>NW_027125138.1:0-437500 GCF_022059095.1 Trypanosoma melophagium | reverse complement strand
GAGAAAAAAAATGAAGAAGTGGAAGAAGAAGAGGAAAGCAGGAAAAAAAAGAAGAAAAATAAAAAGAAGGGAAAGAAAAATAACAACACCAAAGAAATGGAACAACCATTCACCACAGATTCACCTCCTATTTATGATCTACAAGGTGTTGTTGTACACCGTGGTTCTGTTCGAAGTGGACATTATTATTGTTATATCCGTGAGTGGGACCCGAAAAATGCCTGTTTTACACGTTGGATTGAGTTTGACGATGAGAGAGTAAGAATTGTCCCTGAGGAGCTTGCCGTTAGCAATAACTATGGTGGTTCAGGGGCACGCAATGGACGACAGGGCAATGCTGTAAACACAAACAATGCGTATATATTGTCCTATGTGCGGCGGGCGGATTGTCCAAGAGTATTGACACCACCACCAACCGATATAATTTCTCAAAGAGTAAAGGATGTGGCTCTTCGTCGTATGGCAGCAGAGCGTCGTCTTAGGCAGGAAGAGATGGAACGTCGTAGTAAGTTAATTATATTGGTCATAACAGATGAGATACTTCGTAAATGTGTTAGTAGATATCAGAGAGAAACAGTACCATGTGATGCACGTATACCTTTGCCAGAAAGTATTAAACTAGAGGTACAAAAGACAGATTCAGTGTACTCTGTCTATAGTCGTATCGCTTCTCATGAAAATTTGCATACACTAGGTTCTTCTCCATTTAATTTTAGACTCTGGCGTATGTCATTCAACCATAATGTTCCCTTTTTGAGACCACTTTGTATTTGTAATGCCGGTACTGAAAGAGTAATGAGGGACTACCTCGCTAATACTCTGGGAGAACAAACTGCTATGACCTCTTTCTACGTTTACTTACAAGAAGCCTCTACTCTACAGTTGATTCATCCTTCAACTACCAGGGAAATGCCACCAGAAGTGATAAGAGAACCGATTTCTGACCTTCCATATGCTGTGTTTTTACCTACTCCAAGCCAACTTGATGAAATTACAATTCATTTTGAATGGTGTGGGCAGGTATCACGTAAGGATGTGATAGATATAAGTATTGATTATTATTATGCGGATAATCGGGAATTTAGGTACAAGGAACGATTTCCCATTTGTAGAGAGAAAACAATTGAGGTGAAATCGAAATTTGAATTTATAAGAAGTCTTCAATGTAGTGTTAGAGGGTTTTCACAATTATCAAGAGTGTTGATTTCACATGTACAGTTACATGCCTCTAATTCTCGCTTGTCTGATCAAGAGACGAAACAAGGACTGGGTGAAGCAGTGTTGCCTACAGCTGATTCAGGTCGTGTACTCATTTTCTTTAAATATTTTAATTACAATACATGCCGTTTGGTGTACGCAGGTTCAGCACTTGTTTCTCTTGTCGCTACTGTTAGGGAATGTGGAGAATCACTTCTTCAGTTACTCGGTGAAGGCGATGTATCATCCGTGTCGCTCAATATGTATAGAGAGGGACCAACGAATACCCAAATATTAGATCCTAATGCCTTACTTATGCATGTTGTCACAGGATCTGGCAGTATTTTGATTGGACAACGTAATGATGCACCTTTGGTGAGTCGTTTCCGAACTCTTAATGGTTATATTAATGGTTTTTCTCGCATATCTCCTGTTTGTTTTACACGTCTTGTCTTTTTTGAATCAGAGACATCAGAAATTGGTAAACATAATACGAACTCGAATACCGCTATGTTTCTAGGTTCTTCTTCTGCTGCTGCTGCTGTTGCTGCTACTGGAGGAAGAGTAGGAGTAAATGATGATGTTTGTGGTGGGGTTTTTCCTAATAGTAGTAGTGATAGTGGCATGTTGAGAGATTCTTCCGTCGTGGAAGTAGTTTATTCGTCTGCTAATGTGGAGAATGAATCTTTTCCCAAGCATTTTTATCCTAAACGAGATTTCTACGCTCTAACGACGTACAGATGCAAGGCAGATAATCATTGGAGGTATGAAGATATCTGTGAATGTATTGGAAATGTAAGTGGATACGACCCAAATTTTATTCGTTTGTATCGTAATGGTGCTGGGGCTATGGAGTCACCCATACCAGAGGAAAATCCGTTACCATGTGAATCATCCTATGCAGATCTCATTAAATCCCCATGCAACCCAGTAATTTTTTTTGAAATATTGCGTGAACCGCGACGGGTTGTAGAATCGCGATTGCGTGTCATTATAAATGTACGATCGGCGAAAGATGAATTCCTCTACACAGAGAGAATTATAGTACGGGAGAATACCGTATATGGGGATTTAGTGCATGGAACACTAGATCGTTGTACTATGGCCTTATGCCGTGCCGCTGCGACTGCGGCAAAGCAGAAGAATCCCCCTGAATCGTCAAGTAGTAAGAACAACAGCATCAGTAGTAACAGTAAAACGGCTAATACTATTTCCCATACTTCTGGATTTACTGTAGCACAACACTATATCTTGCTTGTGATGGATACCTGTGGGGCGTACACAACAATCAAAGAGATTCTTGAGATCCCGCGTGGGGCGGATGGTCGATGGATATGTGATCGCCGCGTCGGTAGCACCGACAGTCGGACTAGTAATGATTGTTGTAGTACCAACACCAGTAGTGGAGCTATGAATTATAATCACTATCAACATTATTATCATCATCATAACAACAACAACAACAACAGTCTACTCCCGCCACGAGGAAAAGACCCCCTACGCACCTCCACGCACGCCCGTTCTTCCTCTTCCGCTTCTTATTCGTATGGTCTCCCCGCACATCTCAGCAGTACGGCGGGGATGCCGCTCGCGCTGGTGTTAATGCCGGTGGCCCCGCTGGGAACGGACGGCTGCTGGCGGGTGCCGTGCGGACACGTCGAGTGGCTCGCAGACCCGCAGCCCGGCGGCCCGATTCTTTTTTCGCAGCCGTTCGTCATCACACTTCACGCCGACTCGACGATTGCGGAGGCGCGGGAGTCGCTGCTCGCCCACACCGGCGTGTCCCCAGCGGAGGTGGAGGCGGGCGGCTACGGGGTGATGATGTACACAAATGCCTTTCAGTCGTTTCATGCCTGGAACTCGCCGCTGCTGCCGTACTGGAAGAGAGGAAGGAGTGAGAGTGGGCGTATGCCGATGCTCTTGCTGAATCACAGGCGGCCAAGGGAGAAACCGGGATCACGCTATGTGGCACAGAATAACCCAGCACTCTCTATTTCAAGGAAGTGAACACCAGACCAATATATATATATATATATATATATATATATATATATATAGAGAGAGAGAGAGAGAGAGAGAGAGAAAGGAGGAAAGTGAAGAGGACAGAATAGATGTAGGAGTAGTGGGGGTAGAGTGTGAGGAAAAAGAAAAAGACCAAACGTCATAAAGTCATAATTGTAGGAAAGAATCATATTTTTGCGGAGAGTTTTGGTTCTTGTGTTTTTTCTTTTTTCGACCCACATCTTCGTTAGTACGTGCCGACAATAGCGACCAGTAATAAAATAAAGGCAAGGTATTTTATGCAATTCAAGTCTGTTTTATGATTAGCATTAATATTCATAGTATTATTATTATTATTATTATTATTATTATTATTATTATTATTATTATTATTATTATTATTATTATTATTATTATTGTTATTACACCATTAGTTGTAATAGCCTCCTCCTTTCCCTCTCCTCCCCACATACAGAATCTCCGCATCTTCTTGACCTGCGTATTTGTATTTATGTGCAAGTGTGTGTGTATATAATGATGCGTGCGAACTAGTGGGTAATATGAGGTAAATAAGGTACACTTTTTGTTCGTTTTTTTTTTTACTATTTGTGCACTTTGAATCATGGATCTCTGTTTTTTTTTCCCCCTGCTGCGTTCGGCTTTACTGAATGAATCTGTACTACGCAAGCACTGCATATAGTCGTGTAGGCATGAGGATATATATGAAGACAATGATGCAGATGAGGTTGATTCTTCTTTTTCTTTCTCTTTGGTTTTATGTCGTTTTTTTTTTTCGTTTTTCCTACTTGCTTTTTCTTTTTAAATTTTATCTACTAATCTTGTGTGATTGAGTGCTATGGTTTGATTTTTTGCATCTTTTTTTTTTTCTCTCTCTGTTTATCCCTTTATAAATAAATAAATATATATACATATATATATATATTTATTTATTTATTTATTTATTTATGTAGACAATCTATTGAAATATGCATCCCCAAATAATGATGTATACGTGGTTTAAGTGAAGGGGGTCAGAAAGAAAAAAAAAGAGCAGAGAAAATAACGCAAGTAAAAAAAAAAAACAGTAACAGCAACAATTTTCAAAGTAAAGAAACCAATTGCTATTTTTATTCAAAATATTTCTGTCTTTTTTTTTTCAGTTTTTCTCTTTCTTCTTCTCTCTTTCTTTGCGCAGTATAATAGTTTTACGGTCGTATCGTATCTGAGTCTATATACACACACATACATATATATTTGCATTACTGTCTTTAATGACTGGAAAGATGTGTGGAGAGACTGTGTAGTAATGGAGCGGAAGGTGTGCAACTAAACTTTTTTTTATCTTCTTTTTTTTTCTTTCGTTTTCTGCCTCATTTCCGAAATGCATAATATTATATTATATTATAATATTATAATATTATTATTTTTATTAGTCGTGGTGTTGAGGTTTTGAACATCTTTTCATATAATCGTTATGCTATATATGTGGGGGCTGCTATTAATACTGTTATTACGAGTAGTATTCTTTTTTCTTTTTTTTCCCCATTTGTCTCTCTGGACCTGATCGGTGGATTGAAATCAAGAAACGTTATTTGAGTTAATGTTTATGAATATCATATGTGTATGTGCTTAATATATACTTGTGTCTAATCTATTTTTTTTTTTTCGATTTACATCTCAATACTTTTCTTATCTTTTTTTCTTTTCTCATGTTACTTTTATAAGAAACACAAATTAAAAGTAGTTGCAGGAGCAGAAGGAACGCTCTTGTAAGTGCGTGTCGTGTTTTACTTAATTCTCTTCCTGTTTTCTTCACTCCAACGGTGCGAAGAGAGAAGGAACGAGAAGAGGGGATTGTTTAGTTTAGCTTCCTTTAACATATACACACAGTAACAGAGAGAAAAGGAAGGAAAAGAAAGAAAAGAAATACCAGCAGTGTGTAGAAATAGGGAAGAGCAAACAAAACGAGAAGAGAAAGAAAAAAGTAAAAGAAAAGAAGATATACAGTTCTTTGGGAAAGCTCTGTATTTCGTATCACTGTTAGCGCTATAATCTCTACGTGTAGGAAGGGAGAGAATCAGCACATTATAACACTAACATACATACATACATACAAGTTCATACGCATCCCTATATATATATACATAGCGTATTAACATTCATAGATCAAGTGTAATAGTTGTGTAGTTTTGGTTCTTGGTGTCTGTTGCTTGTGGTTGTACAAAAACCGGATCTCCGACTCTAAAACGGGAACGGAAAAAAGAAATAGAACAACAACAACAACAACAACCAAAGAAAGACAAGAACAAAGAAAAACAAGAAAAGACATAACACGAGCGGCAGAAGAACAAGGAAGAAATAAAGAAAAATCACACACCTGTAAAGAGAAAGAAAAAGAAAAAAAGGATAGCGAGTACTCTCTCTCTCTCTCTCTCTCTCTCTATATATATATATATATATATCTATATATATATATATATATATATATATATATATATATATATATATTGCTAATTATGGCGGAGGCATCCAAGTATAAGAAACTCACACCCATTGACCATGTACTCGTGCGGCCTGAGATGTATGTTGGCAGTGTAGAGACCAACCCCACGCCTATGTTTGTCTTTGATCACGATAAGGGATGTATGGTGTGGGAGACACTTCAACTCAATCACGGTCTGCTGAAGATTGTTGATGAGATTCTCCTTAACGCCTCAGATAACTTATCTAATAAGGGTGGACGTATGACATACATTCGTGTGTACATCACAGAGAGTGGAGAAATTACGATTGAAAACGATGGGGCGGGTATTCCCATTGTACGTAGTAAGGAGCACAAACTGTATATTCCTGAAATGGTGTTTGGACACCTTCTCACTAGTTCTAACTATGATGACGAGAGTCAAGCGACAGTGGCAGGACGTCATGGCTATGGGGCAAAACTTACAAACATTTTATCACATCGTTTCTCTGTTCGTTGCCGTACAAAGGGAAAAGAATTTCACATGAGTTGGCAGGATCATATGCGTAAGGCGACAGCACCGCGGGTTTCAAACGTTGATCCTAAAGCAAAGAATGTCACACGTGTATCGTTTCTACCAGACTATGAACGTTTTGGATTTAAAGAAAATAAAATATCATTTGATATGAAACGTGTACTTCACAAACGTATTATGGATCTTGCTGCGATGTTTCCTAATATTGAAATATCTCTTAATGGAACTCCATTCGGATTTAATTCTTTTAAAGATTACGCCGTTTTATATTCCACTCCAACAAGTGGTGGAGAAATGCCCCCTGCTCCATACGTGTATGAAAGTCGAAATGGTTCAATCGCATTTGTACCCTCACTTACGGCAGGTGTAAGACGTATGTTTGGTGTGGTAAACGGTGTGGTAACTTTTAACGGTGGAACTCACTGTAATGCGGCACAGGAAATTCTTCAAACAACACTAGAGAGTGTGGAACGATCACTTAAGAAGGAGAATAAGGTAATTGATATTAATCGTGTCTTGCGTCACTTTACTATTCTTGTATTTCTCGTACAAGTACAACCAAAGTTTGATTCTCAGAATAAAGCACGACTTGTCTCTGTTCCTGTTATGCCACGTGTTCCTAGACAAGATTTGACGAATTTTCTTCTACGTATGCCTTTCCTTGAGGCACATGTGAATACGATAACTGGACAATTGGAGAGAGAGTTAAATAAAGAGATGGGCGCTGGACGTCGTCAGAGCAGTAAATCGCTTATCGCTTCTATTACAAAATTAGTTGACGCCACTACAACACGTCGTGATCCAAAGTTTACACGTACATTAATTGTTACAGAGGGAGATTCCGCCAAAGCCCTAGCACAAAATTCTCTTTCAAGTGAACAAAAACGGTACACTGGTGTATTTCCACTTCGTGGTAAATTGTTAAATGTTCGTAATAAAAATCTTAAACGACTCAAAAATTGTAAAGAACTTCAAGAATTATTTTGTGCATTGGGAATTGAATTAGGAAAGGTTTATAAGGATGCAGATGAATTACGATATCAACGTCTCCTTATTATGACAGATCAAGATGCGGATGGTTCACATATTAAAGGTCTTGTTATTAATGCCTTTGAAGCATTATGGCCAACATTATTAATGCGGACTCCAGGTTTTATTTCAGTATTTTCTACACCTATTGTGAAGGTTCGTTTACGTGATAAATCTGTAATTCCTTTTTTCAGCATGAAAGATTTTCACAAGTGGGAAAAAACGCATGGAAATGTATCATATACAGCTAAATACTATAAGGGTCTTGGTACTTCTACAACGGCGGAAGGAAAAGAATATTTTAAGGATATGGAAAAACATACCATGAAACTTATAGTAGATCGATCCGATCATAAACTACTTGATAACGTTTTTGATTCACAAGAGGTGGAATGGCGTAAAGATTGGATGACCAAAGCAAATGCTTTTACTGGTGAGGTAGATATTGATAGAAACAAAAAGAATCTTACCTTACCTGAGTTTGTACATAAAGAGATGGTACACTTCGCCCTCGCTGGTAATGCACGTGCTCTTGCCCATGCTGTAGATGGATTAAAACCCTCTCAACGTAAAATTCTATGGGCTGTTATGCGACGTTCTGGAAATGAATCTGCTAAAGTGGCACAACTTTCTGGTTATATTTCTGAAGTTTCCGCATTTCATCATGGAGAAGTGTCATTACAGGAAACTATAATCAAAATGGCGCAAAACTTTACAGGAGGAAATAACATTAATCTACTGCTACCAGAAGGTCAATTTGGATCTCGTCAGCAGATTGGTAATGATCACGCTGCAGCGCGGTATATTTTCACCCGTCTTTCCGATATTGCCCGTGTTTTATTCCCTAGTGAGGATGAACCCCTCCTGGATTACGTGGTGGAGGAGGGACAGACGGTGGAGCCTACGCATTATGTCCCGGTACTTCCACTGCTTCTCTGCAATGGCAGTGTTGGTATCGGATTCGGCTTCGCCTCTAACATTCCGCCCTTTCACCCGCTGGATGTTTCCGCTGCGGTGCGTTGTATGATTCACGGCGAGGGGGCGCGGGCGGTGGCGCGTCGACTTGTGCCGTGGGCCGTTGGATTTCAAGGCGACGTGCGGCGTGATGTGGAGGGCGGTTTTGTGGCGGTTGGGCGATATGATTATCACCGCGGCGGTCGAGTGCGGGTGACGGAGTTGCCGTGGACGTTAAGTGTGGAAGCATTCCGCGAACACATTTCACGACTGGCCGCTAATGACGTTGTCCACCGCATTGCCGATTACTCCGGTGCTAATCATATTGATATTGATCTTGAGGTGGAAGAAGGGGCGATGACGACGTATGCGGAGTGTGAGCGGGAATTGGCCCTCACCCAACGTATTTACATCAACGGCACCGTCTTTTCCCCGAATGGCACACTCACCCCATTAGAAGGGGATCTTGCCCCTATTTTGCAGTGGCATTATGATCGTCGACTGGAGTTGTATAAGAAGCGGCGACAGCGTAATTTAAGTCTTCTTGAGGCGGAACTGGCACGATTAAAGTCTACGCTAAAGTTTGTACAACACTTTCGCACGGGTAAGATTGACTTTGTGAATGCCACGGATGAGACGTTGGGAAAGACGTGTCATAAATTAGGTATGATACGCGTGGATAACGGTTATGATTACGTGTTGCGCAAACCCATCACATACTTCACCAAAACAAGTTTGGAGAAACTCATGAAACAAATTGAGGATACCGAAGGTCGTATTGAAAAGCTACGCAAAACAACACCTGTGCGAATTTGGCTGGATGAACTAGACCGCTTTGATCGTGTCTTTCAGGAGACGGAACAGAAGACTGTCTCTATGATACTGAAGGAACGGCGGCAGGGATTTCCCACGGATGACATTGTCTCCTCCCTCCGACAGCCCAATCTCGAGTATGAGGAGGTGAAAGCCGGTAAAGGTCCACCGATGCGAATTAAGGTTCGCAAGTATGAACCACCACCGCCGAGTAAACGGCCGGCAGTGGGCGGCAGTATTAATAGCGGCAGCGCAAGTGCAGCAGCCGTCGTGGCACATGTGAAGGCAACGAAGAAAGCCGCAAAGGCCCGTGGAGTGCGGAAGATGGTGGTGGCGGCGGTTGCACAACATGCAGCGCGTGTGTTGCCACGACTGCCGTGGTTTCTCTTTTAAACCATTGATTGTGTGTGTGTGTTTGTAATTGTTTCTTTCTTAGTTTTTTTTCTCTTGTTCTTGTTTCAGTGTCTTGGTGTTGGTTTTCCCTTCTCTCATTCCATCCTCCACCCCTTGTCTACTCGCCTTGAGTTGATCTACAGGAAAGAGAGCGGAGGATACTTGCCTCTTTTATTATTATTATTATTATTATTATTATTATTATTCCTCTTTTTTTTTTGGTTTTCCCCCTTTTTTTATTGGGTTTCCCCCTGTTTCTGCTTTTTCGCCCTTATTTCCCCATACAGTAATAATAATAATAATAATAATAATAATAATACTGATAATAATAATAATAATAATAATAATAATAATAATAATAATAAGAATAATAATAATAATAGTAATAATAATAATAATAATAATAATAATTCCAATAGTACTAATACTAATTGTACTAACTATTAATATTGGTATTGGTAACAGTGAAGCCAAGTGGTACTTGTTACTCTCTCTGTTGCTTCTTGTTTGGTATTCTTGTTCGTCTGTTGCTGTCTACAACAATCAGCTCATAAAATCTATATGGGATAGAGCAACGATAACAGTAATACAAGAAATAACCAGTATGAAGTGAAATAGAAAAATCTACAACGAGTAGAATGGGGGCCAGCCATATTGGATAAAAAGAAACAACCAAAGAAGAATTTTATATTTGTTTTTTTTTCATATGTATATGTGTGGGGATAGATCATAGACTTATATATATATATTGTGTGAAGAAAGTGGGTAAGAGGTACAATAAACCCATATTATAGCGTACATATATGCATTTACGAAATGAGAGAGAAAAAATCAGGAAAAAGTGAAACTCTGCCATAGATGAGAAAAGAATAAATAAGGAAGAAATCTGTTACCTTGAAGTGTGGATGATAGGTAACTGAATGACGACTTGTTTTGATCATTATTATTATTTTCATTTTTACTAATATTATAGTTTTTTTTTATCATTTTTCCCCTTCTGTTTGTCTGTTTTTTCTGTGATTTTTTTTTAATCTATTACCATTATTATTTTTTTTTTCGTTTTTTTTTTTCTTTTTATAATCCATCTTTTGCCACTGTTGAGATATCCTTCTATAGAAGGCGGAGTACATACAGAGTAATAGCACCAAAAAGAAAAGGATAGATCAAAACAAGTCTACAGAAGTAAAAAAAAAAAACTGGCCTCCGTGTCTCTCTCGGCTCATGGAGCTGGATACCATCAAGTCACAGATTACCGAGTTACAGGGATATTACGATGATGACACGAAAAGTGATGATGATATCATATACGCCGTTTATAATTGGGTGAAGAGTGCCCATGTGGTCGCACAGTTATTACTATTAGAGGGCCGTTTTCCCGAACTCCGTCGTTGTTTCGATTTGTGCCGTTATGTTCTGCAGGAACAACACGTTATTGGGAATGGCCGCCGTGTAATACAACACGCCAGTGGAGAAGATCGCCTCTTGATGGATTCCCTCCTCGTCCGCACTGCACAATTAGAGCGAAAGTATGAAGAGACCCGCACAAACAGTAAAGGCAGAGACACGGAGTATTATTTAAATAAACTATTACGCACTGATGATGAGAATGAGCGAGATGGGAAAGAAAGTGGACAAAGTGTCGTCGTCGTCGCTACACCGCCACCACCACCACCAGAACGCGGTGTCTCATTTGGACGACGCACACGACTAAATCGATGGAAAGTACCGCCTGTTTTACCCGCTCTTGTTACACAAACACAATTGTTTATTCGACCCAACGCAGATGGATTTACAGATGTGATGGGTGATTCACATGTGGAAACATCATCGACATCTGTAGTTTCTTCAGAGGACTTGCGAGCCCAGACATATCCCCCTCTCACACATGATATTACTATGGGTGGCCGCTTCGGTACTCCAACTATTGCTATTCTTTCCACCTCTTCCCGTCCATCTTCTCCTGCGGATGCGGATGTGGATGGAAAGGTGGAAGGAGGAGAAGACGACCCGAGTGGTTCTCTCTCATCAGTCTCCACTTTTTCTTCACCGATGAGCGGATTAAAGTCACCCGCAGCAAAGCGTGTTGTAACCTCATCATCAACAGCAACGAGAACAGGCGAAAAAGAAGAAGAAGAACATCTACCACCAATCAAAGTTGCGGCTTCTGCTAATCGTAAAGTCTGTTCAAAGTCTGATCGTCTCGTGCGAGCACTTTCAGTACGAGTAGATAGTGTTGCTATGCCATCTGGTTCTATTTCTCATCGTCTTTTGATGGATGCAGATGCCCATGTTATTAAGTCTGCCATTGCCATTAAATCAGCAAATGAAATACGATCCCAATCTATAGCCTTTATGCAATCCCTTAAAGATCGGGCTTCATCTCTTGTACAACGGACACGTTCTCAAAGGAGTACTCCACCTGGTACAGAAATTCGGGTAGAAGAGACTGAAAAGGAAGAAAAAAGTGAATTAAAGATTGAAAGTCATCTTCGTGCTCCAGTGTCCTACGCTTCTTCTTCTAGTCTTAATACGATAGGGCAAAGTGTATCCTCTTTAACACGTTTTCATCAATCTGTTTCATCTCCGCTTTACATAGCTAGAGAAACAAATCCACCTAGGTTAACGGCTGGAACAGTGATGAGATATTCAGAGACAAGAAATATAAATTCTATTGATACAGAAAAGACTAATGGTTTATTAGAATTAAGAGAAAAAAAGTCTGATGTCGTCTCTAATATCTGTAAATTGGATGAAATGGTTATTATTCCAGGTCTTTCACCACAAGCGAAAGAAGAATTGGAAGAAGTTTTATTACAATATCAGCAGGAAAAAAAAGAATTAGATGTTTCTAGCAAAGCTATGCATTTGAAAGTAATGGAGCAAAGTGCCTTTTTTAAAGCACAAGAGGTGAATGTGAAGCTGGAAGATACATCCGTTTGGAAACGACGACGAAAACTTCATGCAACTCTTAATGATCGTACAACAACATCTGGAGCTTCAGCATCTGAACTTCGTTTAAATTCACCTACGAAAGTGTTAGACTCTGATTCTGTTTCAAATAGTGCTTGTGTAGTTGTTACGACCCCTGCAACAGCATCTACAGTATCTCTAAAAGGAGGAACAGACGTTCTTGTATCGAATGATCGTTCTACACTCACTCTTGAACGTATTGCAAAACTAGGTGATTTAAAACCTACAGAATGGAATTCATATGAATTATCCACAGCTTCCCACTCACATGATAAAAGTCATCATCCCACAGGTGGAAATGAAAGTACTCGACAAAATTTAAATCCTAATAAATCTGTGAGAAGTGATAGGAACGACACGTTAACTGCTGGTACCTCTGCAACAATAACTACAAGTTCGTTGATGAAAGGTACTGATATTTCTCTTGATCCAGTAGAAAAGAGAGTTTTAGTACTTGAAGCCGCCTCTCATATTTCTTTCCCTGATGTACATCATATGGTATTGGAACGAGCCAAAGTACGAGTAGAACAACAGCGACGACTTACACATACTGAAGGAATTCTTTCTATGACATCTGAGAAAGCATTCCCTTCTTTTTTTTCAAATCGTCGTCATAATGTGGAATTTTCAACTCCTGTAAAAGCTGATCTTCCTCCTATTAAAAAAGTTTGGGCCTCATTACATCGTTTAAGACGAGAGAGTACTTATAAATTGCCATTATCAGCTGAAGATACAGATTTTATGAGGGAAGAAGAAGAAGAAGTTACAAATACACCTGCAAAACCGGTACAACAACCACACTTCTTCAATTCAGTGGAGGAGCTACGTCAATATGTTTCTTTGGATAAAATTGATATCGTAACACTTTCTATGTGTTTGCCTCTTCATTTGGCAACTGTACGGATACAACGTATGTGTAAACTATTTATTGCTAAACGTGAGAGAAAACGACGCGCTATTGCTGTACAGGATCACTTAAAATTATTAGAAAAGAAAGAAGAAAGTGCTGTTATGATTCAAAGGTACGTGCGTCGATTACTTGCACGAAGAAGAAAGTTAACAATTGAGTTGAGACTTAGCTACTTAAATGATCAGCGTGTGGTTCATGAAATGTATTCAGAAGAGACCATTACAGGTGATCTTTTGGTTTGTGAAAGACAAAATAGTGTAGGTGCACCTTGGCGTTCTTCTGGTAGTGGAGTGGCACTGCAAAGTCCAATACCTAGTTTTCGTCGATCCCCAGATGTACAACGGCCTCTTTCTGCAAATACTCAAGGTCAACGAAGTGTGTTCAGTCCCTTCCTTTCGTCAACCTCACGTCCATTGTATAGTTTACCTCAACGAGTTAATGGTGCACCATCCACACGATTTGTACGATTACGTCGTATTCAGGAAAATATCGCATGTCGTGTTATTGTGAACGCCTTCCGCGCCTACCGCCAGAGGATACTTTCAAAATGGGAACACGAGACACGAGCATGTATGAGTTTTGTTACCCAAAAAATGACCTCAGATGAGGCATTCGGTTACTTAATAGAAGATGAAGTTTCATTTCCCAGCATCTCCGTTGACAGAACCGCCATTATTAGAGAAAAAGTAACCGTAGAGCGAAATTCCTATGAAATGAGGCTCTCCACGGTTTATCCACTACCACGCGATCGACTGACGGGCGATGTGGTTGCCGCGTGGGAGGCTCGCAAGGCGAAAACTCGACGTGCCGGTGATTTCATGACGCCACTTGAACCCGTGCGTCTCTCAGAGCTGCGGCGTATTTTGTGTGAACGGCAAGAGGCCGCCGCATCCCTACGGCGTCGCCAGCAGGAATTATTATTAGAAGAAGAAGAGGAATTGCGACGGCAGCAGCGAGTGCGGATGGAGGCAGTGTTGTTGCTGCAGCGATGCTCACGCGGGTATGGGGCACGTTCCCGGTTATTTGTGCATTTGAAGGGAGTACAGGGATTACTTGAGACGCAGCATCGCAGAAAAGAGTTGTTGGGGGAAAATACATCTGGTGTAACTAATCTACGTAGTGTAAATAATACTAGCGGTAGAAATCTACTTCATATAACCTCTGCGAAGGGGAAAGCATTTGTTTCGGAGGATCATCCAATTCCCCCTCATATAGCAGATGTAATTGAACGAGGTATAAGACTTCGTCATTCCATGTTATTTCGAGCAGATGAAAAATCACAACATGCAGGGTTACGGGCAATTGTAATGGTACAATCGTTTTTACGGTGGCACATGAGTTTGGGTGTTGTAGCTGATCATCAGAATGATCTTTGCGTTACTTTGATTCAACGTAGATGGCGTTTGGTGCTTAAACACCGAGAGATGCTTCGAAAAAAGAAGCAGAGGCATATGGTAGATGCATTGCATAAATACGGTTCTTAGGTCAGTAGTGTGATTATGTAAAGCTGAAGGTCTATCTTGCTGTTCTTTTTGTTTTTGGTCAAATGAAAATGTTTTATATCTTTTGTTTTTTTTTGTACTTTTGTTCTTGTTTTCCCGATTTTATTTTCCACTTTATATACTTTTTTGTATTATTGATAATGATTCTTTCTTTGAATGAACTTTGGAATTGAGAAGACTATTAAATATAGTCCTGTCATGTATTATTTCACTGGAATCGATGGACATTGTGTATACTGAATGTTTTTTTTCTTTCTTTTTACTATTCGTTTTCCTTTATATATATATATATATATATTTATTTATTTATTTATTTATTCTTTTCGTTTTCTTCGCTACACTTATTTTCTTTTTTTTCTTATTTCTTGTTGTTTGTGTGAAGGGAACTGAAAAAGACAGGTTTGGAAAGTAGAAGGAGCACCAGTGAGGGTATATATATATATATATATATCATGCATTGCAGGACATTGCAGAAACTACAGCTGACTGTGCAGAACCCACAAGTTGGTTCTTCTAACATTCCCTCACCATATCCAATAGAAGGTGGTCATGTGCCTATATGGT
Organism: Trypanosoma melophagium; assembly: GCF_022059095.1. Taxonomy (NCBI): domain Eukaryota; phylum Euglenozoa; class Kinetoplastea; order Trypanosomatida; family Trypanosomatidae; genus Trypanosoma; species Trypanosoma melophagium. Next base: position 422,171 of record NW_027125138.1, on the reverse strand, counting down.
CTATTGTCAACGGTATTGTACAGAAGAGGAATTGGGTATTTCGTAACCCAGAGTGGTGTGATCTCTGCAAGGAGCCAGTGGCTCTCTGGGTAAATCATCATGGACGTAAAGATCATGCATTAATGGACATGCATTATACACAAATGATTGAATACCCACGACGATGGAATCCTGAGGAAATTCTTAACGTCTTTTTTGAGGAACTAGAATTACCTGTCGAATCATATCAACGATACTACGCTACCTATGAAAGAGAACATCGGAATGAACTTTATGCGATGCTTCTTGCATTAGAGGAATCAAAAATGTTATACTTTGGCGAACCACGCGATACATATCTTCATCGTATGCAGGGTGGTTTGCGAGGTATGGATCACCAAGGAGCATTAGTGTTACACCGTTATCTCTTGGGTCCATTCATGCGGCTTTACCCTAATGGACATATACAAGATTATTCAAACCTTGTAGACTTTATAACGTGTGCATATAACATGGAAACTGTCTATGACCTTTGTGGTTTTTATACCCTTGATAAAGTAGCACTTAAAGCTGACTATAAACCAAGTTCTCCTGCTGCTTTGGGTTTAGGTGGTATTGCTGTACACTCATCTGCCTCACACGGTTTCACCAAACAGGCAACCGATCAACGACAAGAATTACAACAACAACAACAACAACGCCAGGGTGTGGTAGGAAATTCTGGCGGTCGTAGTGCTGCTGATATGGAAGAAGAGGCTTTTTCAAGAAAAGCCGTTTTTGTGCGTCAGCTTTTGGGTCAGTTGCGGTGGCTGACACTCCCTGCTGAAGAACACCCGGCAGGTTTCACATTTCCAGAACATTTAAAGTTACTTGGTGAAATATGTCTTAAGTCTCTGGTTGTGGAGATTATAGCAGCCCGGTTGTGTGAGTATATGGTACGGGTAGAACCAGTCTGGCGAGATCATGGATATGAACGTTTAAAGCTTAATGTGGACAAGATTATGAAATCTCATGGTGATATTCTCCCGGAACCTGTGAAGTTCTTTTACCGCACTATGTCTCCAAAGATGGATGATCTTTATAGTACTAAAAAGGGTCTTCTAGACGAGACATTAGAGAAGGAAGTAGTTACACAACAAGGGGAAAAGAACGCATAAGATGATGAAAGAGTGACTGGAAAGGATACTAAAAGTGAATGGTAAATTTGTATTTTTTCAGTTAAGAAAGGGAAATACAACATGACTGAAAATGTATAAACCACACTCTCTTTGTCTCTTTTTCCTTTTCTCTTTATGTGGTGTTTTTCCTTTATGTGGTGATCATTTTGTCTACGATGAAATCCTTTTTCTGATGTTAGGGTCTGCTAAATGATTTTGCTGACCTCATTCATTTATTCTCTTGCGATTACAGGGGAAGTGGTGAATGTGTGAACAGATATCTGTTAGGTCATTCTAGTTCAGTGTGTCTGATGTTAATGTTGTCTCATGATTCTGTGTGTCTATAGTTTATTTATTTCTGTTACCTTTGCTCTATTTTTTCTTTTTTTTTTTTTTACCCTGCAGTTACACTTCTCAGAATGCAGCTCTAGTAAAACACATTAATTATTTTTTGTTTTTGTTCTGTTTTTTTTTTTTTTTTTTGGGGGGGGGGGGGGGGGGCTTTCTTCTTATTACAAGGAAAAAAAAGATTAACGTTGCCGATCTAGCCGCAATGTTGTCATCCACAACTTGTGTGTGGTATGGCGTGTCTACCATAGGAGCGATTAGAACATCACCAGTAAGCCGCACACGTCAGGGGGAATTGTTTAAAACATTTTTTTCACAGTGGAAGGGAAAATCTTCCCAAATGGATTCAGACTCGCTTCACACTAACAACAATAAGAAAGAGACCATTACAATCCATAATAAAACAGTGTCTGCTGTTTCTCCTGCTGTCACCATGCCAAAATGTGTACATAACTCCCCTCTCAATCTGACAAATTCCTTCTCACCAACGTCCTCTGAGACTATTCCCTCCCTTCCTACACTACCACCCCAAAGACGTGTAGCCCGTTGGTTTTTCCCAGGATTCACACACCAAGAAAAACGTGCGGGAAAGAAAACGGCAACCTCACAATCCGAAGAAGAGGGAACAAAATGTTCAAAAAATAAAAACAACGGATCTGAAAATAAAACTAGTGTTGTAACAAACACTCCAACAGCAACAGCTTCACAACATGTAGTAGAAAAAGAAGATGGGCAAAATGCTAATGTTTCTAACAATCCAAGAAAGAATGAATCAACAGCAACGGGACAGTATTCTGGGCGCGGTGTTGGGGGCGTCATTAACAGAACCCAAACTGTAAGGAGTCTTTCCGATCATCACCTACCGTCAGCCTTTCGTGAGTATGTGGAGCAGCGTAATAAACATCTAAAGGCTATTCTGATGAATGCCCTTGGCAATGAATTTGCGAAAGCTGGTGTGAATAACAATGGACTGCGCATGAGCTTCTCTGCTGCCGCTTCAGAAGCGGCAAAACGTGCGATTGGTCTCCGACGTGTACCGCATAAGCTGCTTATATCGTGTATTGCAGGACCCGAGAATGTATGGGACTGGGTTGACATTACGGCCCACCCAACGGCCGCCCTTGATGAGTACCGAAATGCGCTATCGGAGGTTCTACTAGATCTTGGTGCCCACGAAACACTTGTGAGTGACGCACTGGAGCCTATGCTGCTGCCGCAGGCAACTGTTATCCGTGGATGCCACTGCCTTGTTGTGCGGTACGCAGTGGATGTTGTCAGCACTCCCATGGAAAGCTTTCAGGAACTAACGAACCGTTTCACCATCCTCATAACGGACACACGTGTTGTGACGATTCACCGGACGCACTGCGCGTTTGTGGAGAATTTAAAGCGTAGCTGGTCCCAGGTGACAGCTGATCGTGGGTCACAGGGACGAATTCATCTTCTTAGTTTGCTTGTAAAGGAGTCTGTGGACACGTTCAATACTGCTCTCACACGATCTCTTCTTGAGTTTGACAAATATGAGGCGAGTTTGTTCTCTCTAGAGGGTCAGCGATCAACGTTGGCTCGGGAGATCTACCATATTAAGCGTCGAGCGTCGGTGTATGCCCGCACGCTCAACCTTATCGGCGATGCCTACACCCATGTCTGTAGTGCCCTCCCCATCATGCCAACTAATGTGCAATTTCAGGATGTACAGCAGGACATTGCGCACGTGAGATCAATTTCGGAAGAGTTGAATGCCAACGCTGACTCTGTGTTGCAACTTCTGTTCCAGTTATCTTCGTATCAACTAAATGAACTAATGCGTGTTCTAACCATATTTAGTGCTTTTTTCATCCCGTTGAGCTTCATTGCTTCCATCTATGGCATGAACTTCACACATTTACCTCTTCTAGAGGATAATTATGGTCATGTCTACTGTATTGCATTCATGCTGCTAGTTGGAGGGGGGCTTGGTGTATGGTTCAAGCTAAAGCGTTTTATGTAAGACCGTCCAGGTGTTTCGTGTCGCTTAATGGAGCACACTGAAGCTGCTCTAAATTTTTCTTTGGTTTGTCTATTTTGTTGAGACCGTAGGGTGTGCATAGGGTGGATGGTTTGTTCGGGGACCAGATATATCAGTGTGTACGCCTGTTCATGTCTGTGTTTTTTCGTTCATCCATCTGAGTGGTTCAACGTCCCTTTTCCTCTCATCCGAGCCTTTCTTTTTCAATATTTTTCCTATGGTAAGGAAGGTGTGCGCTTGGCGACGATGCCCCCTTCCTGCTGTAGGGATATCGCCACCTCCATGACCTGTTCATATGTGGATACTCATGGATAAATAAATCTGTGGATGTGTCAAGGGAGCAGCGTGTTGCTCTCTTTTCGCTCTTCTTGCTCTTTTTCACCTTCCAGACTTAGGCGTGAGACGCGCTTTTCTTTTTCTTTTTCGTTTTCCCTGTAGTTGCCCGGAGGAGAGGGAGAAGGCATGGAGCCCGCCGTCAAGGAGAGTGTCTCGCGCATCCCTCTGCTCAAGACCAAGGCCGGTCCACGTGACAATGAGAAGTGGACCCAACGGCTCAAGGAGGAGTACATGTCCCTCATCCAATATGTGGAGAACAACAAGGCGAGCGACAATCACTGGTTCCAGCTGGAGAGCAACGAGACTGGCACCCGTTGGTACGGCACCTGCTGGACGTACTACAAGAACGAGAAGTACGAGTTCAAGGTGAACTTTGATCTTGCCGTCACATATCCGCAGGCCCCGCCCGAAATTGCCTTGCCAGAGCTGGAAGGCAAAACCGTGAAGATGTACCGCGGTGGCAAGATCTGCATGACAACACACTTTTTCCCGCTCTGGGCGCGAAATGTCCCGTACTTCGGCATCAGCCACGCACTGGCCCTCGGCTTGGGCCCGTGGCTCTCCGTTGAGGTGCCGGCGATGGTGGAGGAAGGTGTTCTCAAGCCAACTGGGCCAGTGGGGAAGTAGAAATGCAGTGCCAGAGAGTGAAGCGGATGGGCTGGATGGGAAGCGCTCCAACATCAATGTTTTCCCTCTCAGGGGAATGCTTCCCTTTGCACGTCTGTAGGAATCTCTGTCTGTCCCTATCACGGTGCGCATTAGATGCAGCTATATGAGTGACATCGCTTTTTTATTTTTTTTTTCTCCTTGCTTTTGTTTAAAAAATAAAGATTGAGCACTGGATTGAAGGTAATACCACAAATGGCTATGATGGGGTTTGAGTCACTAAGTGAGGTGTACTGCTACTTTACCGCCTTTATGTGCGGTATCTCCATGCTGTTGCCTGTTAACGCCATCTTTTCGGCGCCGCTGTACATCATGCATTACTACCAGTATGTGACGAAGAAACCGGACGCACAGGCGGAAAATACGAATTTCTGGAATAACGCATTGACCTATTACAATTTGGTTTCTCTTGTTACATCACTGATTGCAGAACCGTTAACACTCACCAAAATATTCCGCCGCATTCCTTTGCAGGTGCGTATGCTTTCGGCCCTGGCGTTTTTGTGGGTGGAAATCATCGTATTGATGGTGGTACCGGCAGTGGGTTCAACGGAGGTTGGTGCGATTGTAACAATCCTCATTGCAGGCTTTATTTCAGGATCAGGGAAGTCGGTGTTTGAGTCGACAGCATACGGGCTATTTAGCGCATTTCCCCATCGATTCATGGCTGCCTTAATGGGAGGTGCTGGAGTGGCTGGTGCGCTAACTTCCATCCTGCAGATCATTGTGAAGGCCGCGCTGCCTGAAGATTATGAGGGCATTCGCGTTCAGTCCAAGATCTTCTACGGGCTAATGGTGGGTATCCAGGGCATCGCATTTATCATGCTGATTCTTCTGCGCTGGAACACATATGCAAGGCAGTACACTGGCGCACTAAGCGGAGAAAATACGCAGAAGGTAAAGGATGCCGATACTGTGGAGGGCAAATCGCCAGAGAATCCTCCAACTGAGGATCCCCATTCCACTTCAGAGAGTCTTGTTGGCACAGAAATCTTCTTTGTGCTAAAAATCATTTATCCGATGACAATTGCGTGCGCTTTTAACTTTTTCATTACGCTTTTGTTGTTCCCCACTGTGGTGGTGTCCGTGGACCCGGAGGACTACTGGTATGGTACAGTTGCTGTTTGCATCTTTAATGTATGTGACGTGTTTGGACGTTTTGCTCCTTCACTCAAGGCTTTCTGGCCCCCACGATGGGCGGTTATTGTCGGTTCCTTCGCCCGTGTGGTATTCCTTCCTCTCCTCTTGTTGGCATCGTATCATTACATTCCGAGTCATGCGTTCAACTATGTAATGATGGTTCTGTTTGGTCTGAGCAATGGATATATTGGTGGACTGACGCTCGTGCTTGGGCCGCTGACCAAGGGATTGACGACCAGCGGTCAACGCTTTGTGGCGGGGACAATGCTTGGGGTCTCCATTCTTGTTGGTGGTGCTATCGGCACAGCACTGAGCATTATGATGCAAACGTTGAGGGAGAAGGCAGCGTCATAACTGTGCCAGGAGAAGGAAAGAAAAAGGATTTTCTCATTGATTTTTGGATTCTAATTGCCACGTTTGAGAATAATGTCCCCCGTACCTGTTGCATGTTTTTCTGGATACTTCGATGATACTGGGGAATAAGGGCAACACAGGGGTCATGAAGGTATATTTCCCTTCTAGGCAATTGCTTCCGTTCATATTCTCTTTAATTTCTATGCAAATTCATCTTTTTTCGTAGAGTTCGTTCTTCTTTTCATAGTTGGAAAAATAACAAAACGTTTTTTGCTTTTGTTTAATAGAAGCAGTACCCTGTTTTATTTTTAAGGAAATTGTTTTCTACCTCGGAGTTTTGTTGTGTGGGTCTCAGAATTAATTGAGATATTGTAATATGTTTACGGGAAATATTTGTTTCTTGGAAGGAGCTATTACAGTGCCTTATTCATGGTGATAATTTTTTTGTTTTTCCTGAATGGGATGAAGTGTTTTAACCTTAGATATGTATATATGCATATGATATAATAATTTTTTTATTTACTTTTAATAATAAGTCTTAAATTGATAATAAGGAATAAAATATATATTTCTATATTGATGTGGGGCGTTCGTATTTGTTTTGTTTGATATTGAAGGTTTTCGGATTCTTGTACTGATTTGTTGGTATGATTTTTTTTTACTTTTTGTTGTTCTTGACCTCTAGAAGCTGTAGTTTTTGGTGATTGCTGCTTCTGTGAGTGGTACTATTACAAAAAAAAACAAAAGGAAGAGCAAAAAAAACCGGTATATATATATGTGTATTCTTTTCGTTTTCTTCGCTACACTTATTTTCTTTTTTTTTCTTATTTCTTGTTGTTTGTGTGAAGGGAACTGAAAAAGACAGGTTTGGAAAGTAGAAGGAGCACCAGTGAGGGTATATATATATATATATATCATGCATTGCAGGACATTGCAGAAACTACAGCTGACTGTGCAGAACCCACAAGTTGGTTCTTCTAACATTCCCTCACCATATCCAATAGAAGGTGGTCATGTGCCTATATGGTCTATTGTCAACGGTATTGTACAGAAGAGGAATTGGGTATTTCGTAACCCAGAGTGGTGTGATCTCTGCAAGGAGCCAGTGGCTCTCTGGGTAAATCATCATGGACGTAAAGATCATGCATTAATGGACATGCATTATACACAAATGATTGAATACCCACGACGATGGAATCCTGAGGAAATTCTTAACGTCTTTTTTGAGGAACTAGAATTACCTGTCGAATCATATCAACGATACTACGCTACCTATGAAAGAGAACATCGGAATGAACTTTATGCGATGCTTCTTGCATTAGAGGAATCAAAAATGTTATACTTTGGCGAACCACGCGATACATATCTTCATCGTATGCAGGGTGGTTTGCGAGGTATGGATCACCAAGGAGCATTAGTGTTACACCGTTATCTCTTGGGTCCATTCATGCGGCTTTACCCTAATGGACATATACAAGATTATTCAAACCTTGTAGACTTTATAACGTGTGCATATAACATGGAAACTGTCTATGACCTTTGTGGTTTTTATACCCTTGATAAAGTAGCACTTAAAGCTGACTATAAACCAAGTTCTCCTGCTGCTTTGGGTTTAGGTGGTATTGCTGTACACTCATCTGCCTCACACGGTTTCACCAAACAGGCAACCGATCAACGACAAGAATTACAACAACAACAACAACAACGCCAGGGTGTGGTAGGAAATTCTGGCGGTCGTAGTGCTGCTGATATGGAAGAAGAGGCTTTTTCAAGAAAAGCCGTTTTTGTGCGTCAGCTTTTGGGTCAGTTGCGGTGGCTGACACTCCCTGCTGAAGAACACCCGGCAGGTTTCACATTTCCAGAACATTTAAAGTTACTTGGTGAAATATGTCTTAAGTCTCTGGTTGTGGAGATTATAGCAGCCCGGTTGTGTGAGTATATGGTACGGGTAGAACCAGTCTGGCGAGATCATGGATATGAACGTTTAAAGCTTAATGTGGACAAGATTATGAAATCTCATGGTGATATTCTCCCGGAACCTGTGAAGTTCTTTTACCGCACTATGTCTCCAAAGATGGATGATCTTTATAGTACTAAAAAGGGTCTTCTAGACGAGACATTAGAGAAGGAAGTAGTTACACAACAAGGGGAAAAGAACGCATAAGATGATGAAAGAGTGACTGGAAAGGATACTAAAAGTGAATGGTAAATTTGTATTTTTTCAGTTAAGAAAGGGAAATACAACATGACTGAAAATGTATAAACCACACTCTCTTTGTCTCTTTTTCCTTTTCTCTTTATGTGGTGTTTTTCCTTTATGTGGTGATCATTTTGTCTACGATGAAATCCTTTTTCTGATGTTAGGGTCTGCTAAATGATTTTGCTGACCTCATTCATTTATTCTCTTGCGATTACAGGGGAAGTGGTGAATGTGTGAACAGATATCTGTTAGGTCATTCTAGTTCAGTGTGTCTGATGTTAATGTTGTCTCATGATTCTGTGTGTCTATAGTTTATTTATTTCTGTTACCTTTGCTCTATTTTTTCTTTTTTTTTTTTTACCCTGCAGTTACACTTCTCAGAATGCAGCTCTAGTAAAACACATTAATTATTTTTTGTTTTTGTTCTGTTTTTTTTTTTTTTTTTTTTTGGGGGGGGGGGGGGGCTTTCTTCTTATTACAAGGAAAAAAAAGATTAACGTTGCCGATCTAGCCGCAATGTTGTCATCCACAACTTGTGTGTGGTATGGCGTGTCTACCATAGGAGCGATTAGAACATCACCAGTAAGCCGCACACGTCAGGGGGAATTGTTTAAAACATTTTTTTCACAGTGGAAGGGAAAATCTTCCCAAATGGATTCAGACTCGCTTCACACTAACAACAATAAGAAAGAGACCATTACAATCCATAATAAAACAGTGTCTGCTGTTTCTCCTGCTGTCACCATGCCAAAATGTGTACATAACTCCCCTCTCAATCTGACAAATTCCTTCTCACCAACGTCCTCTGAGACTATTCCCTCCCTTCCTACACTACCACTCCAAAGACGTGTAGCCCGTTGGTTTTTCCCAGGATTCACACACCAAGAAAAACGTGCGGGAAAGAAAACGGCAACCTCACAATCCGAAGAAGAGGGAACAAAATGTTCAAAAAATAAAAACAACGGATCTGAAAATAAAACTAGTGTTGTAACAAACACTCCAACAGCAACAGCTTCACAACATGTAGTAGAAAAAGAAGATGGGCAAAATGCTAATGTTTCTAACAATCCAAGAAAGAATGAATCAACAGCAACGGGACAGTATTCTGGGCGCGGTGTTGGGGGCGTCATTAACAGAACCCAAACTGTAAGGAGTCTTTCCGATCATCACCTACCGTCAGCCTTTCGTGAGTATGTGGAGCAGCGTAATAAACATCTAAAGGCTATTCTGATGAATGCCCTTGGCAATGAATTTGCGAAAGCTGGTGTGAATAACAATGGACTGCGCATGAGCTTCTCTGCTGCCGCTTCAGAAGCGGCAAAACGTGCGATTGGTCTCCGACGTGTACCGCATAAGCTGCTTATATCGTGTATTGCAGGACCCGAGAATGTATGGGACTGGGTTGACATTACGGCCCACCCAACGGCCGCCCTTGATGAGTACCGAAATGCGCTATCGGAGGTTCTACTAGATCTTGGTGCCCACGAAACACTTGTGAGTGACGCACTGGAGCCTATGCTGCTGCCGCAGGCAACTGTTATCCGTGGATGCCACTGCCTTGTTGTGCGGTACGCAGTGGATGTTGTCAGCACTCCCATGGAAAGCTTTCAGGAACTAACGAACCGTTTCACCATCCTCATAACGGACACACGTGTTGTGACGATTCACCGGACGCACTGCGCGTTTGTGGAGAATTTAAAGCGTAGCTGGTCCCAGGTGACAGCTGATCGTGGGTCACAGGGACAAATTCATCTTCTTAGTTTGCTTGTAAAGGAGTCTGTGGACACGTTCAATACTGCTCTCACGATCTCTTCTTGAGTTTGACAAATATGAGGCGAGTTTGTTCTCTCTAGAGGGTCAGCGATCAACGTTGGCTCGGGAGATCTACCATATTAAGCGTCGAGCGTCGGTGTATGCCCGCACGCTCAACCTTATCGGCGATGCCTACACCCATGTCTGTAGTGCCCTCCCCATCATGCCAACTAATGTGCAATTTCAGGATGTACAGCAGGACATTGCGCACGTGAGATCAATTTCGGAAGAGTTGAATGCCAACGCTGACTCTGTGTTGCAACTTCTGTTCCAGTTATCTTCGTATCAACTAAATGAACTAATGCGTGTTCTAACCATATTTAGTGCTTTTTTCATCCCGTTGAGCTTCATTGCTTCCATCTATGGCATGAACTTCACACATTTACCTCTTCTAGAGGATAATTATGGTCATGTCTACTGTATTGCATTCATGCTGCTAGTTGGAGGGGGCTTGGTGTATGGTTCAAGCTAAAGCGTTTTATGTAAGACCGTCCAGGTGTTTCGTGTCGCTTAATGGAGCACACTGAAGCTGCTCTAAATTTTTCTTTGGTTTGTCTATTTTGTTGAGACCGTAGGGTGTGCATAGGGTGGATGGTTTGTTCGGGGACCAGATATATCAGTGTGTACGCCTGTTCATGTCTGTGTTTTTTCGTTCATCCATCTGAGTGGTTCAACGTCCCTTTTCCTCTCATCCGAGCCTTTCTTTTTCAATATTTTTCCTATGGTAAGGAAGGTGTGCGCTTGGCGACGATGCCCCCTTCCTGCTGTAGGGATATCGCCACCTCCATGACCTGTTCATATGTGGATACTCATGGATAAATAAATCTGTGGATGTGTCAAGGGAGCAGCGTGTTGCTCTCTTTTCGCTCTTCTTGCTCTTTTTCACCTTCCAGACTTAGGCGTGAGACGCGCTTTTCTTTTTCTTTTTCGTTTTCCCTGTAGTTGCCCGGAGGAGAGGGAGAAGGCATGGAGCCCGCCGTCAAGGAGAGTGTCTCGCGCATCCCTCTGCTCAAGACCAAGGCCGGTCCACGTGACAATGAGAAGTGGACCCAACGGCTCAAGGAGGAGTACATGTCCCTCATCCAATATGTGGAGAACAACAAGGCGAGCGACAATCACTGGTTCCAGCTGGAGAGCAACGAGACTGGCACCCGTTGGTACGGCACCTGCTGGACGTACTACAAGAACGAGAAGTACGAGTTCAAGGTGAACTTTGATCTTGCCGTCACATATCCGCAGGCCCCGCCCGAAATTGCCTTGCCAGAGCTGGAAGGCAAAACCGTGAAGATGTACCGCGGTGGCAAGATCTGCATGACAACACACTTTTTCCCGCTCTGGGCGCGAAATGTCCCGTACTTCGGCATCAGCCACGCACTGGCCCTCGGCTTGGGCCCGTGGCTCTCCGTTGAGGTGCCGGCGATGGTGGAGGAAGGTGTTCTCAAGCCAACTGGGCCAGTGGGGAAGTAGAAATGCAGTGCCAGAGAGTGAAGCGGATGGGCTGGATGGGAAGCGCTCCAACATCAATGTTTTTCCCTCTCAGGGGAATGCTTCCCTTTGCACGTCTGTAGGAATCTCTGTCTGTCCCTATCACGGTGCGCATTAGATGCAGCTATATGAGTGACATCGCTTTTTTTTTTTTTTTTCTCCTTGCTTTTGTTTAAAAAATAAAGATTGAGCACTGGATTGAAGGTAATACCACAAATGGCTATGATGGGGTTTGAGTCACTAAGTGAGGTGTACTGCTACTTTACCGCCTTTATGTGCGGTATCTCCATGCTGTTGCCTATTAACGCCATCTTTTCGGCGCCGCTGTACATCATGCATTACTACCAGTATGTGACGAAGAAACCGGACGCACAGGCGGAAAATACGAATTTCTGGAATAACGCATTGACCTATTACACTTTGGTTTCTCTTGTTACATCACTGATTGCAGAACCGTTAACACTCACCAAAATATTCCGCCGCATTCCTTTGCAGGTGCGTATGCTTTCGGCCCTGGCGTTTTTGTGGGTGGAAATCATCGTATTGATGGTGGTACCGGCAGTGGGTTCAACGGAGGTTGGTGCGATTGTAACAATCCTCATTGCAGGCTTTATTTCAGGATCAGGGAAGTCGGTGTTTGAGTCGACAGCATACGGGCTATTTAGCGCATTTCCCCATCGATTCATGGCTGCCTTAATGGGAGGTGCTGGAGTGGCTGGTGCGCTAACTTCCATCCTGCAGATCATTGTGAAGGCCGCGCTGCCTGAAGATTATGAGGGCATTCGCGTTCAGTCCAAGATCTTCTACGGGCTAATGGTGGGTATCCAGGGCATCGCATTTATCATGCTGATTCTTCTGCGCTGGAACACATATGCAAGGCAGTACACTGGCGCACTAAGCGGAGAAAATACGCAGAAGGTAAAGGATGCCGATACTGTGGAGGGCAAATCGCCAGAGAATCCTCCAACTGAGGATCCCCATTCCACTTCAGAGAGTCTTGTTGGCACAGAAATCTTCTTTGTGCTAAAAATCATTTATCCGATGACAATTGCGTGCGCTTTTAACTTTTTCATTACGCTTTTGTTGTTCCCCACTGTGGTGGTGTCCGTGGACCCGGAGGACTACTGGTATGGTACAGTTGCTGTTTGCATCTTTAATGTATGTGACGTGTTTGGACGTTTTGCTCCTTCACTCAAGGCTTTCTGGCCCCCCACGATGGGCGGTTATTGTCGGTTCCTTCGCCCGTGTGGTATTCCTTCCTCTCCTCTTGTTGGCATCGTATCATTACATTCCGAGTCATGCGTTCAGCTATGTAATGATGGTTCTGTTTGGTCTGAGCAATGGATATATTGGTGGACTGACGCTCGTGCTTGGGCCGCTGACCAAGGGATTGACGACCAGCGGTCAACGCTTTGTGGCGGGGACAATGCTTGGGGTCTCCATTCTTGTTGGTGGTGCTATCGGCACAGCACTGAGCATTATGATGCAAACGTTGAGGGAGAAGGCAGCGTCATAACTGTGCCAGGAGAAGGAAAGAAAAAGGATTTTCTCATTGATTTTTGGATTCTAATTGCCACGTTTGAGAATAATGTCCCCCGTACCTGTTGCATGTTTTTCTGGATACTTCGATGATACTGGGGAATAAGGGCAACACAGGGGTCATGAAGGTATATTTCCCTTCTAGGCAATTGCTTCCGTTCATATTCTCTTTAATTTCTATGCAAATTCATCTTTTTTCGTAGAGTTCGTTCTTCTTTTCATAGTGGGAAAAACAACAAAACGTTTTTTGCTTTTGTTTAATAGAAGCAGTACCCTGTTTTATTTTTAAGGAAATTGTTTTCTACCTCGGAGTTTTGTTGTGTGGGTCTCAGAATTAATTGAGATATTGTAATATGTTTACGGGAAATATTTGTTTCTTGGAAGGAGCTATTACAGTGCCTTATTCATGGTGATAATTTTTTTTTGTTTTCCTGAATGGGATGAAGTGTTTTAACCTTAGATATGTATATATGCATATGATATAATAATTTTTTTATTTACTTTTAATAATAAGTCTTAAATTGATAATAAGGAATAAAATATATATTTCTATATTGATGTGGGGCGTTCGTATTTGTTTTGTTTGATATTGAAGGTTTTCGGATTCTTGTACTGATTTGTTGGTATGATTTTTTTTTTACTTTTTGTTGTTCTTGACCTCTAGAAGCTGTAGTTTTTGGTGATTGCTGCTTCTGTGAGTGGTACTATTACAAAAAAAAAACAAAAGGAAGAGCAAAAAAAAAACCCGGTATATATATTAGTAGGAGCAGCGGTTAGAAACTTGAGTGCTGTGGTTTTTCACTATACCATTTGCCGTCATAATTCATGATTCCAGGTCTCCCATCGGCGTTTGATGTGGAGCATGACCGGATGGAAGAAGTTTTTTCATTCATTAAGAGTCGTGTAGTGGGACAGGATGGTAATGTGCTCTCATCTGAAGAGTCTTGGGTTCAGCGGGAGTTGCAGTATTATGAAAATTTATATACAGAGCAGCAAGAACTCTCAGTATGTCTCGTGACATTTAACGTTGCAAGCAAGAAACCACCTGCAAATTTATCCACACTTATTTCACACACAATGCCAGGAGGTAATAATAAACCAGTGGATCTAATTATGGTAAGTCTTCAAGAAGTTGATATGAGTGCATCGGCTATATTAAAGGAAGAGACAGAAGCGGCTACACCTTGGGTTAATGCTTTACACGCTTTAGTGGGAACTGATTCTAACCCAGGGAGTGAATCTCTTTATTATGCTTTTCCTCCAAAGCAATTAGTTGGGCTTCTTCTTTGTGTTTATTTGCGACGATCACTTCTTCCATATGCACAGGAAACATCTATTATGACCGTTGGAACAGGAGCATTAGGTAGTATGGGTAATAAGGGGGCTGTTGGTCTTCATCTTGTATTACATCGTACAAGCTTATGCCTTATTAATGCTCATCTTGCTGCTGGACAAAATAATGTTGTAAAACGAAATGAAGATGCAAGTAATATTTTTATGGGTATGGATTTTAATGCAAAGAAACGGCAACTTTATGCAGCTAGTACTCAAGGTTCATTCTCTGCACGAGATATTATGTTTCAACAGCCTGAAATGCTTCCACACGACCATGATATTATCATAGTTGCTGGAGATCTCAATTATCGGCTTAAGTTAACATATGATGCCGCTGTTGAAATGGCACTTCGGTGTGATGTGGACTCTTTATTAGAACATGATGAATTTACAGTAGAATTAGCTAATCCACATTCTCCATGGTTGGGATTTGTAGATATTAAACCTACATTTCCACCAACGTATAGATATGATATTGGTACAAGTATATACGATACGAGTGAAAAACAACGTGTACCTAGTTATACAGATCGTATAGTTACATGGACAAGACGTAAAGCTTATCAAAAATTAATTCGAGTAGAGTCATTACGTGCTTTAATGGATGTCTTTAGTAGTGATCATAAACCAGTTCAAGCATTACTTTCTCTTCCTATTCTTTGTGAAGTAGAGGATAAAAAAAATGCCGTCAGAAGATCTCTGCGTGAACGTGTGGCACAGGTGGGTTTGGATCGTAGCTCCAGTGCAAAGACCACAGTTGATCCTGTTTCCCTTGACTTTGGTATGCAGCAATTTTACGACTGTGGAGCACGACATGTAATACGTATTACTAATACCGGTGAGTGTGTGGCAATAGTAAAGATATTCCGTCAACGCAATAATGACTTGAGTGAGGGGGCTTGGTTGCGTGTATATCCTGCTAGTTTTTATATTCTCCCTAATGAAGTGAAGGAGGTCATTGTAGAGTGTCAACTGCATCCACGTTGTATGCGATGGATGAGTTTATGGCGTCCATTTGAAGGTCGTGGTCGATTAAGTCTTTCTTCTATGCTAGTTATCTTTGTGCATCATGGACCTGTGCATCTGGTAGAGTGTGCATGTATTCTTAAACCAAGTGTGTTTGGTAACTCACTTGAAAATATTTCAATGCTGCAAAATGAGGTGTGCATTGCTGCATATGCCCTTAATGAGGTACCTGAAAAATTACGTAAAGCAATACGCCCACAACTTCCTAAGGAATTATGGTTTTTGTGTGAGGCAATTTTTGAGCGTGGGGCTCGCCAGCCAAATCTCTTTACGGAAGATTCTTCCAATGAGACATGTGCTGCCATTATGCGTCATTTAGACACACGTTGTGAACCAATTCCAGCAGAATATGATGTACATTGTGTTGCTACATGTCTTACTACTTTTCTTCAATCTTTACAAGAGCCTGTCGTACCGTTTGCATTATATGGCACAGCTTTGGCAGCAGGTAAGGCAAAAGGTAAAGCACCACTGGTATTTGTACAACAACAACTCCCACCACAACATGCTAATGTTTGGATTTACGTATGTGCTTTATTAAATTTTCTATTGAGACCTGTAAACGCAAAAAGTAATGAGTTGACAAGTAAACTTTTGGCAAAACTCTTTAGTGATGTCATGCTTGTCCGGCCAAGTGTATTAATGCATGGTTCATCAGGAGGGGCCATTGGGAATTACAATGAGCAGAAATCTACTACCCAAGGGGGTGTATCCTCTCAAACACTTCGTCA
This sequence comes from Trypanosoma melophagium, assembly GCF_022059095.1. Taxonomy (NCBI): domain Eukaryota; phylum Euglenozoa; class Kinetoplastea; order Trypanosomatida; family Trypanosomatidae; genus Trypanosoma; species Trypanosoma melophagium. The sequence continues at coordinate 406,055 of NW_027125138.1, read as the reverse complement.
GCAGCTGCAGCAGGAAAAAGAAGACGCGATGAGTCTCATTGAGTACTTTCTCGTCCCTCCTCCTGAATCACTGCGGTAAGAAATGAGGAGAAGGAAAAGAAAGGGAATGTGGGAAAGATGAGGGGAAATATCAAGAAAATATCATCATATGTGGGTCACTTATTTGCATCCTTTTTTTTTGCTTTTTTTTGCTTCCATTTGGCCCAATTATTCTTTATAAGTTAAAAGGCCAAAGAGAAAAAAGAGAGCAGAGGTATATACTTCCCTGAGTTCCTTTTCTTTACTATCCGCCTTATTTGCTCTTCTTTATTTCCTTTTTTTTTTCACAAAATATCAACGCAAACCCACCCCCCTTTATATTGATAAATTGTATTTGAGCCAAACTCACACAAACCGAGAGAAAGAGAGAAAGCAAAAAAAAAAAAAAAAGGATGTCCATGAAGTACCTTGCCGCTTATGCTCTGGCGTCCCTCACCAACCCCACGCCGAGCGCCGCTGATGTGGAGGCCATCTGCAAGGCCTGCGGTGTTGCCGTCAAGGCGGAGGATCTCGCCTTTGTGATGGACTCCGTTGCCGGCCGCAGCGTCCACGAACTCGTGGCGGAGGGGGCCGCGAAGATGAGTGCTGTGGCCGTCGCGGCGGCTCCCGCTGCTGGCGGTGCGGCTGCGGCTCCTGCGGCTGGAGGTGCGGGGGGCCCCGCTGCCAAGAAGGAGGAGAAGGAGGAGGAAGAGGAAGATGACGATATGGGCTTCGGTCTGTTCGACTAAAAGGAAGAGGAAGAATCGAAATCAATTCAAGCTAAATGAGGAGAGAAGTCTGTTCTCTCTCTGGTTCATTGATTTTTTTTTGTTAAAGAAGGAAAGGAGAAAGAAAACAAAGAACAGGAACGGTTTATTTGTTCACAGAAAAAAAAAAGGTGTCCTAATCATATTGCTGTGGGGTTCTGAGATGAAGAACTCTTCTCTCTCCCTCTATCTCTGTTTACTCCTTCATATCTTTACTTTTTATTGTATTCACTGCCTGAATATCATGTTTTCTTTCTTTCTCGTGTCTTTTTTTTTTATTTTTTCCTCTATTTTCTGTATAGAAGCCAGAAGTCTTTCCACGCTATCCAACCATGTCCATGAAGTACCTTGCCGCTTATGCTCTGGCGTCCCTCACCAACCCCACGCCGAGCGCCGCTGATGTGGAGGCCATCTGCAAGGCCTGCGGTGTTGCCGTCAAGGCGGAGGATCTCGCCTTTGTGATGGACTCCGTTGCCGGCCGCAGCGTCCACGAACTCGTGGCGGAGGGGGCCGCGAAGATGAGTGCTGTGGCCGTCGCGGCGGCTCCCGCTGCTGGCGGTGCGGCTGCGGCTCCTGCGGCTGGAGGTGCGGGGGCCCCCGCTGCCAAGAAGGAGGAGAAGGAGGAGGAAGAGGAAGATGACGATATGGGCTTCGGTCTGTTCGACTAAGTGCTATAGGGAAGTCTCTCCCTCTCTCTAATATATATATATATATATATATATATGTGGGTGGGGTGTCTCTTACCGGTGGTGTTCTCCTTCTTGTGACCTACCAAAAATGAGCTCTGCGAGAAGTGGATGGATGAGAAGAAAGAGGAAAGGGGAAGCTTATTGCAGTATGGCTTTTTTTATTTTCGTTTTCTTATTTACCTATGTTTACGTATATTTTTCTCTGTATCACATATAATGGTGATTACAGAGGTGTGAAGAAGGCTGTATGCCTCTTTATATTGCTTTTTGGGGTGGAGTAGGTGTTATTTATCCTTTATTGTTTTGTTAAAGTTTTTTTCCCTTTTTTTCTCTCTTTTTTTTGAAAATCTCCGTATTACATTATATACACATATTACTAGAAGAAGAGACAAGGGTATAAATTCCCGTAGTGACCCAGTAGGGGGTTTGTTTTATTGTGAATTGCTTTTTTTTATTGTTTTTGTTTTATATTCCTGTACACTAGGAAAAGCGAAAGGCGAAAAGGGAAGAAAAAGGGATATTCCCTTTTATATACTTACTTACATACAGATACGCTTGTTGAATGAAAGAAAAAAGGTACAGGTACGTGAATAGGTGAGAACAAGTGAAGGCCTCATCTTTGAAATATAAGGTAAAACTGAGGTGATCATACAGCCTAGAGGGAAGAAAATAACATTTAAAGCAAGGGGAGAGAAGGACAGATAGTAACAACATACCTTGATTATTTCTCTTTTTCTCTGATAGATATTATTTTTTTTTTCTCTCTCTTTCTCTCAGTTCTTTCCTGTGTTTATTATTATTATTATTATTATTATTATTATTATTATTATTATTATTATTATTGATTGTCCTTCTTATTTTGTTGGTTCGTCTGTTGTTACTATTACTATTACCTCTACTTTTAATAGGCCTATGGAGAGCAACGTGGGGGATCATCAGCCTCCAGTGTCATGCGATCCTCCCGCTGTGTCTTTGCTGGAGTTTGACGCCATCCCAAGAGAGGCATCTTTCAGAGTGGAAGATATGCGAAGACGCATTGCACATCTCATTGAGGGTGTGGATAAGGAAAGTACACTAGAAACTGTTATTCGATTACTTGAAAAAAACGACCCGAAAGAGGAAGAGCAGAAGTGTGTGCAAAACAATAGTACTCCTACTGCTGCTAGTCCTACAACAACAACAACAACAACAACAACTACTACTACTACTAGGACTAGTACTCCTGGAAATATGGGGCGTCACGATGGGGATATTATGGTCTCTTCCATGTCATCGACGAATGCGAATCTTTCTCTTAATTATGCACCACAACAGTTTTCGAACGAGGCTCCATGCTGTCGTACCGCTACTATTACGACTATTTCTAATGATAATATAGGTGATGCGAGTTCTTCTTGTTTTAATCATGAGTATGGAGATGAAGTGGAGGATAGTATGAAAACAGATAAACAGACATCACATGTTACGGAGGAAACATTAGAAGGAGATAGAGTGGAAGAAAATAATGATGCCATTCTATCGACATTAGCTGGAGTTTCAGCATTACCATTGTTAACACCACAACCTGCTCCGGAAATACAAGAAGTAGTAACTCCATTAGCGACATCAATAGGATGTGCTGGACAAAATCCAATGCTTATTTACAGAAGACGAGCAGCTGTATCTGCAGAATCTGTACCATTAAATGTTATAGAAACTTATACTCCACCAGTAATAGAAAAAACTCCTGAAGAAGAACAAGTTGTACGAGCCGGTGTTATGGCATGTCATCTTTTCAGTAATATGGAAAGTCGAGATAGAGCTATAATTGTTCGTGCTTTACAACGTGAAACATATCCTGCAGGAACAGATATATTAAAACAAGGTTGTGCATCACTGGAAAAATTATTTCTCATTACACAAGGAACCTGTGAAGTTGTAAAAAATGGTAGAGTAGTACATACTTTACATGTTGGAAGTACTTTTGGGGAGATGGAAATGATATATCATCAAATTATGTGTGCTGCAACAATTAGATGTGTAACAAATTGTACTCTTTATACATTAGATCAGCGTACATATCAGCATATTGTTCTTGCCGTATCACTACATAAACGAAAAAAGTATGAAGAATTACTATGTAAAGTTGGATTTTTAAAAACTCTTTCTGATTATGATCGTATGTTAATCGCTGAGGCACTTGTAACCAAGACCTATCGCAGAGATGATCATATTATGCGGTATGGTGAACATACTAAATGGATGCATATTATAGTAGAAGGAGAAGTGAAAGTAGTGGGTAGAGAAAATGGTAAAAAAAATGAGTTTTTACACCTTAAAGAAGGTAATGTTATAGGTGAATTGGAATTTCTCTTTAATCATCTTGTAGTTGCTGATGTTGTAGCGGTATCACGACGTGTTACTACAGCTCAGATTCAACGTAGTCATTTGGAGTTAATAGTTGGATCTATTCAAGATCATCTTAAAGAGTATGTAATAAGTAGTGGTATTTATACACACTATTTAGGTGAGGCCAATGAACGTATAAAGACAGAGTTAGGTTTACTGGGAAAACGTGCCAAACGTATGGCTAGTAAAGCTGAACAAGAAGATACATTACTTGATCAAGTTGATATCGTTGGAGAAATTATTCTTCCCGCCCCTAAAGAAAAAGTAATGGTTATGGAAAAAAATGGAAATATCTCTGGTGAATATAGTGCTGCGGTGACTGTAAAAAGTAGTACTAGTATGATTCCTAATAATACACCTGGATCTGGTTCAACCTCTACTACACATGTACTATTTCGTTTTCCATTAACACCATTACATGCTAATTTTTTAGCTATGATTGGATTACGTGAGGATGGATCTATTATTGTATGGAATGAGATGATGGTTCAACTTACTGGGTATACTACAGAAGAGGCTGTGGGTCAACATATATACTCTTTTCTTTTAGAACCTAAAGATCAAAAAACAATGCATACTGCTATTTCAGAAGCTAGACGTTATACAGGTGATGTAGAAGCCTTTTTTCAAGAAAAAGGTGCAGGAAGAAATGCTATTTATACGTTTGCACGTATTGATGGCTTAACAAAGGTACATCTTAAACTTTCTATAGTACCTTCTATAGTTTCTCATGGTCAGGATGCTGCTGAAATTATGTTAGCTGTTGGTGAAGAACAGCGTGTTTTCCCACGAGAAGTAATGGATAAATCTCAATTTCTAGTGGATCAAGTTAGTAGTGTATTACGTGATGGAGATATTACCTATGAAGATCGTTTACATCGTATTGCCTCTGTTTTAACTAGTTTTGACTCTACATGTCGGGCTATAAATGCATCTACAGAAGATGTACGTGTAGTAAATATTCGTCAAATGATTGGTCAAGTTATAATGGATTATGGGGCTCAATGTGTGGCTAATGGAGTTGCGGTGTGTCAACGTTTTGAAGGACTTTACGCAGAAAATGCTTATTTAAATGCGAAATGTCTTCCAGAGTGTTTACGGTATGCTATGAGTAATTGTACACTTTACCTTAGTGATACTCAGGTAACTATTACGGTTACTATTACAGAAACTAATGGATTAGAATTTCTTGTAATTGTATTTCATGATAATGGTCCTGGATTTCCACAAGATCTTCTTAATGATTTTAATCAAAGACGTCATTCTGAAAAATATCCACATCTTCATCGTGTACGTGGAGCTATGGAAAAACAAGGTGGAAGTTTATCTATAGAATCTATTCCAGGAGATACAAATGTAACCTTTACAGTTCCATTTGTTCCAGCACGTGAAGAGATGGAGAATACTATGGAACGTCGTTTTGATGCCTTTGATATATCGAGAAGTTTTAGTGGAGTTGTGAGTCCCACAGCATGTAGTAATAGTAGTGGTGCAATTGGTTTTTCCCATGGTAATAATATATGTGATGTGCGTTTACCATTAGGGAAACAGACTTTTACAACACTTCTTGTGGAAGATACTGCGGCACATCGAAATATGCTTTGTAGTTTTTTGTGGGATAGAAAACATGCTGTATTACCCGCTTATAATATTGAAGATATTGAACAACTTATTGATGTAGCGGATATTCTCTTTATTGATCCCCATCAATCTATTTTTGAGAATAGCGAATTTAATCGTACGATGCATGTAAACGCTTTAGATAATAATAATAATAATAATAATAATAATAATAATAATAAATCTTCTCTTGATCCTATAGAGTTATTACGTGAAAAGGCACGACGTATGGCCGTAGTGATTACGGGTTCTGAAATGGATGAAGCTACATGTAAGGCATACCACACGGCTGGATTTCTCACATTAAAGAAACCCTGTACTTCTATTCAAGCCCTACAATGTATTTGTAAAGCGGAAGAAATGATTTCTCAGTACAAAGTAGAGGCCGAACGTATTGAGCAAACACGAGCGACACTTTCAAAGAATAGTCGAGGTGCTTGGAAACGTGGAAAGTTATTGGGAAAAGGTGCCTTTGGTGCTGTTTATGAAGCTACTGAAGTATTAACAGGAGGAAAAATGGCTGTAAAGGAGATGTGGTTAGGTAAACGAAATACACAAATTGAACAATTTGTAAATGAGATATCTACTATGTGTAACCTCCAACATCCTAATATTATTCATTACTTTTACTGTGAGGAGAATAAGGAGGAAAATGTTATTCGTGTATTTATGGAATACGCCTCCGGTGGAACTTTACAGCAACTACTTCAAAAAAAAGGTAAATTAGGATTTAAAGAGTATCAATCGTTATTACGTGATATTGTAGAGGGAGTGGCGTATATTCATTCCATGCACTACGTACATGGAGATCTTAAAACAGCAAATGTCTTATTAAGTGCTGAGGGAACAGGAAAGATTGGCGATTTTGGCACCGCCCGTACAGTGGGCGAAGGGGAATTATTATATCAAATGCAGGGAAGTATTATCTACATGTCTCCTGAGTGTATGGGAGCAAGTGATACGGATGAGAATGGAAATACGATTGGTTATAGTTTCCCCAGTGATATTTGGTCTCTTGGTTGTATTGCACTAGAGATGGCCACGAATCGTCCACCCTTCTCACATCTACAAAATGTGAAAGGACCAATGGGATTAACACGATATATTACTTCTCTGCATGATACGCCTGATCTTTCGCCTTTGTTTGATGGACCGCCTGGTATTATTGAATTTGTATCACTTTGTTTAAATCCAGATCCCACACGGCGGCCAACGGCGGCAGAATTACTGCATATGAGTATATTTAGTGAGGCGACGGATGAAGATACGAAGTCTGCCCTTTGTGTACTACGACGTTTGCAATTATTACATGAATTAAATAACTTTGTGGCTTTTCAAGAACCAGAGGAACTGGAACGGGGGAGATCCATCACTCGAAGGCGGTTCTTACATCAACGGGAATCAGAATTTTTTGCATCTTCAGATGATGGTGATAATGATAATAATGATAGTGAAGAAGAGGAAGTAGAAGGAAAAGGAGATGTAGAGAACTATAATATTAATACTCATGGGGAAGATAACGCTATGGAAGAGCCTACGGAGAAGCATGATCTTGATCATAATAATACTACTGCTACTACTACGGAAAAGAGAAAGAATACATCAACCAAAAATAATAATAATAAAAATAATAATAATAAAAATAATAATAATAATAATAATAATAAAAATAATAAAAATAATAATAATAATAATAATAATAATAATAATAATAATAATAATAATAATAATAATAATAATAATAATAATAATAATAATAATAATAATAATAATAATAATGATAATGAGGAAGAAAGAGTAAATATTAAGACAGAAGGAATGGGTTTAGCGGATAGCATGGATGCTCCATCCCCACGACAGCGTTCACACACAAAGTCCAGGAGTCAAACACAAAGTTATCCACGCGTAGACGAAGATGCCTTCTTTGCATCCTCTTCTTCTTCTTCTATTATTGTATCTGTATCAAACGCCGATAGGAATAACTCTCCCACACAAACGATTCCCTCTGCACTATCCACACGAAGAGGTGTACAAGTCCTGCCATCCAACTCCCCAATGGATCAGAAAGACTCTCAGATATCACTATTGGAAATAGAAAAAGAAGATGCGACCATCACGCGGGAATCCTTTGCATCAAATACGGCTCCCTTTGCTTTTATGAATCGTTCCATTGCTTTTATGGGGAGTAGTATTGATTATAGCAATATGCTGGCGAATCAAGAATCTGCTATTCATAAGAGCGAAGAACACGAAAAAGAAAAAGAAGGAAACGAAGAAAAGCCATCGCATAGACATCTACGTTACATATCCTCTAGACGTGGAACAAACTCCCCTGCTGGAGAATCCACCGCGGCAACTGAGACATTATCACGTTCATCGCCGTTTATTAAAACAACAAACGCACGACATCCCAAACGTGGGGTGAAGAATATGTTCTCCGTGGAGGAACATAAATCTGCACCACGTGAGAAGAGTCCAGATATTAAATCCCCACACACACACCATCCACAACATTTTGCACATCATTCCAACCATACTCCTACCACTACTACTACTACTACTACTACTACTAATAATAATAATAATAATAATAATAATAGTAATAGTAGTCATAACAGCATCAGCAGTAGTAGAAGAAGTGTTTACGGATCCAATAACACAAGTACTACCACGAGTCCCGTTCGAAGGCATACAAATCGTTCGAGTAACCCGAACCCCCACACTTATCATTACTACTACGATAACAGCAGTAGCAGCAGTAGACGTCAATCCTACAATCCACAATTATATCATTTTCACTGCCATTCCCCTCTTTCCCGCCGCCGCTTTGGTGTTGCCCCGCAGCCACTCACCTCATCTTCCCCATCGCGGCCGGTTGACGAAGAGTCTGCGCGGCGGCCGTCTTCGCACGAATCCGAAGATGTTATGAATTCCACACGCGATGCACAAAACACAACAGAGAAACAAAACAAAGTGGGAACGAGTGCTGTGTTGGCGAGTACGGAGTTGGATGCTATGAATAGCACAGTGGCGAAACTGTTGGAATTATAAAGTGATTCGACAACAATGAGTTTGGCAGATGTCTCCACGAATACACGAATATTCGATCAACAAGAACAACCGAAAGAGAATAAGACAAATGTGGATGATGAAATGATGGTGGCACGAGATCTCGTGCTGGGTCTTGAGAAGCGTATTGAGAATTTAAAGGCTCGACTTGCCCTTGCATGATTGTACCGCTATTTATATCTCTATTTCTATTTCTTTTCTGTTGTGCGTTTTGTTTTCTTCTCTCTATCGTACTCCAGTGCATTCACACAAACACACTTACTCTTCCTTATCCTTCTTCTCCTTTCTTCTGTCCTCCTTTCTCTGATCTCACAACGATGGGGAATTTTCAGTGGGGTACCAATGAAGTTAAGAAGAAGACGGGGAAAAAACGAGACTATTTATTTTCTAGGTTATATATATATCAAGCGCACGAAGAAAAAAAAAGGAAATATAAATAAATCCATTAAAAATAAAATAAAAACACGAAGCATTACATTCTGACGCTGAATGGGATTTTTTTCTTTTTATCTTTACCTCTTCTTTTTATTATTTTTATTTTTAATTCTCTCTTTCACAACAGTTTCTCCTTCATCTGTAGAGGTGAAGGAATTTGCACCCAAACAGCAAGATCATCCATAAGAACAGAGTGATTTTGGAGAAGAAATATAGTCTTGGGTTATTAAATATAACTTGTGTTTGTAGGGAAAAGAGGAAACTCTCTTTATTGTTATATCTTTTTTTTTGACTTCTTTACGTTTACCACTGTGCACTAAATTTTATGGATATCTTGTTTATTGTTTTTTTTTATTTTTAATAAAAGTAGTTCAAGGACAAACCCCTAGATTGGTTCTAGTATTTACTTATCGAAAATTTATCCAATACACTATTTATACCTATATCTATTTATTTATCTATTTAAATAGATATAAGTATTACTGTTGTTATTTTCCACATACAAAAAAAAAGGCTGATGTCGGAAGATCCAAACACTGTCGCTACTGAGGAATCCCCAGATCCCGAAACTCCTTCAAGTGCAAAAGAAATGGCAAATAAAAAAAAAGGCAGTAGAAGTCAAAGAACTCTCTCTTCTGCCTCAACAAGTGGAGCAAATGATTCTAAAGTAGAGTCTCCAAGAACAAGATTTGCACGTATTGTGGAAAAGGTATTACACAGTTTAGATGAACGAACCAAACGCACTATACCAAAACTCTACTGGCATGAAGAGGACTCTGTGGATGCCCTTACTTCTTGTATGATTTACGATGGCCAAAGTAAAATAGAACCACTTCGTAATAAAGTATTAGACTCCATGATTGCCAGAGGTATTCTTGTACATGATACACAGAAACTTCTTTCCTTACTACAAACCACAGAACATTTACACTTATTACGCAGTGAAGAATTATGTGAAGTTGCGAATCTTGCATTACGGCGGGAATACCTAAAAGGCGAAGTTGTACTCCCTGAAGGTGCCTGCACCATGCATATATATGTTGTTATTTGGGGTGAAGTGGATGTATTTGCCCCTAATCCAGATTCCCCGCAAAAACGACATCAACGATATCGTTATGCCCCTCACACCCCATGGCATCGTCGATCGTCATTATTAGCAAGTCAATCAGTGGCATCACGTAAAGGACGTGGTAATATTTTTCATAGTCTGTCATCCCCACGTATTGAATCACGGTCGCAATCTAATTTATTCCTCTTTGATGAAGAGGAAGAGGAGGTTTCATCCATGACACATTGTGGTAAATTAAAACCAGGTATGTTATTTGGATTTGATGCATGTGTGTTTGAGGAAAGTTCAACCTTACGTTATGTGGCTGGGAATGACAGTGAACGTACGGTGGTGGCGCTTTTACCTCTTGTACGAGTTAAACGAATATTAAAAGAAAATGCTCGATTTGCCCAGAGTGTTGGTCACAGTATTGCTCAGGAATATATATTTATTCCTGTTCGTGAATTCTGTCGTTACGTTTTTGCCCCTACTGCCGATATGAATGAGTACTTACCCCTATGGATTATTCTTCATCGTTATACAAAGATTGATAATGTGATTCACACTAAACTGTTTAGTAATGAAATCGATACCGCCGCATGGGGTTATGCATTAAAGCGATTACCAGAGAATGTGACAACAACTTTTTGTTTTGATCTCGTCTTGGCACTTCCACCGTTTGTTGCCACACGAATGCGAGAAGAGGCAAAACAGGCAGATGTGTATCGTACATCATCAAGAGATTCTAAACGTACAACTGTAACGTATATTCGTACCAAAGAACGTCGTCGTTGTACCTGGCGTCTTGGAATGGAAGGAAAAGCCCTTGTACTATTACGGGATGGGTTTACAGATTTGTTAGATTTTCTCTCTATGCTGTGTGTGCATATTATTGAGAGTAATAAATTGCGTAGTCGTGTACAGGGAATGGTCCATCCACCCGCTATTGATGTATTAGATGACTATTTACGGAATCGTGAAGTGGAAGAGAGTGGCGGATGTAGACTTTCAAAAGAAGAGGAATTAAAACGGGTGGAAAAAATATTATCTACTATGCCATTACGTAAGGCTGAACAGGATGGTTTATTAGGTATTTGGCATGCCGATACACTTGGAAAGATTTATGAAGTAATGATGCATCGTGAGGAATTTAACGTGCGTGTGGATCCTAGTGTTTCTCGTAAGTTTCAAACAAGTCCATTTCATGAATGGGCATTAAATTTACGGGCATGTTTAATGCAGAAAATGGGATTAGATCGTAATTTACCACCACCAGATGATCTTTGTATTGATATTGTAAGTAGTAATACACATTGTATTAAGAATCTTTTATCTGGTTTTCATCGTAAGAATCGACAAGTAATTGAAGAATTTGCAAGAAAAGATAAACGAGTTGGTAATATTGATGAATGGCATACATTAGAAGATGCCCTATATGCCTGCACAACATCACTTCTCTCTTTGGAACAACCAGAGTTAAAAGAAGATTACGTACGAGCCCTAGATGAGAGTTCTATTACAGTACTTACAGATACAGCCATGACTGGGCTTCAGGTAGATGTTATCCCAGTTCATGCATTAAATTTTAAAAAGATTGATTCGGTTCTACAGGAATCCCTTAAAGATTCTGTTGTACAAGACACATTGAGAAAGTCGGTGGGTGATGTAATGGAACAGACTTCAAATGTGTGGCGAAAGGTGTGTCTTCCACGACGTTCCACTTATGAGAAATCACATGTCAGTGATGCATCCACGTGTTATCGTTTAAATCGACATTTCATTATTAACATGGATTTCGCCTTTGGGGCTCAAGCGGAGGGTATTTGTCAAGCCATATTTAGTGTTTTCGGGACTCGTATTCGCAGTGTAAGTGTTATGGGAAAAGCCGGCGGACTCGTTGGTAAACGTGGGGATATTCAATTACCAAAAGAATTAGTCATGTCCAAGTCAAGTCTCATTATGGAAGACGCACAGGATGAATTACGTCGTTGTCGCAATCAAGATTTTACGGCATCGCGATTACGTGAATTGGCCGGTCCACGCGTGGAAGTGCATGAAGGGCGAATGTTAACAATTGCGGGAACAATGCTGCAGAATGTTCGCATGTTGCAGTTTTATAAAAATATATGGGGATGTGTGGGCGCGGAAATGGAGGGATCCTACTTTGCTCGTGTGATTGAAGATATGTATCGTCAAGGAATAGCGAACTCCCATCTTATTACCCGCTTTGCGTATTATACGAGTGATTTACCGTTAGCGGGATTGGCGCCGGCCTCACGTGGGAGTGATGATCTGAGTTTATCGGCTCCAATGACTGCAGGAGAGGGCGTACCGCCATTATATGCGATTGCACGGGGGATTCTAGAGAGAATTCTTTTACCGTAATTGTAATTGTTGCTGTTGTTACTGCTGCCTCATAAGTGTTTGAGGAAAAATAAAATAAAAAAGAAAGAGTTGTTTACTATATAGTAAGGGGTGGAACATGTTTGTTTTTTTATTTTTCCTTCGTTGATCTTGATCTGCCTTTTTTTTTTTGTGATCGGTCATCAGTGATCTACAAATATATATATATATATATATATATATTCATGTGTGTGAATAGTATTATTATTATTATTATTATTATTATTATTATTATTATTATTATTATTATTATTATTATTATTATTATTATTATTATTATTATTATTATTATTATCATTATTATTATTATTATTATTATTATTATTATTATTCCCTTTTCTCGTTACTCTTCTTAGTATTGTCACGAAAAAAGGGAGCGGAATAGCGAAATCAGAAGGATCAATAAGAAATAACAATAACAATACCATTATTACTACTGTTAGTACTATTAATCTTACTGTGTATGACCGCTAATGGCACTATTGTATCATCGATGTTATGATGCAGACATTACGGCTGTCCCTGCAGTGGGGAGTAAATTCCGTGAAGTTCGCATGTCGTGGTCATATACAGATCCAAATATAAATGAAACGATTGTTGTTATTCTTCTTGCAGCACCGGCAGGCATTGCAGAGACCATAGATGATAAGAGTACATTATATGCGTTAAAGATCACACTATTTAAAACAGAAAAAGAGACGGTGAATGAAATTAAAACAACCAACACAACAAAATCATCATTATTATCATCATGGAAAGAAGAATTATGTAGTGCTGTTTTTGAGTTAAATACTTCACCAGATGTTTCTGTTATAAAAGGAATAAGTGGTTTTGTCTTTGTTTCTACGCGGCAATTCTTTTTCCTTGCTTCAGCTGAAGCGAAACAACTGGATCGCTTTGTTTACATTCATGAATTTGGGTGGGAACGACAACAAGGTGTTATACAGCCATTGAGAGATGTGGAGTTTATTCAACATGAATCGATTGATAAAAGTGGAAATGTGGATGCCCAACTTCTTCTTATTACACGCCCTTCATCTGAGCAATTTATACACAATGATGATAGTAATAATAATAATAATAATAATAATAATAATAATAATAATAATAATAATAATAATAATAATAAAAGTGTGGTGGATATATTAGTGGTGGCCTCAAGGAAGGAATGTGGTAGAGGAAAGAACACAACGTCATCGCCATCATCAAAAGATCGTTTGGCCAAATTGGCAAACAAAAGTGCATTCTCATTAGGTTTATCTCATGTGAAAGAACGAATATCCACAAAAGCATCATCCTTATTATTATTATCATCAACTAGTAAGGAAAAAAAAGAAAAAGAAGAAGAGGAATCATTATATACCTTTATTCTAGCCGTTCTACGGTGTACGATTGGAACTACACGTACGTCTACAGCCGAGTGGGAACTTGTGCATCTTTTCATTGATCGTGCTATACCATTTCAACGTTATTTGCGTGATACTATTATACGTGGATCCTCCTTTACTGCTGCTGGTGCAAAACCCACAGATACCACTGTAGTAGAACCCAAACAATGTACATGGTGTTATCTGCCATATCCAGTCATCCCTACACAAACAGAGAAACAAAGAAGAAGAAGAAGAGGAGTTGTAGTGGCGTTAGTTCCACGATCTGTTGGTTATTTAACAGTAGTATGTGGTGGTTTTGATATGAAGTGTGATACTTATCGATTGGGATTTGTGTCTAATGGTAGTAATAGTAATAGTGAAGGAAGATTAAATATGATGGCGGGCCGCAGTGCAGGAATGCAGGAACTGGAGGAGATGGAACACCCGGCGGAAACACTATGGAGTCTCGCAGAGGATACACACACGGTGCAGGTGTTAATGCTGGGCAAACCCGTGGAGTTTTTGTGTGGGGAAGAGAGACTCGCATCATTGCATAGTGAATCAACAATACAAACACAACAAATACAAGAACAAGAACGAAGTGGTAATAGTGGTATTTATCACAAATATGCAGGTATTCATTCTGTTACACATGCACATTTAACTGGAAGGAGGAATAATAGGAATAATAATAGTCCTAGTCCCAGTGATAATACTATTATTGATAGTCATAGTAATATTATTAGTAATAGTAGTTGGATGCGAAATGCAGGATTAGCGATGGTGCTTCGTTTTGTTGTGGACTTCCTTGATGATGGTATGAATGGAAATGATACGATACAACAACAACAACATCACAATCATAATAAGAATAGTAATATTAGTAGTAAGATGCGACAGGAAGAGGAACAACTATTACCGCAGGGTCTTTACATAACGAATATAGTTCTATCAGAGAAGAGTCGTCATGGTCGTTTTCCAATTCCACGTCTTGTCTCTTGGCTAGATACAGTGCCATTGCCTATTGGTCAAGCCACCACATGTACGGTACTCTTCACAGAGGAGAATCATAACGAATATCCATTGTTAATGAATAATAATAATAATAATAATAATAATAATAATAATAATAATAATAATAATAATAATGGAATGTGTATGGCGAGAAGAAGTATTGCGGAGGAAGATGCGACATCGTGGTATCATGTATTGCCAACCTCTATTATATCGGCATTACCAGTTCGTGTGGGAGAAGGTACTATTCGTTGTTTTGTTAGCGTGAATGCCTTGTTGAAGAAGACACGATTAACATATGCACTTGAGATGAGACACATGCGAACAAGCATGAATACAAATATAAATATAAATACAAGAGGAAAAACACTACTGGAGGAAAATGTTTCATCACAACTGTTGCGGGCTTCACACTTAATGTATGTTCGACCCACCATGATTGGAAATCGTATGCATGGGAATGACACAATGGATAGTAATGTGGATACTTCTCTGGAGGATGATAATGATAATAATGATAGTGATAATGAAGAAGAAATTATGTTAGCCGTATGTTTAGCGCGTGCGGCGGCAGCGAAAGAAAAAGATACATTAGATGAAAATTCACAAAATACGATACTTGCTGTTAATAATACTATGAATAGTGCGATGAATACGGATTATAGTGATATGACTAATTATGATTCCTTAGTAGATTGGGCTACTGCAGAGGCGGTAATGTATGAAGTATGGCGTTATGTAGCTATGACAAGATATACTTCTACCACCATGCAGTTTCTTGATCGTATGGCGGAATCCATAGAAGCATCAGAAATACTAAATAATAATAATAATAATAATAATAATAATAATAATAATAATAATAGTAATAGTAATCCTTATTATTATGATGATAATAATAATGATGATAATAAAGAAGTTCTATTGTTAGCCAACGCACTACGTCGTTTTCTTTTAGCCTTCTTGATTGAACTTGACTGGACCACACAGTCTGATAATAAACTCCTGCGGTGTGTTATCTTATACATGTTTGGTGCTGTAAATGTGTATACACAATCCTCACAAACCAGTGAAGATTCCATATGTGATGGAACATCATTTATTTCACTATTAACATCGATTGAAAGACGTGCAATGTGTGTATTATTGGCACAAAGTGATGCCTGGCCATCTCTCGCTATCGCCCTATTTGCCTGGGTAAATCATACACCCATAGAGAGAAGTAGTGAGTCTCAATTACTACTATTAGAAGATGTTGTGCATAAATGGGAAAAAATGAATGAGAGTCAAAGTGAACATGGAAAGGCCTTTGAATTGATGTTAAAACAATTACGTGGATGGCAGAATCCTGAAAAGTATCAAAACGCCGTGGGAACACTTTTGCGGGGAGATGTTAGCATGCGTGCGATTCTCTTACTTGTTAGCTGGAAAGATAATGGGATGTGTATGCATGCTTCGGTTATGTTATTGCGATTGTTATTGGAAATATCTGTTGCCTGTGAAGAGAGTATGCGTTCTGGGGGCATGACGGCAGTGGAAATCTATCAATTGGTGGAATCCACGATACGTAAACATTTTCCAAATAATAATAGTAATAATAATAATAATAATAATAATAATAATAATAATAAACCTCCTACGTGAATTAACAGAACTATTGTGTACGTGGGATTTCTCCTTTTTAGAAGGTTGGCCACTTCATAGCATGTATGGTGGTTTACCGTTAGTTTATCTTCTTTTCCATATTGCCACTGTTGTGGGTATTAATATGATAACAGATGATGTTAATAATAATAATAATAATAATAATAATAATAATAATGATAATAGTGTTGTGAAGGCTGTTCATGTACTCCGTTGGCTCTGTGATGATACAGCTGATCGATCTGCAGAGGTATTGCGTATACTCTGCGGGGCAAAGATACCACTCGTCTCACTTTGTATTAATGAAGATACCAGAGAGACTTCACATGACTCCCATACAACTGTATCATCCTTCTCGGGGAATACTAGTAATAATAATTGTCATTGTAATTGTTGTTGTAGAGCTTTTCATTACTTATTGGCCTCTCCTACACTATCGTTATTATCCCATGCCTTTACATCTACCAATAACACTAATAATCTCACCAATACGGATATGGATCATCATAACGTTAGAAATAGGCTTAATTCCAGGAACTTTGTGCTTCAGTTATGGAATCTTGTTTTTAATGGTGATGTCTCTGCTGCTTTTCATCCTGCTCTTCTACGGCAGTTGCATGAAGCCCTTCAATCGTATAATAATAATAATAATAATAATAATAATACAACGCAGGGAACTTGTCGTGAAACACCATTACTGTTAATGGACTTTCTGCGACCCGTTTTCATGTCAAGTTTACCACGAGTTCTCGCAGCTGTGGGAGATAAACGTGAAACTGTTAAAAGCGCACTTGTAGCCATTGCGGCCGCCACAAGCACAATAGCAATAACAACAACTAATACTATTACTACTATTAATACTAATACAGTAACAAATACAACAAGAGGATCATTAGGGATGATGAGATTGTTAGATCCTCCTTTAGATGAGAGTGAAAGTCTTGAAAAGGTGTGGCGTAGTTTATTACATGAAGTAAGGCAATTACTTTTACTCTATGTCGATGATAGTCTTGAAGTACAATGTCTTTCTTTGCTATTTACAGCATTTCGAGCATGGTCTAACGCGTTACTGGAGTATTCCAGTAATAGTGGTGGCAGTTTTAGTACAATGTCAATGGATACTGAAATGATATTTGCTTTCTCTCCAGCAGAAATGTACTTTTTAGCATTACAAATACTCTCAAATGAATCTGCTCGATTTGTTGTGGCCACAGAACTCATTCGTCGAAGTCTTCAGCCATACTTATTACAACAATTAAATAACACACTACCAGAAGGAGAAGAGGAAGAGGAAAAGGAATTAGTCGTATTGAATCAAACTTTTCCAGATGTGATGGATCGTCATAATAATAATAATAATAATAATAATAATAATAATAATAATAATAATAATAATAATGATAAAACTACTGCAGTTGGTGCTACTTCTACCAAGCGTGTATTATGGCGCGGTAGTAAACATTATTTAAGTGATATTGTAGAAAGTATGAGTCTTGTCTTCTCTGCTTTTGAAAAGACTGCACCATTGTATGCTCATGCGCTACTGTTTCTTGTACTAGATGAGGCCGCCACACTCACAGAGATTAATAATAAAGGTATAAGAGGAGAAGCCGTTTTATGGACACGAGTGGAAAGAAGATTTTCAGCGGAGGTACGTCGTGAAATGCTTCAATATGTGCAGCGAGCCGCAAATGCGGAGTGGATGAAATTACATCGACAAGAAAAGAAACTTCTTGCTTGTGTCTTATCAGATCGTTTAGCCCTTCCAAAGATAAAGGATGAGGTGGATGGGGCATATATGGAGAGTGAAACACATCATCAATCTCTACGAGTCTATGAACGTGTACGGGAAACACTACGACAACGTAAACTTGACACTGTGTTATTAAATAGTGTAAGAAAGACGTTTTCTCATTATCATAATAATAATAATAATAGTAATAATGCACGTACAGAGTGGAACTCCACAGGTGATGTTTCTACCGTACATAAGGAGAAAAGGGTGTGCCCTTTCTCTACAAGTATTATGCTACTTATTCGAGAAGAGGCGTATGTACGACAACACCTTCAAGTACTTTTGTGGGAACAATATAATGAATTCTTTAGCAACACAAATAATAATAATAATAATAATAATAATAATAATAATAATAATAATAATAATAATAATAATAATAATAATAATAATAGTGAATTTGTCATAGCCTTAGGAACATTATATCTAGCACTTCGAGAGGAAGAACGACGACGTGTATTTGTTCGATATGTATTAGAACAGCATGATATTATAGTCATCTTTGTCTACAACTTACATGTTTGTATACGTGAATCCTGCAGGGAAGGTGCACGTTTGCTCTATCACGATGCCATGGAGGCCCTTCACAAACGTATACATTATTTATTACTGCAGGAACGTGAATCCCGCACGGCAGTAGCAGCGGTGTATGGGGCCGAACGTAGTGTATATATAGATATGCATCGTCAGCAGTTAAGTGTATTTAATGCGGAATCACAGTGGCGTGAACAGTACACAACAGAGGAATATATGCAGCGTGATGAGATTTATGAATTGTTTGCGAGAGAAGAGTTGGAAGCCCAACGGCGATGTGAGGATCGATTGGAGGAAGCGGCCTGGCGGGCGGAAGAGGCCCAATGGGCCGCAGAACAACAACAAGAAGAAAAGGAAAAAGAAGATGAAAATGATGGAATGGGTGAAGTAAAGAAATGTGTGGGAAATAAACGTCCACGCATGAATGCTTTTCTGCAATGGCAGGAGCGTCAATTCGCCGCGGCTGCAGAGAAGGAACAGAGAAGTACTTTAGAGGAATTGCCACGGCGAACAGTGGAATCCACCAGCATAGCAAGACCTCTCATCTCCAAAGTTGTAGAAAAAGAAAAAGAAACCGAGAAAAAAAAAGAAAAGGAGGAAAAAGAAGATATTTCACCAGTGGTGCCTTCGTTATCTATTAAAGAGGTATTTGCCCCACTTCTACAAAGTGAATCGACACAGCGAAGTGGTGATGGAAATAGTGGATATCGCACACTGCTGGACTCATCAGATTCACTCTTTAGTGCATTCTCGCGACTGCAGAAACAAATCATCTCAACTGTAGCCCCACCACCACCGCCACATGCATTGAGTGGAAGAAGTAAACAAAGAACAATAGATCCATTAGACGATTATCATCAAACAGAAGAAGAACAAAGAGAACAATACGAAACGAAAAAGATGAGGGAGACAGAATGTATAGATCAACGAACAAATTCATCTAGAGAAATACGTTATCCCACTCTGGAGACCACTGCACATATGCCGCCAGCTACATCCGTAACGAATGAATGGGATGAAACATTCGAAGCAGTCACCTTTCCATCCACATGCCAAATATCTGAACATAATACAGTGAAGCGAGAATCACCTATTCTTGCCCAAGAGAAGAATGATCAACATAACGAGGAGGGAAGTAGTGAGATACAACGACTACGACAATCAAAATTGAAAGTAACAGCAGCAGCGGGTAAACGTCGACACCCACGGCAGCGTGGATTGGGTGCAGTTGTAAACTTAGATGCCGCACTGGTGGAGGAGCAAAGCACAGGATCCATAACACAAGAACAACAGAATGAACAAAAAAAACAGAAAGAAGAAAAAGAAGAAAAAAAACAAGATAGTGATGATAATGTGGTTTCTAGTGCTGCTCCAAAGGGTTCGATGATTATATCAAAGAACGGAGAGGAAGAAGTACCCCAGAGTGAACAGTTTCCAGTAAAGATGGAGGATACTGATAGTGGTGATAATAATAATAATAATAACGTTGTTGTTGATGATCATAACAGTGCTAATGCTGCTGATGATGATAGTGTAGCTATGGATAAGGTTGTATGTGAATTGTCTCTTGAACAAATAATGACGTTGCAGCATGATGTGGAGGTGACTCGATTTGCTGTTTGTAGTGAAGAACGTTTGACACGCGCGTTTCTCGCTCGGCGTTTTCTTCTTGAGTTATAGTACTGAGCCTCTTTTATTTTGTTTAATGAAAGAAGAAAGACAGAGATACCACGCCTTGAGAATATGCTCAGAGTGGTATTATTATTATTATTATTATTATTATTATTATTATTATTATTATTATTATTATTATTATTATTATTATTATTATTATTATTATTATTATTATTATTATTATTATTATTGCTTACTTGCTTCCCATGAGAGTCACCAAGTCTTCGGTGATGTAATTCTTTGCTACATTTCGTGTTCTTTTGTTTTGTACAGGTATGTTTTCTGATATCCATGTATCTGATGTTTCTTTTCGTTTTTTCTTTTATTCTCTTTCGCATTCTCTCTAATCTGTTCTCTTTGTTCGTTCTTCCTCTTGTAATTGTGTATAGTTGTTCCTGAAGAAGACACCATCTCTTCATAACGAGGGAAAGAGAAGAATAGAATTAAAAAAACAAAAACGAGGGAAAAAACAAGAACAACAATAGAAAAAAGAATAAAAGGGATCGAAAGGGAGCAGAGGAACTAGAAAAAAAAATAAAAACCAAACAGACCCGCTCTGTCTGTTGTAAATGGCTACGACGGCTGATTTCATTGGAAAGAACTGCCCCTACTGTGGTGCTGTTGACAGTCTGCAGGCGGATGATGCACTTGGGGAAGTTGCCTGTACCGAGTGCGCTCTTGTTGTTGCGATGGGACTTGAAGAGAATGCACTCACCCGCTTTAATAAAGACGCCACATATGACGATGTGGATAGACATCGCGAACCCGATAATGATGGATTCGGCACAGAAACCTCACAAAGCATCACCGCCTCCGCATTATCATCCTCCGCCGGTGTAGGCGGCAGTAGTGGTGTGAATGTGTCTAAAGTAACACTTCACCCGGCCATGTTAAATTGCATTCGCGGACTGCAGAAGAAGTCGGCGGTGCAGGAACAGGTGATTGGGCGGGCGGTGGATCTCGCGAAACACGTCGTGGGTGGCAGGCGGGCACGTGGACAACGTGTGGAGCGGCAAAATGATATCGCCGCGGCGTGTTTTATGATTGCGGCGGAGCAGTTAAATCATCCCGTGCCGTTGGCGGAACTGCGGTGTCTTGATGCGTCTCTTGGGGATGTGGAGTTTCGCCGTTCGGAGATTGTGCGGGAGTTGCACATGGAGGAGGAGGAACGCCGATTAAAGGCATGCTTTGTGGATAACTTGCTGACAACATATGTATTGAAATTGGGATTGCAGGTCTCTCTGTATCTTCCGCAGTGTAAGCGGTTGATGGAGGCCATTCAACACGTAGATGCCTTCACACGAGTGGGAACCGTGGATAAAATTATTATGGCACTTCTTCTTTCTCGCACATCCCGTGAGTTTCAGTTGGACGGGAAACCACCACTAGTGAAAGGAAGCAGTATTAGTGGTAGTAGTACTGGTAACAGTGGTAATAATGCACTTTCTACAGAAACCGTATATGCCAACTTTGCTGCCAAAGCCCACTTGGATGCTGGAAAAGTGAAGAAGTTAATGCAGATGACAACAGATAATCTGAACGCCATTATGAAAGAGTTTGATGCTCTTTCTACTGCAAAGACGAATGACGATCATAATAAGAAGCTCAACGACAAGCCCATAAAAAGTGAAAACGATGATAATGATAATGTGGCATCTGACACAAAGCGAATAAAGGTGGAAAAGGTGTAGGTTGTAAAAGAAAAAAAAATGTTTATTTATTTCCTTCTATATACATATGTTGTTATGTATTATGTTTGCGTAAGTTTACAATTTTTATTATTGTTTCTTTGTTTTTATATAGTTCTTGTGATACATGGTAAGGAAAAAAAAACACTCTTTTCCTTTCACCCTTCCCTTATTTTTTTTCCAAAATATCCTTCTTTTGTTTGCTTTCTATTTACAGTCATTCCTGTGTTGCGTGGAGTTAAAAGGTACACACAGACACACGCAGAAGTATACACCCATAAACGTCAGGTTTCGGCACAGCCAACACGCTAGACATCTTTTTGAAAGAAAAGAAAAAAACAGCGGGAGCGACAGTCCGACAGTAAGACTAAAGTAAGAAAGAAAAAAACCCAGAATATATAGGTAAAGGCGAGTGAAAAATAAGAAGAAAGGGACCGGAACTACGAAAAAAATATATATAATGCAACGTAAGAATTTCCCACCGAAGCATGTTGACCCCCTTAACTACCACGTAGAAGAAGAAGAAGAGGAGGAGGAAGATGAAGAAGAGGAGTTTGACCTCATTGAAGCCATGAATGAGATGACAGTGCACGAACGCCGTAAGGTGTATGCGCTTAAGGGACTTTTGAATGATTACAAGCGCGTGCGTGCCAAATTCCGCGAGGAACTCGCACTTCTTCAGGTTGGGTTTATGAAGTCTGCCCAGAGCCTGCGTGACGTTCGCTCTGAGATTGTACGGGGAGTGCGGGATATTACTGAGGATGAACTCGCGAGAGTGAAGGCAGCAGCCACAACGACATCAGGCGTTCGTGAGATTCCCAGTGATGAGGAAGATAAGACGGCAGGAGCAGCAGGAGAATCAACGGAAGAGGGAAAAGAAGTGAAGGCGACAAAGTCTGTGCGTGTGGTGGCACCGCAGGAAACAGGTCGTCTCGAGACTGCTGCTGCTAATCCCAATGGAGGTATTCCAGATTTCTGGCTGACGGCTATGTGTAATACTGAGGTATTTGATTCCATGATTACTGAGCGTGACCGTCATGCCTTAAGCTTTCTGCAGGATATTACATTGGAGTACGTGGAAGGTGATCCACAAAAGGGTGCGCAGCTAAATTTCATTTTTGCACCAAATGAGTATTTCACAAATACGGTGCTCAGTAAGACGTTCCACATGTCGTTTAACGAGGACACTGGTGAGGTTGAGATTGATACTCTCAAGTCTACCCCTATTGAGTGGACATCACCTGAGAAAAACCTCACAATTGTGATTAAGTCTAAGAAGCAACGTCATAAGAGCAGCAAAAGTATCCGTGTGGTTAAACGCGAAGAAAAGTGTCCATCATTCTTTGACTTCTTCACTGATCCCTTTGGCGAAGATGATGATGATACGGATGAAAATGAAGATGAGGAGGAGGACGAAAAGGCTGAACTGCAGATCGAGGCAGGACAACTTTTGATGGAGGAACTCGTGCCCAAGGCGGCGTTCTTCTACACTGGCAAGTCCGTTGAACAGACAGCACGGCAGTTACAGAGTCAACTCGACTTCCAAATGTTCGCTGGCGGTGATGACGAAGAAGATGATGACGATGACGATAATGATGATGATGATGATGCGGCGGGAGCAGAAGGGGCACGGCTCATTCAACAGCGCGGGGTACAGAGAGGACGCGGGGGTGCAGGGAAGCAGCAAGAATGCAAACAGCAGTAGCTTGAGGAAAGAGAGATTGAACGGAAAAGAGGTGTAAAAAAAAAAAACAGTAAAATAGAAGGGGGCGAAAAGAGTAAGAAAAATAAAACCAATGAAAGAGAAAAGATTATCTTTACTCCCACTACAAGGTAAGTGCAGAAGAAAAAAAAGGGAGAACGGCAACTAAAAGAGAAGTCGAAAAACAAAACTAATAGTACACAAAAAAAAATTTTTTTAAAGGCACGCAGAAACAGCATCACACGGAAAGAACAAGAAGAAAAGGTGGAAAACAGGGACTGTTAATATCAAATTAATGGAATGAACACTATAAAAGATGATACAACTGATTGATACTAGTTATTATTTGACGTATCATGTTGTGTCTTTTCAAGCGTTCATCATGGTCACTATTATTCATCCTTCATTAGGTTTAAAAACATGTTTTAACAGACGTTTTTCCTATCCTCTTATAACGACTAAAGCATAAAAAGGAAATGAAGGATAACTAAGAAAAACAACAACTGTTTTTTCAAACATTCTTGTTCCCTTCACGTGCCCTTATTCGTGTTAAAAGCGTGTGCGCGTGTGTGTGTATATGTGAGTGCGCACATTTATATTGAAGTAAAACTCTTTCTAGTGCCACATTAATGAAAAAAGAGAAAAAAAACACAACGAATTCAAGCTCTGTTCTGTCTAGTATAAAATTCTTTAAGTAATCAAGAAATTAGCTCTTCTTTTCATTTCGTTTTCCACTAACCGCAAACAAACCTGCTTTCAAACAAGAAAAAACGCAAAAATCAAGTAAACAAACAAACATCCATTTTTATCAAGATCATGTCCTGCGGTGAAGCTAAGCTTAACCACCCAGCCCCTCACTTCAATGAGATGGCGTTGATGCCAAACGGCACCTTCAAGAAGGTGGATCTTGCTTCTTACAAGGGCAAGTGGGTGGTGCTATTCTTCTACCCCTTGGACTTCACCTTTGTGTGCCCCACGGAGATCTGCCAGTTCTCAGACAATGTGAAGGAATTCAACAGCATCAACTGTGAAGTCATCGCCTGCTCCATGGACAGCGAGTTCTCGCACCTGGCATGGACAAACCTTGAGCGCAAGAAGGGCGGTCTCGGCAAGATGGAGATCCCCATTCTCGCAGACAAGACAAAGTCGATCATGAAGGCATACGGTGTGCTGAAGGAGGATGAGGGTGTGTCATACCGCGGCTTGTTTATCATTGACCCGAAGCAGAACCTGAGGCAGATCACCATTAACGACCTTCCGGTGGGCCGCAATGTGGAGGAAACCCTCCGCCTCGTGAAGGCATTCCAGTTTGTGGAGGAGCACGGTGAAGTGTGCCCCGCCAACTGGAAGCCTGGCTCCAAGACAATGAAGGCCGACCCAGTGAAGTCACAGGAGTACTTCAACAGCACTGCCTAGGCGGAATAAGTGTAACTCAAGGGGAAGCAAAGTAAAGGGAAAAAACACCGGCTGTCTCTGAAAATCGTACCATTACCCTTTTGTGAAGCCGAGACATGCACATTGCGAACGGTGGAGGGATCTCTTTTTTTTTTTTTTTTTGATCGTATTTTCATATATTTATTTCGTGCAGAAGCTCAACTTCTTTAATGAAGGACTAGGCATAAGTGACCAGAAAGGGTTTTTTTCTTGTTTGTGATCGATTGTCAAGACGGGTGGTGGCTGCTGAGGCAGTCCGATCCGCGGGCATCGTTCTGGTGCCCCTTTGTGAGTCTGTACATCTGTGTTTTTGTGTGCGCTGTCCCTGCATCCTATCTTTGCCTTTATCTATCTATCTATATCTCTGTATATAAAGGGAAGTGCTGCTTGCATTGTGTATTGTTCCTCGTCAGCATCATGTGGAGTCCTAGTGAGGATGGTGGTGCCTTTGCGGAGTGCTTCTTTGCGCAGTACCCCCTTGGGATGGGAAGGAAGCCACTACCGCCCAGCGTCGTGGCGGCGATTGCGGAGATGCGAGAAAAGTCTGTGGCGTCTGGCAGGAGCCCCTTGTCCTTTGCCCCTTCTGCGGCCGCTGGGGTTGTAGTTGTTGCGTCGCCCCATGTGAACCAAAGCCCTGCCAGTGGCAGTTCAGAGGAGCTTGCGAAGACTACGGAGAAAACGAAGGAGGCGTTGCAGCAAGTGCTGCAGGGTCGTAAGGAACAGGAGGAGGACTTCAGCGGGCGAAACATCCGGCGGGCCCCGCGGAAGAAGCAAATGCTCGAAATTGCGCTCCCGGGGGACGTTGGAGCAACTGGAATGCTTGACCCCGCCCCTATTGTCCGGTCGCCGACCCGTGTGAAGAAGGGAACGGATGATGAGAGTGGTGGGAGTGTGGGGTCGTCGTCTGGTACGACGATGGTGCCCTTTAGCATTGGTAACTGGAAAAACAAACGAAAACTGATCATCCCGCTCGAGCAGAGGCTGGACCAGCAGGCCGAGTCCCACGCGGCAGGCAGTGGTAGTGGGATCAGCGATCATGTCATGCAACTTGCTGTTGCAATGCAGCAGGCACGTAAGGAGGTTGAGGCAGAGCAAGCGGCGCGCGAGAAGGCGCAACAGGACGAGGAGGAGCGTCGCCAAGCTGAGAGGGAGGCAGAGGCGACACAGCGGGCTAGGGAACTTCTCGAGAAGGCGGCTGCCGATATGCAACAGTCATCATCGCACTCTAGAAAGGAGACGCGTGACGAGCGTCTGGAGCGCATTCGGCTTGAGCGTGAGCTGCGGGAGCGGGAGAAGCAGCAAGAGGTGCGACAGCGCCGCCTGGCGAGGGCTGCGGCCCGACTAGGAATGACGCTAGAGGCGTTGGAAGCCGATGCGGAGCTCCTCAGGACAGTTGATGACGCTGCTGCTGGTGTCGGCAATAGTAGTAGCGGTGGTGTTGACAACAACACACGCCCTGCCCAGCACGGGGTGCCATCATCAACAACAGTGGCTTCGGGGTTGCGGCAGGATGGGCCGTCTGCTGAGCACCCGCCCTCGCTCTACGCTGACGACACCGAGGATGGTGTACGCCCCGCTGGTGGCATCCGCAAGGGTGTGTTTGGTTCCGCCGTCATCAGCAACGAAGGCATTCGTCGGGAGATGGAGGCGTTGGCCAAGATGGAGGGGCAGCGCGAGGGGGTGAAGGATGGAATTAGGCTTGCTGACGAGGACGGCGGGTCAAGCGATGAGGACGATGATGGAGGCTTGGGCATGGACCAGTTCATGAAGAAAAGGCGTCGCCTCTGACGCGGTGACAGTGAGTGTGTGTGTGTGTTGGCTCTCCGTGAAGGATTACGAACACGCTGCACGACTTGCAACTGTGTTTGTCTACAGAAGGGGTCTAGGGGGGCTTCTACAGGACGCTGAGCTGTATTAATTGGCACGGGCCTTACTGTCCTTATATATATTCGGTCCTGTCTTGCCCCTCTTTGTTCTCTCCTGCCCATTCTCTTTACTTCCTCTGTCAACATGGCAGAGTTCATAAGGTACTGGTAGATAATATGTGCTGTTTTTGTTGTTCTGTCGCTGCCTGAGCGTGGTTTTGTCATTTCTCATATACATACACATTCTCTCTCTCTCTCTCTCTCTCTCTCTCTCGCCTCCCCATCATTTTCTTAAATCTTTTTTTGAACCTTGCCGCGTGAGAAAGGGTTGAAGGTAGGGGCCACGAAACAGAGTGTACCCTTGCAGGCGCAATAATGCTGAAGTGGAACACTGTGTGGCGTACGGCGAAAACAGTTGCAGCACCTAGCACGATGCTGACAGAAAATGGGCGGCCGTTCGCTATGGTAGCACGTGAGGTGAAGGCGATGCAGCAGCACATTGCTGGGCTCGTCAGTAATAAGAACCACGAGGTCTTGGACCATGCCGGCAAGTACATGTTCGGAGCGAGTGGTAAGCTTCTTCGTCCGACTCTGGTAGCCATGATGGCACACGCGTTGCTCCCACCGCACGTAAGCAAAGAAATTCAGGAGAGTCCCATTGGTTCCCTTGACGAGATTCCCCCCGGCACCATTCGACCGTTTCTGCGGCTTGGTGAGGTCACGGAACTCATCCACACGGCGTCTCTGATTCACGATGATGTTATCGACAATAGTGACACGCGTCGAGGGCAACCAGCACTGCACTGCGTATATGGTACCAAGCGTGCGGTGCTTGCGGGTGACTTTGTCCTTGCTCGTGCTTCGCTCTGGATCGCCACCCTTTCCATTCCCCGCATAGTAGTGCTCATGACAACTGCGCTGGAGGATCTCACTGCTGGTGAGTTGATGCAAATGGATGGTTGCTTTGACCTGGGGCGGTACGAGCAAAAGACATACTGCAAGACCGCCTCGCTCATGGCAAACTCCCTCGCGGCAACAGCTGTGCTCGCCGACCCTCAGAACATGGCGTATGAGGCGGCTGCAGCAGAGTTTGGCAAACGACTTGGAATTGCCTTTCAGATCGTTGACGACTGTCTCGATATCACCGGTGATGAGAAGAACCTCGGGAAGCCCAAGATGGCCGATATGAAGGAGGGCATCGCCACACTCCCTGTTCTCCTCGCTGGTCGGCAGGACCCATGTGTAGATGCAGCCATACGGCGCCGTTTCAAGGAACCCGGTGATACGGAGATCTGCATGGAGGCGGTGGAGCGCCACGGCTGCGTCGCAGAGGCCCTGCAGCACGCCGATCAACACTGTCGACGTGGTGTTGAAGCACTCCAGACACTTCACCACTCTCCTGCGCGGGACGGTCTAGAGGCAGCGGTGGGATTGGTCTTGACGCGCCAAGTATAAGAACCGAGAGGATGGATCACCTAGTCGATTGTTTCTGTGTC
Source organism: Trypanosoma melophagium (assembly GCF_022059095.1). Taxonomy (NCBI): domain Eukaryota; phylum Euglenozoa; class Kinetoplastea; order Trypanosomatida; family Trypanosomatidae; genus Trypanosoma; species Trypanosoma melophagium. The sequence continues at coordinate 377,402 of NW_027125138.1, read as the reverse complement.
GATCTTTCTATCTGTCTATGTACCTAGCCTCTTGTCTTTCCACGTGCGTGTGTGTGTGTGTTGTGTCTTTTGTTTGTGTGCTCATTTAAGTGGTATAGTAATTGTTGAAGCTGTTTGTGTTGTTGTAGTTGTTTCCTCGTTTGTGTGTGGTTACGAGTTTTTCGTTCTTACCTCTTCCACTTTTTTCACTGGAGCGTGAGAGGAGGGGTAAAATTGGCATTCTGGGACATGTAGTGGTCTCGACATTGGAATTACGATTTTAAGAGTTACCATATGTCTCTACAGTGATTCTCTCCTGCAACCCCTATTTGCTTCACGATTTACTTAACTAATAAATCTAATTCTGTGTCTGATCGACAAAGTATTATTTACATGATGTGTGGGAATAGCACGTGGTACGTCTTATTTAAAAAAATATTGTTTTGTTACTGCGTCGCCAATATATGTCAATTATTAGTGGTGCAGGAAGAAACTCAGTGCGGAAAGCCCATCCTTTGGTATAATGTTGGGGTTTCTTTGATAATGTTTATTGTGGGATTCTGAATTTCACATAAGGATGTTAGACATTTGTGTTTCTCTCTCACTCGGTGGTTTTTTTTTTCATTATTATTATTTGGTACCCCAACTTGTACGCAAAGACGGATTCCCTTACTGGTATTATTTTCCTTTTGGTTGATTTTTTGGGGTTCGATGCGAACCACCACCGCTCTCTCTGCTTTTCTGTCGAAGAGAAAACCGGTGTGAAATTAAAGTGAGTGGGTGCTTCTCTTGTCCTCTTTTCTTCTTTGTCTTGATCTTTTTCAGCCACTATCGCAACTACAGGGGGCAGACTATATGTTAGTCCACCTGGACAAGTGGTGGAAGAGCAAGGCTCACCGCCGAATCCGTGGTGCTAGAGGGGCGCGCTTTGCCAATCTAAAGTTTCACGCTCTATGCATCTTTAGTGTGCTAGGGCTTATCGAATGGGTGATGCGCTCCACGGATGAACGGGCAGTCTACCACATAGCAGCACCGCCAGTGCCTCCTCCACCTCCACTTCCACACTCGGTTTGCTATGCTCTCGGTCAGGACATGCCACACCTGCGCTCGATGGAACTGGAGGAGAATATACCACCGCACGTGCCACAGAAGCGAGGAATTGACTACGTTTCACTTCGACAAAATGGCAAGTGGAAGTAATGGAGTGGCAATGTGCCCCAATTGTGGTGCCGCGAGTTTTTTTGATGACGTGAACAAATAGGGATTTTTCAAGCTGTCATGTACTCTTTGTATCCAAAGATGGGATTGGACTGGGTATCGCTCTTGAGAGTTGCTTTTTTTTTTGCTTGATTTCCTTCTGTTATTTCACTTCCGGATCTTTCTCTTCACTACTTTTGGCGTTCAAAAAACGAACGATTCTCAAACAAGAAAAAACGCAAAAATCAAGTAAACAAACAAACATCCATTTTTATCAAGATCATGTCCTGCGGTGAAGCTAAGCTTAACCACCCAGCCCCTCACTTCAATGAGATGGCGTTGATGCCAAACGGCACCTTCAAGAAGGTGGATCTTGCTTCTTACAAGGGCAAGTGGGTGGTGCTATTCTTCTACCCCTTGGACTTCACCTTTGTGTGCCCCACGGAGATCTGCCAGTTCTCAGACAATGTGAAGGAATTCAACAGCATCAACTGTGAAGTCATCGCCTGCTCCATGGACAGCGAGTTCTCGCACCTGGCATGGACAAACCTTGAGCGCAAGAAGGGCGGTCTCGGCAAGATGGAGATCCCCATTCTCGCAGACAAGACAAAGTCGATCATGAAGGCATACGGTGTGCTGAAGGAGGATGAGGGTGTGTCATACCGCGGCTTGTTTATCATTGACCCGAAGCAGAACCTGAGGCAGATCACCATTAACGACCTTCCGGTGGGCCGCAATGTGGAGGAAACCCTCCGCCTCGTGAAGGCATTCCAGTTTGTGGAGGAGCACGGTGAAGTGTGCCCCGCCAACTGGAAGCCTGGCTCCAAGACAATGAAGGCCGACCCAGTGAAGTCACAGGAGTACTTCAACAGCACTGCCTAGGCGGAATAAGTGTAACTCAAGGGGAAGCAAAGTAAAGGGAAAAAACACCGGCTGTCTCTGAAAATCGTACCATTACCCTTTTGTGAAGCCGAGACATGCACATTGCGAACGGTGGAGGGATCTCTTTTTTTTTTTTTTTTTTTTTGATCGTATTTTCATATATTTATTTCGTGCAGAAGCTCAACTTCTTTAATGAAGGACTAGGCATAAGTGACCAGAAAGGGTTTTTTTCTTGTTTGTGATCGATTGTCAAGACGGGTGGTGGCTGCTGAGGCAGTCCGATCCGCGGGCATCGTTCTGGTGCCCCTTTGTGAGTCTGTACATCTGTGTTTTTGTGTGCGCTGTCCCTGCATCCTATCTTTGCCTTTATCTATCTATCTATATCTCTGTATATAAAGGGAAGTGCTGCTTGCATTGTGTATTGTTCCTCGTCAGCATCATGTGGAGTCCTAGTGAGGATGGTGGTGCCTTTGCGGAGTGCTTCTTTGCGCAGTACCCCCTTGGGATGGGAAGGAAGCCACTACCGCCCAGCGTCGTGGCGGCGATTGCGGAGATGCGAGAAAAGTCTGTGGCGTCTGGCAGGAGCCCCTTGTCCTTTGCCCCTTCTGCGGCCGCTGGGGTTGTAGTTGTTGCGTCGCCCCATGTGAACCAAAGCCCTGCCAGTGGCAGTTCAGAGGAGCTTGCGAAGACTACGGAGAAAACGAAGGAGGCGTTGCAGCAAGTGCTGCAGGGTCGTAAGGAACAGGAGGAGGACTTCAGCGGGCGAAACATCCGGCGGGCCCCGCGGAAGAAGCAAATGCTCGAAATTGCGCTCCCGGGGGACGTTGGAGCAACTGGAATGCTTGACCCCGCCCCTATTGTCCGGTCGCCGACCCGTGTGAAGAAGGGAACGGATGATGAGAGTGGTGGGAGTGTGGGGTCGTCGTCTGGTACGACGATGGTGCCCTTTAGCATTGGTAACTGGAAAAACAAACGAAAACTGATCATCCCGCTCGAGCAGAGGCTGGACCAGCAGGCCGAGTCCCACGCGGCAGGCAGTGGTAGTGGGATCAGCGATCATGTCATGCAACTTGCTGTTGCAATGCAGCAGGCACGTAAGGAGGTTGAGGCAGAGCAAGCGGCGCGCGAGAAGGCGCAACAGGACGAGGAGGAGCGTCGCCAAGCTGAGAGGGAGGCAGAGGCGACACAGCGGGCTAGGGAACTTCTCGAGAAGGCGGCTGCCGATATGCAACAGTCATCATCGCACTCTAGAAAGGAGACGCGTGACGAGCGTCTGGAGCGCATTCGGCTTGAGCGTGAGCTGCGGGAGCGGGAGAAGCAGCAAGAGGTGCGACAGCGCCGCCTGGCGAGGGCTGCGGCCCGACTAGGAATGACGCTAGAGGCGTTGGAAGCCGATGCGGAGCTCCTCAGGACAGTTGATGACGCTGCTGCTGGTGTCGGCAATAGTAGTAGCGGTGGTGTTGACAACAACACACGCCCTGCCCAGCACGGGGTGCCATCATCAACAACAGTGGCTTCGGGGTTGCGGCAGGATGGGCCGTCTGCTGAGCACCCGCCCTCGCTCTACGCTGACGACACCGAGGATGGTGTACGCCCCGCTGGTGGCATCCGCAAGGGTGTGTTTGGTTCCGCCGTCATCAGCAACGAAGGCATTCGTCGGGAGATGGAGGCGTTGGCCAAGATGGAGGGGCAGCGCGAGGGGGTGAAGGATGGAATTAGGCTTGCTGACGAGGACGGCGGGTCAAGCGATGAGGACGATGATGGAGGCTTGGGCATGGACCAGTTCATGAAGAAAAGGCGTCGCCTCTGACGCGGTGACAGTGAGTGTGTGTGTGTGTTGGCTCTCCGTGAAGGATTACGAACACGCTGCACGACTTGCAACTGTGTTTGTCTACAGAAGGGGTCTAGGGGGGCTTCTACAGGACGCTGAGCTGTATTAATTGGCACGGGCCTTACTGTCCTTATATATATTCGGTCCTGTCTTGCCCCTCTTTGTTCTCTCCTGCCCATTCTCTTTACTTCCTCTGTCAACATGGCAGAGTTCATAAGGTACTGGTAGATAATATGTGCTGTTTTTGTTGTTCTGTCGCTGCCTGAGCGTGGTTTTGTCATTTCTCATATACATACACATTCTCTCTCTCTCTCTCTCTCTCTCTCTCTCTCTCTCGCCTCCCCATCATTTTCTTAAATCTTTTTTTGAACCTTGCCGCGTGAGAAAGGGTTGAAGGTAGGGGCCACGAAACAGAGTGTACCCTTGCAGGCGCAATAATGCTGAAGTGGAACACTGTGTGGCGTACGGCGAAAACAGTTGCAGCACCTAGCACGATGCTGACAGAAAATGGGCGGCCGTTCGCTATGGTAGCACGTGAGGTGAAGGCGATGCAGCAGCACATTGCTGGGCTCGTCAGTAATAAGAACCACGAGGTCTTGGACCATGCCGGCAAGTACATGTTCGGAGCGAGTGGTAAGCTTCTTCGTCCGACTCTGGTAGCCATGATGGCACACGCGTTGCTCCCACCGCACGTAAGCAAAGAAATTCAGGAGAGTCCCATTGGTTCCCTTGACGAGATTCCCCCGGCACCATTCGACCGTTTCTGCGGCTTGGTGAGGTCACGGAACTCATCCACACGGCGTCTCTGATTCACGATGATGTTATCGACAATAGTGACACGCGTCGAGGGCAACCAGCACTGCACTGCGTATATGGTACCAAGCGTGCGGTGCTTGCGGGTGACTTTGTCCTTGCTCGTGCTTCGCTCTGGATCGCCACCCTTTCCATTCCCCGCATAGTAGTGCTCATGACAACTGCGCTGGAGGATCTCACTGCTGGTGAGTTGATGCAAATGGATGGTTGCTTTGACCTGGGGCGGTACGAGCAAAAGACATACTGCAAGACCGCCTCGCTCATGGCAAACTCCCTCGCGGCAACAGCTGTGCTCGCCGACCCTCAGAACATGGCGTATGAGGCGGCTGCAGCAGAGTTTGGCAAACGACTTGGAATTGCCTTTCAGATCGTTGACGACTGTCTCGATATCACCGGTGATGAGAAGAACCTCGGGAAGCCCAAGATGGCCGATATGAAGGAGGGCATCGCCACACTCCCTGTTCTCCTCGCTGGTCGGCAGGACCCATGTGTAGATGCAGCCATACGGCGCCGTTTCAAGGAACCCGGTGATACGGAGATCTGCATGGAGGCGGTGGAGCGCCACGGCTGCGTCGCAGAGGCCCTGCAGCACGCCGATCAACACTGTCGACGTGGTGTTGAAGCACTCCAGACACTTCACCACTCTCCTGCGCGGGACGGTCTAGAGGCAGCGGTGGGATTGGTCTTGACGCGCCAAGTATAAGAACCGAGAGGATGGATCACCTAGTCGATTGTTTCTGTGTCGATCTTTCTATCTGTCTATGTACCTAGCCTCTTGTCTTTCCACGTGCGTGTGTGTGTGTTGTGTCTTTTGTTTGGCTTGTGTGTTAGTACGTTACTTTTTGTATCTGTGTTTTTTTTTTTTTTTTTTTTTTTTTTTTTTTTGAGGGGGGGGGGGGTGTTGTTGTACTACGTTTGATCGTCTGTGCGCTTCTTTTTTTTTTTGTGTGTGTGTGTGCATCGGTTTTTTTTTTATTCTTTTGCTATCGTAGAAAAAAAAAACCGATTGGGTCACCTTTTTTGAGATAAAAGAGTAAAGCGAAGCAACGATGATGCGCCGCATTGGTTTCCGTGTGTGTGGCAATGCTGTAGCACTGCATAATCTTTATCGGTTTGCAAGTTCAGATATTAATGCCGATAATGTTGTGAGAGAGGTGATGGAACAAGGTGTGTTTGATGAGGTAGCTGTTAAGAAAGCAGTGGGGCGTTTCATGGATGACCTCTCAGACTCCTCTTATGGCCATTGCTATGAAGATACTGAAGTGGCTTCCCATGTACATGGTTATCTTTGTGCAAAGGCGAATGCAGCGCTTGGTGACCCTTTTCAGTACGTTCATGAACGCGAAGAATCTGCCTTTTATATTTGCAGAAAAGATCGTGAGAGTCAGCTTCAAGCTGTCCGACGTCTGGCGCGATTTGTGAGTCGTGAACAAGCTGTAAAGAATTCTATTTCAATGCGTGGTTATACAACTGATGATGGCAAAATTTGTGTGTACACAGCTAAGTTTCAGCCTTTTGCAAACCCAAAACCTGCCCGTGGTGAAACTGATATTTCACAACTTGCAAGCCGTGTATTCCTTGAGGAGCGCTCACCAGTCCTTCAGGAACGTTATCAAAGTCTTATAACTCGTTTCCATGATTCTGTTGTTCCTGTTTTTACAGTACTCGATGGTGAGGATGGTGAACTCTGTTTTTCAATGGCCATTTCTGCTGATCGTACCTATTATATGGCTTCTCTTTATGCAATGATTCAAGAAGTTCCTGGAGCTGTGATACTGCGCAGTTTTTCTGAGACATTTTCAAATGGTGTCCACATATATACCTTTTATATTCGTGGTGCCACCAAGGAACAATTGGCAGAAAGTGCTTCTATGGTAGGTCTTCTTCCTAATCGTCCAAGTAATACTATTACGAGACTACATGAATCTATGGTTTTTAATGTGGAACAGACTGTATACACGGATGCTGCTATAATATTCGCCTTTTACTTTACGCCAAACCCAAGCACAGATGACTACCAACACCTTCGTTCTGTTCTTTCTAAGGAACCAAATGGTGTAAATCGTCTTAATAGCCTTCGTTCTGCACTGAGCCTTGAAGTGATGTCTGAACGTTACATTGGTGAACTTATTGGTCGATATCCAGAGTTTATGATTGAAATATTTGAAGACTTCCGACGTGGAACAACAGCTGAATCTCGACAGGCTATTCGAGATAAAATTGCTGCTCGATTTAAGGAAGATCAACGTTCTTCACATGATGCTGAAATTTTTAACACATTCCTTCGTTTTAATGAGTCTATTTTGAAACACAACTTCTTTAAGGAAGACAAGGTTGCATTGTGTTTCCGTCTTGATCCTTCATTCCTAAAGTCACTTGAATATCCTCGGGTGCCTTATGGTATCTACCTCCTTGCTGGTGGACAATGGCGTGGTTTTCACGTACGTTTCACCAATATTGCCCGTGGAGGAATACGTATGATTATATCCAAGAAGAGTGCATATCGTCGTAACAAACGATCAGTATTTCAGGAGAACTATAATCTCGCCCTTACACAATTACTAAAAAATAAGGATATTCCTGAAGGCGGTAGCAAAGGTACCATTCTGGTTTCTGGACGATATCTTAATCAATTTGATCATGATCGTTGTCAACGTATGTTCCTCCAATATGTTGATGGACTTCTTGATGTAATTCTTCCAGGTGAATCAGGTGTTGTGGATCATCTGAAAAAACCAGAGGTTCTATTCCTTGGTCCTGATGAGAACACTGCGGGAACGTTCCCAAGTGAGGGTGCGTTACATAGCAAGAGGCGTGGATTCTCCGCGTGGAAATCCTTCACAACAGGTAAGGATGCAAGCATGGGTGGAATCCCTCATGATGTATATGGTATGACTACTCGCTCAGTTCGTACAATGTTACGTGGTATCTACTCTAAGCTTGGACTTGATGAAACAAAAATGACGAAGTTTCAAACAGGTGGACCAGATGGAGATCTTGGTTCTAATGAAATTCTTCAAAGTAAAGAAAAGATGTTGGCAATGTCTGATATTTCCGCATCTCTACATGATCCAAATGGAATTGACCGTGAAGAGTTAACCCGTCTTGCATGTAATCGTTTACAATTGCGTCATTTTGATAAGTCAAAACTTTCTCCACAAGGTTTTCTTGTTTTAACAGAAGACAAAAACGTCAAGTTACCAGATGGAAGCGTTATTGCTGATGGTGCTGTATTCCGTGATGAATTCTACCTTACAAAGTACAGTGAGGCTGATGTATTTGTACCATGTGGTGGTCGACCACGGAGTGTGACGTTGGCTAACGTTGGACGATTTATCAATTCACCAGATGTTGATGGTGAGGGTATGTTGGCTGGTAAATATGCGGGTTCAAAGGATCTCAAGTATAAAATCATTGTGGAGGGAGCCAATTTATTTATTTCGCAAGATGCTCGTCTGGCACTTGAACGCTCTGGCGTGGTACTCATTAAGGACGCTTCTGCAAACAAGGGAGGAGTAACTTCTTCATCGCTTGAAGTGTATGCAGGTCTCGCATTATCTGATGAGGAACACGCGAAGCATATGTGTGCTCAGAGTGCTGATTCCGCCCCAGAGTTCTATAAAAATTACGTTCAGGATATTATTGCTCGCATTGAAAGCAATGCTCAACGGGAGTTTGATGCTATTTGGCGTGAATCTGAAACTCATCCAGGAATGGTTAAAACTCTTATTGCGGATGCACTCAGTGAGAAGAATGTTAAGGTTCGTGCAAATATTCTTTCCAGTGATGTGTTTAAGAATAAAGATCTTGTACGATATATTCTTCTTCAGTATACACCCAAGACACTGTTGAGTGTGGTGCCATTGGATGTATTGATTCAGCGTGTTCCTGTTGACTATCAGTACGCTATTTGTGCAATGTGGCTTGCCTCAGAGTATGTATATACAACAGGTATGGACAGCAATGAGTTTGACTTCTTCACCTTCATGACTTCACACATGGAACGAGCAACCGCCATGGCAAAGGAAAAGGGGCACTAAGTATCATGTGAGTATAGAAAGAAGGGAAGAAAATTGAAGAAAAGGAAATAGAAAGAAAGAAAGGGAAAGCAGATGCGCTAATAGAAAAATGGTGTGGGAAAAGGAGCACTTATTTTTACTTTTTTTGTATTTGGGGAAAAGGGAGAGGTGTGTGGGGTCTCCATTGGTCTGTAGATATGTGTGTGTACTTCAAGGATTTGCTTGTTTTTCCTTTTGATTATTATTATTATTATTATTATTATTATTATTATTATTATTATTATTATTATTATTACTGGTATTATTATTATTATTATTATTATTATTATTATTATTATTATTATTATTATTATTATTATTATTATTATTATTATTATTATTATTATTATTATTATTATTATTATTATTATTATTATTATTATTATTATTATTATTATTTATTATTTTTATTATTATTATTTATTATTATTATTATTATTATTATTACTATTATTATTATTATTATTATTATTATTATTATTATTATTATTATTATTATTATTTTTATTTTTATTATTATTATTATTATTATTATTATTATTATTATTATTATTATTATTATTATTATTCAGTTATTCCCCAGATAGGTATTTATTGCTAGCACAACTGTCGCAGTTGTTCTTGCTGTTTCTTTTAATGTGTGGTGTGTTAAGAAAAAAGGAAAAAAAAATAATACTAATAATAATAAAATGAATACTGCAAAAGAAAAAATCACCACATGTTTTTTTTTTTCTATCTACTTATCTCTTTTTGTGTTCCATGACAGATGTTGTGTAATAATACAGTGCAAGCGAATATGCATTTATCTGCAATTAATGGGAAGAAAACGGAAATAAAAGGATTATCATAAATGTAAGAAAAAGAAGAAAGAAAAAGGGTAAACGGGTATGTCGTTCTATTTTCACGGATACTCATTCCAATCCACCGCCGGAACCGGGTGCTTCTGTATACATTCCTACGTATATAGTATCCTTCTATACCTATCTTCCTGTCTCTCTCACTGTGTGTGTGGATCTATCTGTCCATCGTTCCCTTTTCACTCTATCTTGACCATATATATATATATATAGATAGATAGATAGATAGATAGATATATATATATATATATATAGATCACGTATCATATTACCTCTTCTTCTCTCTCTTCTTGTCTCTTTTCTTCTCTCTAATCACATCAAACACAAGGACAGGATCGTAACGGCCGGCAAAATGACACTCGCACACAAAAAGGCCCCAAAGAAGATCGCCAAGAAGATCAGCCGCAAGAGCCCCGAGTACAGCACACTCCGCAAGAGCTGCACTCCCGGCACAATTGCCATCATTCTCGCTGGCCGCTTCCGTGGCCGCCGCGCGGTGATTCTCAAGCAATTGCCCGGCAACGGCCCCCTCGTCATCTCGGGCCCGATGAAGTACAGCGGGGTGCCGATCCGCCGCATTGACTCCCGCTACATCATCGCCACCTCCACAAAGGTCGATATTGCGAGCGTCGACACCAGCGCCATCACGGCGGAACTCTTCAGGCGCCCCAAGCAGGAGAAGCGGGTCAAGTCGGAGGGCGAGTTCATGGGCGACAAGGCAAAGCGGGCGGCGGAGCAGAAGGCCAAGAAGACCGCAAAGGCCGCCGCAAAGGGTGCCGTCAGCGATGGCCGTGCACAGCTCCAGAAGAAGGTGGATGCGGCCCTTATTGAGGCTATCAAGAAGGATCCTCTTGGCAAAGAAAAGGCCGGATATCTTCACTCCGTCTTCACCATCATGCCAGGTGATGTACCACACCGTATGAACTGGTAAGGATATATATCAATGATGTACTTGAACGCACGAGCATACAAAGCTTATTTTTTTTTCTTTTGTGTGTGTGTGTGAAAAAGTGTACGTGATGATGATGTGTATGTCTAGAGTGGGAAGGTGGGAATGAGTGGAAAGAAAATAAAAGAAAAAAATAGGCAGCAGTCATACTGCTACTATATTTTTTTTCTGTTATTTTTTTCCTTCTTATTCTGCCTTTTACGTGACTCATTCCGCCGTTTGCTTTTGATCTTGTTTTTCTTTCTTTCTTTTTATTTAACTAAAAAAAAAAATACATGTGTTTGTTCTTTCTTTTCCCTGATTTTGTACTTTCTGTTCACTTACTCACTCACTCATTCAGTCTCCCATTGTTGTTTTCTTTTATGCGCTGTAGAGATGTCTAGGTGAGAGTGGGGAACAATACTACGTTAATTGAGAAGAAGAGAATAAGCATAAGAAAAAAAAATAGCCACAGAATACCACGAGTTTTTTGCTTGGGTATGTAACGATTTATTTGTTTGAGCTCTCTTAAACAACTTTTTTTTATTGTATTTATATCTCTCTTCATTTCTCTTGTGTTCTTTGTTTTGTTTTGTTTTTTTTTTTTTGTTTGTTTGTTTGTTTCCCAACCACCCACATAAAAGGAAAAGAAAGAGACTCTTCTTTAACATTACAAAGCTTGTGGCCTAGTAGGAGCTGGAAAGAACAAGTCCAAAACACTATTTGCACCACCGCTGTCGTGCCCACTTGGTTATTATAGGCACAAGAAAAAACAATAATATAGGAATATTAAGAAAACAGAAGAAAAAAAACATTATATATATATATATATATATATATATATATATATATATATATATATATTAAACACCAAAAAAAAAGAAAAGCAAAACAAAAAAATGCCCTCTGCCCCTCTTGCAGGAGAGGCTGCACGATTCAGCAGCCCTCTCTTCATGTACCGTCGTATTGTTAAAAACGCCGCCCCAAAACCCTCTACGGTATTCACTGCGAAGGATAACAGTAAAACCGCTTTCCACGTGGTAACACAACGACCAGGCTTCTCAGACAATCCGTACACCGTCAGCCGTTGGTATCTTAAGGAAAAGGTACACAGCAGGAATAGAAACCGCCTGGAAGGTCTCTACGAGTGTGTGTTGTGTGCCTCATGTACTGGAAGTTGTCCACAGTACTGGTGGAATCGAGAAGTATTTCTTGGTCCTGCTGTTCTTCTGCAATCTTATCGTTGGTTGATTGAACCACTAGATCGAGATTACGACAGCCGCGTTAAAATGTTTGAACACGGTCCATTGGTGAACTTCTGTCATAACATTTTTAATTGCTCCATTACGTGTCCCAAGTTTCTTAATCCTGGGTATGCTTCAAAGGAGATTAAGCGAATGGCATCTCCCGCCACTCCACGAGTGGGTCCCGCATTGGATAAGGAGGATGATGATGATGGTAAACCATCTCAACGTGTGAATTGGAGGTAATTCAAATGCCGTGCTACTACTAATGTTACTATATTATTGAGTCTTTTAATACTCTTTAAAAATAGAAAAAAAAATGGTACTTTGTTGTATTTAGGAAGGAACACATATGGTACAAGAGCCTTTTGTAGCGTAAGCTGAGGGTGTTTTATTTCATTTATCAGTAAGATTATTATTATTATTATTATATCCCTTGGCTGATGATGCTGATATTGTCGTTGTCGTTGTTGTTGCTTTTTTTTTTTATTTGTTTGCTGTGACTCCTCTTTCTTTTAGCGTGGGGAAAAGAGGGAAAGTACTTACGTGGGGAAAGGGATGTAATGGAGTGTGTTTGACTGTATCTGACAAAGTAAGAAAGAATTACATGAGGAAGAGGAGATAGCGTGAAAAGAGGCGATAGTATGACATTCTTATTGGTGCGATATGAGAAATGCAAAGAGAGGGAGGAGATGCATCAGCAAGTCACTCTTTTTTTTTTCGTTCACAACGCATGTGATTCTCTTGTTATTGCTTTAGTGTATGTTTGGAAATAACAATATTGTTTGTTTGTTTTTATTTTATTTTCTCTGTTTTTTAATGAATCATTCTTCGTTTTCTTGTTCTTGTCATAGTTGTTCTCTACATGTTTTGTTAGCGGGAACAAAGGGGCGCTCAAAAATAGTACGAACCGATCAGAAGAAGTAGAAGAAGAAACAATACATTAAAAGCAGAAGACAGAAAAATTTATAATAGTGATAATAATAATAATAATAATAATAATAATAATAATAATAATAATAATAATAATAGCACAAATGTTCCTTAGCTTCTCCGTTACAGGAGTTTTTCTTCGACCATTTGTGCAGTTATTACAAACCGCAGCCAAACAGGGAGATGGTCTTTTCTTTGAACCACACAATGATGTGCTGCTCCTTCGTGCAGTTAACAGCAGTCGCAGTACGCACTTTCTCGTAACGATCGCCGCCTCACATTTAGAGGCTTACCGCTGTAAGAGAAACAGTGAAAATCATACAAATGACAATAATAAGAATAATAAGAGTCCTACGAAGATAGATTCCACCACTACAACCAACGCTACAGATTTAGATAAAACAGATTTAACGGATGTACAGTCTATGAATAGAGAAGGTGATACGAGAGAGTTTCACTTGCTATTACCCACAAAAGCCTTAATGGCTACTGTACTACGACAATCCCAGGGTCTCGCCGCTATGCATATTCACTATGACGGGGCCATACACTCTAATGATATGATGGAATCCACTTCTTGCGATACACTTCAATGGGAATGTGTGATGTCGTGTGGAATTGTAAAGAAATTCGCCCTTCCCCTCGCGGAGGGAAACCCCGAACGGGCGTTTGTTCCACCCGATCGATTTATATTTGATGCGTGTGCGGCGGCTAAAGAGTGGGGGGCATTGTTGGGATGTTTTCCACAATCTACACCGCGTGTTGTACTGCAGCCACTTCCTTCAGGTCTCAAATTGTGGGTTCTCGCAGATGCGGATATAAACACGGCGAGTGGAGCTCAACCCTCACTGGATGCACACAAGGATGGGGCCGCAGAAACTATGGTAGTGGCATCGCATGAGCACTTTCTATTTGTGCAAATGCATTCTCAACAAGGAGAAGAAGAACAAGAAGGTGGTGGTAGTGATAAGCATATGACATTAAGAGGACCCATGTTGTTGCCAGGTAAAATTGTTGAAGTGAGACCGTTTAAACAGGTTTGTATGTTGGCGGATCAACTTGGAATGATGATTCGTCTTCGTTCTGGTGTAGAAGGACTTCCACTCTTTCTGGAAGCTATCACAGTAGAAGAGGCACGTGAAGCGGCATCTAATGCCAATATACATACATCTACTGCTTTCACAGCAGATACGAATACAGTAGCACCACAGGCATTATTTCACAAACACGCTATACCAGCGGAACAACCTTTTCGAGTGACATTCTCCATGTACATCGCTGCCTTTGATGTACCACAGAGTGCATTAGTGAATAGTGAACAGCACAGAATATCTGGTAGACGATCTACCAACTCCACTGCAATTACTACTGCAGAGGATGGTGTTGCAGTTGGAGTGAGTAGTGGGAATTTGTGCAGTGCTCCATCTATTACAACATGTGAGGCGGTGATGCCATCGGAGAATGTTCTCGCTACTACGGCAAGCAAAACAACAGTAGAGACATCATCTGTTACTGTCCGTGATTTATTAACAGCACTTACTATGCCTTCGGCAAATCAAACAAATGTGAATCATCCCACTAATAATAGTAATAATAAGACTACTAGTACTAGTACTCCAGCAGGGGAATTGGATTATACGGCTGGAACTGCCTGTTCCCCACCTCGTGTGTTAGTTGCCGCCTCACCCACACAATCCCGCAGTGAATACACTGGTGAGCCATCGATGGTAAAAGCGAGTATGACAACCCCCACACATGAGCATTGCCGTCTCTCTTCCTCTATTGGGGGAATCGTAGTAAAGGGAACTCCAGAGGGTGGGGGCATCATCACACAGCGTAGTCACAGTAAACGATCTCGGGAAGGGAGAGAGGGAGATGATGCTGGTGCATCTCCACTACACCACATCTCACCTTCTGCTAATACGAATATGAATGGGGCTCATAATAATAATAATAATAATAATAATAATAATAATAATAATACAATGGTTTCTGGTACTGGTACGACTATTGGTAATGTGGGAAAATCACCATCGTTTGTGGCTTCAACGAATGTCTCCTCTTGTGCTCCTGTACAGGATCGACAACAACAACAGTGGCCACAGTTGTCTTCACTAAATGGTGTTGCAGAAAGTCCAATAAACGCTCAACACCCACTTGATTTTCATGCCTTTATGCGGGAAATTGCTGAAGAGGCGAAGGAAGAGGTGTATGAGGATGAGGAAGATGAAGATCTACAACGTTTTCTTGAAAGTTGTGCCTCAATGCTTGTACTCCCGGCAACACCGTCTACAAATCCCGAATAATCTTCACAAGGTGAACACCGAAAAGGAAAAGAAAAAGAAAGCAACATACATTATATATATATATATATATGGGAGAATGGGAAGAACAGAAGAAAAGGGGGAAAAAAATGGTGGGAGGAGTTTTGTGCTGTGCTTCTTTCTGTTTGTAATTTTTAATCAGGTTGTAATATTTTTTTATTATCTTTTAGTTTTATCTTTATCCTGAATTCTCTTTTCGTTTTCTCTTTTTATTTTTCTCTATGAATTTGTGGTGTTACATCCCACCGTTGTGTACCCTCGTTTGAGTGCGAGAAGCAAGATAAAATAATAAAAAGGAATACACCAACCAAACCAAGCAGAGAGAAAAAAATACACAAATACAAATACAGTCCCAAGAGTCAAAGTTATCATTACTATTATATATATATATATATATATATATATAGCGAGGAAAGAAAGAAATAAATAAAATACGAGACGAGAGATGCCACCAAAGGCACTGGACGCCACAGTGCGGGATGACAATCCATACAGTCGACTCATGGCCCTTCAACGCATGGGTGTTGTGGACAATTACGAAGCCATTCGCTCAAAGTCTGTTGCTATTATAGGCGCCGGTGGTGTGGGCAGTGTAGTTGCAGAGATGCTTACCCGCTGCGGTATTGCAAAAGTACTTCTCTTTGATTATGATAAGGTGGAATTGGCGAACATGAACCGACTCTTCTACCGTCCAGAACAGCAGGGTATGACAAAGGTGGAGGCAGCCAAAGAAACGCTTGAAAGTATTAATCCTGATACGGAAGTTGTACCATATGCGTTTAGCATTACATCCACAGATCATTGGCAAGACTTTTCTGATGCTCTGACAAAAAATGGTGGTGTACAACCCAATTCTCCAGTAGATTTACTACTATGCTGTGTGGATAACTTTCAAGCACGTCTGACAGTAAATTACGCTTGTTTACTGTTTAATATACCTTGGATGGAGAGTGGGGTTGCAGAGAATGCGGTGAGTGGTCATATTCAATTATTACTACCAGGTGTTACTCCATGCTATGAGTGTTGTCCTCCGCTTGTTGTGGCTACAGGAATGCCAGAGGCAAAGCGTGAGGGTGTTTGTGCGGCATCCCTACCAACCACAATGGGTATTGTGGCAGGTTTTCTCGCACAGAGTACACTTAAGTATTTACTTAACTTTGGTACTGTAAGTGAGTATATTGGTTATGATGCGATGCGGGATCACTTTCCATCGGTAACGATTAAAGCAAATCCGGATTGTCGTAATGAGACTTGTGTGATGCGGCAGCGGGAGTACGCCGAGCGGCGGGCAACAATGGGCGAAGCGGCCCATCCACTTTATCAGGCGAATAAATTACGTGCAGAGCGGGAGGAAAAGGGACGTGAGGCGGCACGAGTAAAGGCGGCGGCCTCCGCAGCAGAGTGGGGAATTGTAGTAGAGGCACAAGGGAAAGAAGACTTGACACTCAACGCACAAGAACAGAAGTCTGGTTTGACTGCAGAAAATGATAATAATAATAATAATAATAATAATAATAGTGGTGGTGTTGGTGGTGGAGTTGAATATGCGTACAGTACGGGTGTAGAGGGAACTGGTAGTCACAAAGAAGAGGAATTTGTCTCTGTAGACAATGGGGAATCGCTTGAGGCACTAATGGCAAAGATGAAGTCTTTGTAGTATTAGAGTTTTTATTTGTACATGCGTGTATGTCTGCGTGTGAGGAACAGCAACATTTCAAATTAAAATTCTTTTCAAACCCATATATATATATATATATATAGTGCTTAGCAGAACCCTTATTTGTGGGTATTATTGTTTACGAATCTATTAGCCTGTGTGTAGAGTAAGTTTGGGGATGATATAACCTTTTTATTGTTTTTTACATTTGAATTTGCTTATCCCCCATAGGTGTGCGGCACAAATGACATGATGACATTCCTTCCACTATTTGCAAATGTTAAACAAGAATCCCTACCGCCATCAGTCATCTCTAATCGTGGAACAGCAGCAGGAAGAAAAGAGAAGACGATCAGGAAAACAACGAAGCTCAAGAGACGCGAGCCGAGTAAACAAAAATGCAACTTTATGTTACTCTTTCTTTTTTTTTTTTGCTTTTTGATTATTATTATTTTTTTTTTTTTTGATACTTTTCTATCACTTTGCTTTAACGAGTTTGTTATGTTTCTTTATTTTTGCTTTCTTTATTATCTCCCTTTCCTTCATCTCCATCTCCTTCCTACTACCCTTTGAACGCGAAAAAGTTGGCAAATAAAACACCTACATCGCATTATAACACAGTGAGACCTTTGAGAACTCCGCACCTACATAAATATATTTATTCTTCTGCTACTAAAGAAATCAAAGGAATAGACGGTAAAAGAAACAAAAAAAAATATGAGTAATAAAAAAAAAAATACTTCAGATGAACCATTAAAGGAAATTCCCGGTAAGTGTCCAACACCAGGTGAACTTGGACATGCCGGATGGAATGTACTCCACACTGCGGCTGCGGTGTTCCCGTACAAACCGTCAGTTGTACAGCAGGAGGCGTTTCGTAGTTTCCTTCACGGATGGTCACACGCCTACGCCTGTAGCCACTGCAGTTATCACATGCGGCGCTATTTTGAAAAGCATCCACCAGTGGTTACAGACAAATTGTCCCTTAATCGTTATATGTGTGAATTTCACAATGCTGTAAATAAGAGTGTTGGGAAAAACATCTATGATTGTGATCCAATGGTTGTGCTTAAACGTTGGCATCCGAACTTTCCCGATATGGAGGATCAACCAACTGTGGAGGAACAAATTGCTGAACAGAAACGACTGGAAAAGGCGGAATTCATGAAGAAGGGTTTATTAGAAAATGAAAAAGAAGACCCAAAGGGTGAATCACAACTCACATCATCTGAAAATGGTCGACAACGTTGGCAAACGGAACGATGGCGTTCAGAGGTCAATGAAATCAGTAAAGATAATAATGATAGTAGTAATACCGATAAGAGTAATTTTGGGGCTTTCGCCTCAGGTTGGGGACGCTCAAGGCGAGAAAAGATGGAAGAAAATGATGAGAAGAAAGATGTAACTGTTCCATTAAATACAGAAGAATCAGGGAAAAGAAATTGGTTATTTTCCCGTGGTAACACAGCTGGTGTAAATGATTCCTCCAGCAGTAGTGTAGGAAGAAACAGTCAAAGCAGCAGTAATAGTACTGTTGATACTGGCGGTAAAGTTGCGGATGATGAATCTGATGTATTTGCAGTCTTGAAGCGTCTAAAGGCCTGTATGGTTTATTGTCCAGAGAATGATACGAAGACAACGTCATCGTAAACATTGATGCAAATATATATATATATATATATATATATATATTTCTCTCTTCTTATTTTTTTCCTTGTTTTCTTTTTTGTATTTCAGGCAAAAAGAATCCCATCATCATTCATGGGGGAAGGAAGGTGCTTTGGAAGTTAAAGAAAAATAGGCGTTGTACTGTAAAGAAAGAAAGAAAATACAAAAGGATACATCCGTCTGTACTCACGTGTAAGAAGTATACGTTATTCAAAATACGAAATTATTATTATTATTATTATTATTATTATTATTATTATTATTATTATTATTATTATTATTACTATTATTATTATTTATTATTATTTATTATTATTATTATTATTGTTATTAGAGAGGTGGGAAAAAATAAAAATAAAATATGTTCCCGTGGTCATGCTTTAGTTATTTCATTCTAGTACTGTCATCATTATCATCTCTCTATCTATCTATCTCTCCCTATATATATATATTACTTTAGAGAAAGAAGGAAACAAGGGAAAAGGAAAAAAGAAACCACACAAACACACGTGTTTGCATTTTAAGGAAAAACATCATGGGACCCATCTCTAAGAAGCGCATGATCGTCCGCGATGGCGTGTTCTACGCCGAGCTGTTTGAGTTCCTCAAGCGGGAGTTGGCCGATGACGGTTTCGCCGGCGTGGAGCACCGCGTGACCCCCACCCGCACGGAGATCGTCATTCGCGCCACAAAGACCCGCGAGGTGCTCGGCGAGAAGGGCCGCCGCATTCGCGAACTCACCGCCTGCCTGCAGCAGCGCTTTCACTACAAGGAGGGCAAACTCCAACTCTTCGCCGAACGTGTGGAGGTGCGTGGACTCTCCGCGATGGCGCAGGCGGAGTCGCTGCGATTCAAACTGCTCAGCAATCTGCAGGTGCGACGGGCCGCGATGGGCGTTATTCGCTACGTGATGGAGTCCGGCGCGAAGGGCTGCGAGGTGACGATCGGCGGAAAGATTAAGGGCCAGCGTGCAAAGAGCATGACATTCCGCGATGGCTACATGATCAAGTCCGGCACGGCCCACAAGAACTTTGTTGATGCCGCCACTCGCCACTGCCACCTCCGTGCGGGTACGATTGGTGTGAAGGTGAAGATCATGCTGCCCACCAGCAAGAAGGGACAGGATGAGGCACTCCCCGATGTTATCACCGTGCTGGACCCCAAGGTCATCGAGGCATAATGATGATGTTTATAATGATGATATGGGGATAATAATGGAAGGAAAGGAAAGACTCTGTAATGATTAACCATTCATTAACAGCAAGAGAAATAAGAAGGGGGTGTGGGCAGTGTTACATTCTCTGTGACCGTTACCGGTTCTTCTTCTATTTCTTATCGCTCTTGTTGTTATTGTGGTTATTGTTGGGTCTTTTTTTTTTTTCCATTTCCTTTGTTTCTTTTTCATTCTTCTTTTTCATTTTTTTTTTTCTGTTTTCTTGTTTTGCTACATAATTTCTCTTTTTTTTCTTGTCTCTTTGTGCTTGGCGTCCTTTTCTCTCGCCGTTGCGCCCTTTACTACTGATGAATGTGTTTCTTTAAATAGTTGCACTCTTGCGTATATGTATCTTTCTTTCTCTCTCTCTCTCTCTTCTTTTTGCCGTATATATACTTCTTTCTACACATCTATTTCTGTGTAAAATGTGTATGTATCCATGTAGTGAAGGCAGGGTGCGGTCTTGCTATTTTCTTTTTTATTGTTTTGATTTATTGGTTAAGATCCATTTTCTGGGGAGGGAGTCTGTTTGCATTCTCTACTTTTGTGGATTACACAAGAGCAACGAAAAGGGAATTCGATCGATTTGAACGAATACTTCTATACTTTTGTATAGAGGAGATATATTATTTGAATTGTCCAGGGTAGAGAAAACCCATATAAAATTATATATATATATATATATATATATATATATATATATATATATATATATAAAGAAGTGTTTCATCATCAAAGTTGTGATACCTATAAAACAATGCCTGTTGCGAGAAGAGCACGCAGTTGTACATTTTGGTATAAAAACATTGAGGAGGCGAGAAAATCTGCCGTACTTCAGAAAGCCCATCGTCAGGTAGACTTTGAAAACACCATAATTACCCCTTCACCCGTATTGGGTGTTACAGTGGTAGGCCAATGCCAGGGATGGCGAAGATACATGGAAGATCGGAGTTGTGCATTAAAGACAGAAGAGAATGGTGTTCTCGTCATTGTGTTGGATGGACACCGCGGAGAACAGGCGGCGGAGTTTTGTGCCAACACCCTTCCACAAGCCATTCTGGATAATGTGAAGCGTGGTGTACAGAATGAACAGGTAAACTGTGTAAACACTGGTAGCGTTTCTAGTGGTAGTGTTGGTATTAGTAATAGTAATACTAGTCGTAGTAACAATAATAACTATAGTGAACATAGTACTACACATGCGTTAGAGATTTTCTCAGAGGATCCAAACTTTGTGACTCGTCGTGATGCTTTTGTACGGGCATTTGCTGAAACCGATGCCCAATTGTTTGATCTGCAAGGTGGGACAAATGTGTATTACGCAGAACCAAGAGAATCCAGCAGTCCAACGGCCCCTGGAGTGAACTCCCTAATCATGTCTAAGAAGGATGACAATGAAAATGAAGCATTAAATGGTACCTATGATATACTGGATCCCCTGGACCTGCCGCAATTAGTCGATATGAGTCAAAAGAGCAGCAGTAAAGACACAAATAACACTTCTGCAAATGATAATAGTATGAATGCAACGGTGAGCAGTGTGGCAGGTTCAACAAAACAACGACCACCGCCCAGTTCCGGCGCCACTGCTGTTGCCATTCTCGTCGATGCCACACATATCACAGTTAGTAATTTGGGTGATTGTCGTGCCTTTATTATTGAACGACGGGCCAATACTTCTACCAGCACCACAACTCCCTCATCACCCTTTTTTACTACTTCATCACTTTCTTCTTCGTTTTTTTCTTCTTCTCCCTCTTCACCCGCACTGTTGGGGGAAGATGCCGGACATGTTTCATTACCGCCTGGTGTGTTTGTGCGTAACGCGGCGGCCGCCCATCGCCCCACACAACACCGGCGAGAAGCCAAACGATTGGAACGGCAGTTCGGTCCACGTGTGTTGGTGAATGGCCGCGTGCTTGGAACATTAATGGTCACACGTGCGTTTGGAGACTTTGATGTGAAGTTTGGAATGGCCGCAAGCGTGGATGCGGCACTGCCAGAAAACTTTTACGTTTCTCCTACCGCCGTGCGAAACCCACACCGTCGTCCTCCTCCTACCAGTAATAATAATAATAATGAATCTTATATTCATACAGTAGATGGAGCATCTCCAGATGCGCATTATCGCTATCACTATCATGATGATATTAACAACATTTCTGGCTATAATAATAATGATTATGATTATGATGCGGAGATGTGGGAATCTCCACTGCTTGTCAGTAATGTTCCCCACACACGTGTATGGCGTCGGGCCCAACTCCCCCGTCCCCCACCAGGCGGTTGGAGTAGTACAGACATTATCCCATACGATCTCATTGTCGCGGGATCCGACGGAACGTGGGAGTCGCACGGTGCCACAGTCCTCGCTAGTCGCGCAGATGCCGCACTGCAGCCACTTTTGCAGGAATGGCATCAACGATTTCACAATAATTCACAAAAAAGGGGATTATTAGGCGAAGGAGGAGAAAAAAAAGAACAGGCAGAGTTTACGGCGGCTATTGAAGCAACGTTGAAGAATATCGTGACGGAAACACTACGAGCAGGTATTTCATTATTTTGCACCCAACATGCCGCTGTACCAGGAGGGGATAATATGTCACTAGCACTGGTGCTTCTCTTGTAGTGTAAACGGTAAAGAAGAAAAGAAAGGGGAAAAAAAGTAAGAAATGTAGTGGAGTTTGTTGTTATAATGTACTATTTGTTCTTTTTTGTTTGTTTATTTTACTTTCTTATTTTACTACTGGATTTCCCTGAACCCAGTGTTACTCTTCGGTTATTATTAGTATTAGTATTAGTATTAGTATTAGTATTGTTATTAGTATTATTATTATTATTATTATTATTATTATTATTATTATTATTATTATTATTATTATTATTATTATTATTATTATTATTATTAATTACTATTAGCAGTAGTAGTAGTAGTAGTAGTAGTATTAGTATTATTGTTAGTGGTATTATTATTATTATTATCACTTCCGTTTTGTTTTGTTTTTTGTTTTTTCACTTTGTTTACCTCTGCATGTGCATCTTTTTTCTATTTTTTTTAAGGAAATTCTCTCTACATAATAGAAGTAATTAAATTGAAAAGAAAAGAAAAATAAACTGGTTATGGATAATCTTTTTGCTTCTTGTTTCCTTTTTGACATTTTTTTCTTAGTGTATTCCTTTCTTTCCATCACTGTTACTCTTTGCGGAGAAGGTAGAAGATATATATATATATATATATATATATATATATATATATGCTTGTATGTTTGTAGTTCGATTTTTACTGTCTTGCTAACGTCAATGATTCTTTTTTCTTGTATTATGTATACATTGTATGTATAGAAACAGAAAAGATGTATACAACGGAAGCTGAACAAAATTTCTCTTAACATCAGTGATACCAAAAAAAAGAGCGAAACAAACGTAAATCAGAAAGAAAGAAAAAAAAAGTCTTCTTTCTCTGTGTGTGTCTTGTGAGGTGTGTTAACGATTCATGTTTTGTTATTTATCGATTATTCTTCTTTTTTAAAAAAAAATTTCTGTCGAGGAATAGAAATATCCATCTGAGTTGTCTGTTCCTGTTTGTGAGTGTGTTTGTGTTTCACGGGAATATCTCATTAAATAGAGCCAAAAGAGAAAAGAAAAGAAGAAAAAAGGGAAAATAACACACAAACACAGGCAGACAAACAGACTCCACCCTTAACTATACAATCGTTCTTCTTAAGAAAATAAAAAAAAAAGAAAGGGAAAGGGAAGAGAAAATATTATTTTCTCGTTACTTCTCTTATCTTTTACACAATGGTAGGTGCGACACGCTATAGTTATATGCGCGGAAGACCAGTGATGCGTAAACTTCAGAGTATTGTCGCATTTGGATTACGGCAGGAATATCCGCCGCTGTGGCCACTCCCACTTCCACCGCCACTACCGCAAAACACCGGGAAACCCACACTTGTCTTGGATATTGATGAAACCCTCCTGCATACATATGGGATGCATTTAGTCCAACGGGATCTCAATAATACAGGGGAAGACACAAATCTTAATAATAATAATAATAATAATAATAATAATAATAATAGTGTTACGGCTGATATGATTGCCTTTTCTCTCTTCTTACGACCACTGTTACGAGAGTTTCTGATGGAGGTGAAGGAGTTGTATGAAGTTGTCTTTTGGACTGCAGGTACGGCATCCTACTGCTCTGCAATGGTAGATGCGATGGAGGTGCAGGTATTACAACTTAACCCTTCCTTTTATAATGTGCAGGAAATACAACGAGATGCAAAGGGAATACAAACAAAAGAAGGAACAAGCGATCATGTCAATTTCTTTGCTCTTTCCCGTACACAAACACTGGAGGAGCATAATTATATGAAGTATCTCCCAATGCTTGGACGGCCTATGCATCGGGTTATTATGATAGATGATAATGTGCGTAGTTTTCCACTTCATCCACGTAATGGTATACGTATTGCCCCTTTTCTTCCAGATGATAAAGTTCTACAGGATTACAGTCATGCCGCTATTCAATTACAGGAAGATAAAAGTGCAATAAATAACAATAACAATATTGACGGCGATCTTCTACACAAGATTGAATCTGGTAAACGCGAGATTGCCCGTTTAGAACGTGATGAGGCGTTAATAGAACTTTTACCACTATTGCGAGCTGCCGCAGCCGCAGAGAATCTTCCACGTGAACTCGATTACTGGCGAGATGATGAATATATAAAATGTGATGACTTTCGTGAAACAATGAATCCACGTTCTGTGACTCGTCAACGAGTACTCGGTTCTGTACTCTCCACACGCAGAGAAACACCAATTCCTCCACCCAAAACACATGTGATGAATCACGGCTTTTTAGAAGAGGCAAACACCGCTATGCGTTTACAACGCATGCAAAAGGCACGGGCACGTTTGTAAATAGAAGATGGTGGCATAACTGTAAATGTAAGTCGTGTTTTGTTTGTTTACATTTCGTCTCCTTTAGGTAATGGGCGAAAGAGAGATACATTACTCTCGTGTATATATATATATATATATATATTTGTTTATTTGTTTTATTGGCATCTCTTTGGCGTATCAAAATAGCGATTGCGGGAGTAAAATGACATGTCACTTTGTTGTTGTTGTTGTTCTTGTTCTTGTTTTTTCCTCTTTGCCTCAAGTCTAATTCTAATATCCTCTCTTTAACTCTCGGGGTTTATATTTATTTATTTTTTTATTATTATTCTTTTCACTCTTGTCTATTTATATATTCTCTTTTTATTCTCTTTATTTTTATTATTCTTTCTCATATTCTTTGTAATATTTCATTGACACGAAAAAAAAAGGTAACAACAGAGAAAAGACCTCCAGTGGTATCTCTTCTGGAAGTCAAGGGGGACTTCTAGAACAAAATAAACGAAAAAAAAAGTGGGTGGGAATAGAAAGAACACAGAGAGAAAATAACAATAAAGAAGGGAAAAAAAGGAATTCCACCCCCTTGGTCACAGAAATACATAGAAAAGAAAACAAGAAACAAAACAAGAGAAAGAAATAAAAAAGTAAAGAACTGCCAGTGAAGGTTGGGAGAAAGTGTTAATGCTACCGCGGGATACGTGTGGATCATTTCTATCACTTCACACCTGCCGCAGTGCCCCACGCGGCAGCAGTTGTGTTAGTAATGCCAATCGCCCTAATAATACTAATAATATTAATAGTAACATCCACGACAACAATCGTCATACACTCAATACAAATAACAGTGTAACGGCGGAGTTACTGCATGCTTTTGCACACGCGGAGGAACGTGTTATGGCCGCCTGGACGCGAGTTGGACTCGCCGCCGTTGATCGTGAAAGTAAATGGACCGGTTTTGTTGAGGGTCGATTGTGGCCGTTTCTATTGGATTACGTGCGATTGCAGGAGGCGGAGGAAATGTCAGTTGCCGCGGAGAATGATAGACTTTTTCGTGAAATGTTCTTCACTTCACTGCGGTTAAAAGAGGCACCGCAGGCGAAGGCACTGGCGCATTTGGTGGAGGCTATTGTAGAGCAATGCACAGAAAACAACACACACAGTAATAGTATAAATGGAGTGAGTGGAAATACAAATATGAATATGAATACAACTGTACATAATACACAGGAACAACAGCAAGAACGAGATTTGGTGGATCATGTGTCCACACACAGTGACTTCCCTGTTATTGCACAAGCTGAACAAACACCCATTGGGGTAGATGCATACAGCAGTGAATGTACCGGTTCTATGCCATTACCGTCATTTGTCACAGTTACAACAGCACTGGCGGGAAGACGAGATGAAGGCGTTTGGGCGCATAGTAATTACCGTGCATCACACATACGCGAGGAATGCGAATCTCAACAAGAATCCCAACAACAACAAAGTGAAGGACTACAAGAAATGAGTAGTCGAAGTCCATCATTGTCGGTGGTACAAGATGGCATTACACCACATGATCGAGCATGGGCCGCTATGTGGCAATTAGCACGAAATATGACACATCAAGAAGTTCGACGTAATTTAGAAAGTGAATTAGAACGCATGAATGCCCTTGCAGATGCGAGATTGGAGCAACTTTCTCTTTTGTACAAACAACGTGCCTTATTGCAGCTTCCACCTGAGCAGCAGATCGTACTACGGAGTCGATACGCTGAAAAATTTCTCTCTGGAGAGTTTCACAAACCACAACATAATAATAATAATAATAATAATAATGAGCAGCAGCAAGTATCACAGGTGCCGCATATATCATCCTGTACCTCCGCCTCCTGCGGTAGTACATATAATGGCAATGGAACGTGTGCAACACCGGGACCTTCTTCTGGTCGTACAACTGTTACTTGTCATACATGTATTTCCACTGCAAAGGATGATCTTGATCTCCTTTCCGACTCTATTCCTGAGCGACTCCGTGTATTGAGTGAAGTCCCATTGGAGGGAAGAAATAGTCATCACGGCGACCTTTCTCTCATGCTTAATCAGCAACAACAACAACAAGCAGAAGAAGAAGAACGAAAAAAAGAAGAAATGGGACGTGGTACAATCTTTGAAGTGGATTTGGGTGATGTTACACGGTTTGGAAGACGGCAGGATTTATCACTGGCTCGTATAGACGCCGAGACACAAAATATCTACGCCGATATCATTACACAGAATATAAGAATGAAAACTCAAGCGGATGCTGAATTGTTATCCATGGAGGAACTTTGGACTCTTTTTGAACAAAATCGTAAAGAGAAGATCTCGGAAAAAGAAGAAGAAGAATATAAAGAAAATATGAATGATAACAATAACAGTCATGATGAAGAAATACTTTCCCGTCAAAATTTCATGCATCGTCTAACCCTGTTACGTCAAGAGTATGAACTCTCTGTAGATAATGGAATGGAAGGAAGTATAAATGGTGCTGAGGTGTTTTCCCAAAGTGGGGGTTCTAACAGTAATGTCACTTCACGACGGGCAACATGCAGTTCAAAGTCGCACAGATCGACTCATTCGCATGTTTCTACTATGGAGGAACGTGCGAAAACGGGTTGTAGTTGTGGTAATAATAATAATAATAATAATAATAATAATAATAATAATAATAATAATAGTATTAACAGTAATACTAGCAATGGTATGCCAACTCCATTACCAGCACCTATTGTAAGACTCTTTACAGTTCGTTCCTATGCACCTATTCTTGCATTTATTATTTCCATTCGAGAACGACTACAGCGAGTTTTACTTCAGCGTCATGTGGAAATCGCTCAGGACATCACACAAGAATTAACAGAAATGTATCGTTGTTATTATGAGAAGACCCGAGATGCCGCCTATTATGTGGCCCCTGATTATTCACGATGGTTGCAGGAAAATACATATCCAACACTCTCTCACAAGACATCCTCCACTCTTGCAAAGCGAACCAACGAAGAAAGAAATGAAGAGGCATCGGGAACATGGCAGGAGGTTTTAAATGGATTTACACCACGTACAGATAATGATGTACTGCGAGAACGGATTGCAGAAGTCCAAAGTGTCGTGAATCGTGCGAAAGGCGAATTAGAAATTCTGCGTCATCGCATGCGAATTATCAGTGAGGTGGAACCACTAATACGGCGACGATCTGAGATATTTGAACAGCAACGTGCTATTCAGGAAGGAAGTCGTGAACGACTACTTAGCAAAAAGATTAATATGGCAAAACAACTTCTCTTTGAAGAGAATGCACGTCGTCAGTTTTTACGGGAATTACCAAAAATACATGAACAAATGGAAGAACTTTTACGTCAATGGAATGAAACCGTAAGGATTGAAAATAGTGATACATATGACTTCAATAATAACAACAGCAATAACAATGACACTAATAATAACAATCATAATCATAATCATGACAGCAGTAGACGCCTAGTTGTCTATGGTATTGATATTGCCGATGTGGTTCGACAGTTCCATGAGGAAAAAACAAGAACAGCTCCTAATGCACGTACACCAATCAAACACGGCGGCAGCAGCCGTAGTCGTTCTCTACCCCCAACCGTCTCATCATCATTTCAATATAATTCATCATCTCAATATAATGTTGGCTTCACAACACCGCAGCGCACCCCAATGCCGGTGCGAACACACAGTCAACAACGCCCGCTGACAAATTCCATCTCTCCACGACCGCGGAGTATGGCGAGTGGAACGCCTGTGCGTTCAAAGACACAAAGTGCAAAGAAGAGTGTTAGTCCCGTTGCCGTAAAGCGAACACCGACCAGGCTGGGACAAGAGCGGGTACTCAGTCCAACACCAGTAGTGAATGACTTTATGCGGCGCAGACCCAAAGCAGTGCCATTACGGCATGGATTGCCTCCCACAGGTAAGAGTTTAATAGCGCCAAGCTCATTGAATACGACATCAACTCTGGGAAAGAAGAAGTGAAGAAGAGGGAGGGGAATGTGGTGGAATGAATGTGAGTGTTTTTCTATGGCATCTTTACATATATTCACTTATCTCTTTTTTCTTTTTCTTTTTTTTTTTCTTTATTGTACTCATTTGTTACAGTTTTGATATTTATTGGTATTTTTGTAGTTGTTTTGTTTTCTTGTTTTCCTTCTTGTTGGGTTTGTAAGCGAATTTCTATGAAAAAGGCAATGGCTGACTCAGTGTAAGAGTCCATGAGACTATTCTGTCTATTTCATTTTTACTCACTTTCAATGTTGCTCCTTTTTTTTTTTTTTTACAGCGTCTACTGGAGTATATTTATAATTACTCATTTACACGAAAAATATATGCGTACATCAATGCTTTGCATACTTGAATTTTTTTTTCAACTATATTTCTGATGGTAGAAAAGTTTAGATTTGTTTTGAGCTAGAAAAAAAAAATAAGCTCCTTCTTCTTCCTTCTGACGATAAAATTTCACACGCTTTTATTTGTAATATATTTTTGCTTTCTTTTGATTTTTTTTTTTACTCATCACTCTGCAGTGTTGTTTTGAGAACAGAGAAACTTATGGGGTGGGGGGTGTATTTTGTACTTAATAATATCATCCCTGTCCTTTTTTGGAGGGTAAGAAATTCGTATCACAGAGTAGATGATGTGATTTCAATTTAAAAAAAAAGAAGCAATAAGTGTAGAGAATAGAATGTGATAGATAAAAACAGAATAATATAAAAATCTTGTGTTCTTATTAGATTTTGTAAAAAAAAAAAAGGTATAGATGCGAAATTTCACCTGTTCTTTTTTTAATTTTTTCTCTTTTTTTCTTATCTTTCCCTTCTATACCTGTACTTCTGTACCTATTTGTTTTTATCTGCCACCTTTTATGTTTTTTTTTCTTCCCTTGCGCATGATGTGTAGATGCTGTACCATCTTCTATTACTATTACTAGTACAACTACTATATCTATACCCATATATATATATATATATACTAAATATACATTTCCTCTATTTCCTCTCCCTCTCTCTCCCTATCTATATATAACGGTAGAATAGAATAGAACCCTTCCAAGACCCACACAACCACAACGCAGTGAGCTGTAGAATGGCCGTGCCCAAGGAGTGGACCGACACGTGGAATCTCTTCGACGAGCGCCGCAGCGGTGCCGTCAGTCAAACCGACCTCCGCCACATTCTCCGCAGCCTCGGCCGCCGCTACACAGAGGCGGAGTTCACCGAACTCTTCACCGGCCTCCCCGACCCCGTCCCGCAGCCGGACTTCGTCGCCCTCATGCGGCGGCCGTACGCCGGCCCCTCCGAAGACGATCTCCGCACGGCCCTCCGCGCCTTCGACGCCACCGGCAGCGGCCGCCTGCGCCTCGCCGAACTCGTCACGCTTCTCACGTCGCTCGGCGAGAAGATGGCGGAGGCGGATGTGCGGCAGCTGCTGGCGGAGGTGCGGACAGACGAGGAGGGCCGCGTGGAGATCGAGGAACTCGTGCGGTTTCTCTGCACGCCGGTCCCAAGCATCACACCAGACATCGCCGAGCTGCAGAAACAACTGGCGAACTCCGCCCAAGAGTGAGAGAGGGAGAGAAAGGGAGGGAAAGGATTCTGCCATAGTGGAGAGAAAAAGGAGGGGCTGGAGATGAATAAAGTAAAGAAAAAAGAAAAAGAGACGAAAATGAAATAAACAGGTATTTTAAACACTCTAAAAGGAAAAAAAGAAAAAAGAAGAAGAAAGACTACGTCAGATGTTGTGAACAAGTGGTGTGCGTAGGAGGGGGTTTTTGAGGACAAAGAAAGGAGGTGTAGGAACACGAAGTAACATGTAGTGAAATGTAAAGAAAAAAAGCGGTTGGTCTTGTTTTTTAGCTGACTATATCTTTCCTTCCTTCCTTTTGGGGTTTTTCTTTTCGCTTTAATCGTCCCCTTCATTCGTATTGAATACTGCTTTCTTTGGCTGTTTGTTTGTTTTTCTCTTTTATTGATGTTGTTGATGATGATGATCTTGTTTTCGTTTTCTTTTTTTCTTTCTTCACTACTCACTTTCTACTGTAGTGTGAGAGGTGAGAGGGAATGTATCTATTTCAAATGTATTCTCTCTTGTGTGCGTATAGATGTGTATGTGTGTTTTGTTTCACTTATGTTCTACGCTATCAAGGCTCTTAGAGAGAAAGGGTGCAATTCATTTCAATAAATCACTATCAGTTGATTTTCGCCAAGGAGAAAAGACGTACGAAAGAGGAAGAAGAAGAAAAAAAGTACGTATCGTCGTGAGACGAGGAAAATGAAGATATCTCTTTCTCTGTCTCGTTTTTACTGTGTTTCCTACTTTTAGTGTGCACACCATGTAGCTTTTTATTTCTTTGTATTTCTCTATATTTATGTTTCTCTGTTTCTTTCTCTTTCCCCTTCTCTCTTTATGTGCATGTAAGAGAGAGGGAGTGAAAGAAAGAGAAAGAAGCATATTATTCAATCTGTGATTCTCTGTTCTTCTAAATGTTTTTCTAATTTTTTGTTTGTTTGTTACTAATGATTCCATTCTTTTTTTCTTCTTTTTTTCCTTATTTCATATCTTTTGTGTTTCACATTATGTGTGGGATTCTCTCTTTGTAGGATTTAGTTTAATATCACCGAAACATCGCATTCTTTTTTTTCATTCTTTCCCTCCCCTTTCTCATATATACAGCGAAATAGCGAAAATACACATACATATCCTCATATACACACCCTTTCTTTCTTTCTCATTCTCACACATCTGCATACTCACTTTTTCTTCTTTCTCTGGATATCTCTTCTTAGAGAAGGGAAACACGTTGATAAGGAAAGAAGAAGAAGGAGTGACTCATCTACACACAGAGAAGAGAGGTGACCGTAGAAAATAGCAAAGGGGGAAAAGGAAAGGGGGTAATTAAAGAGAAGAGGTTGGGGAAAAAAGAATTATACCATATTTATACTTCTTGTTTATTGCCATTTCTCTTTGTTCTGATTTTTAGGGGAGGAGGGAAGAAAAAAAAAACGAAAAAAAAGGTTTAAGGGTTGTTTTTGAAAATTTATTTCAAAGACATACAACTCTTTACACAAAATTATTATTATTATTATTATTATTATTATTATTATTATTATTATTATTATTATTATTATTATTATTTAGTTCCACAAGGTTTGAATTATTAAAACGAAAAAAAGAACTGTTGTGAGGTAAAGACAAACAAAAGAAGAAGAAAAAAAGAATTAAAAAAAAACAAAAAAACACACAAAGAATAGATCTGACCACACTAACTATACATCATATGCGTTCTTCCACTTCAAGTTCACGTCCTTCGGATGATGTTGGAGATACTGCGGCGAGAGTAGAAAAAGAGTGTGGAGAATCCCCACCGGTGCGTGTAGTTTTACGCTCCTCCTCTATTAACAGCGATGCGACTATTATGAATACCGTTCCTGGCAGTAGAAACTACACAGTTTCGCATGAATTGGGCTCCGCCGGGTCATCGCCGCCGCTTCCGATTCTCGAAGAAACATCTGTGAGTGTTCCTGGTGTAATGTCACTTCCTATTCTCGATACCGGAGCTGTACGGCGTGGGGTAAGTGATAGTGCGGAGTTAAACTCTGCTGATACGGCAGAACGAAGTACGACAACGAATAGCAGTCAATCTCCCGCTGCTGTAAATCCATTACGATCGATGAATCCTGCCTTTTCACTTAGTCCGCGTACGGCGAGTAGTAGTGGTTATCTACGGGCTTCCTCTAATATGCCAAATGTGATACTTCGTACCGATAAGGATGGTGCATCTTCAATCTCGTACAGTTATGCTGTAGGAACTGTAGAGGGTCGTCGTAATTTTGTGGCCGAGTGTTTGCAAATTTCAGAACATATGAGTACACAAACAATTGTAGAAGAACTTCTTCCTGCCATGCTGATGGTTTCAAATTATGATGATGCAGCTTGTGCTATTGCTCGTATATTACCGGATGTGTTAAAGCAAGTACAAGGATTAGATGAAAATATTTTTGCTTTTTTTATGGGACTTATAATGAATATGTGCTGTTCCGCAAATCATGAGGTGGTTCGACAAATTTCATCATCCCTTGAAACAATAATATCATTTGCAGGCAAAAGTATTATTGAAGTTTTACTATTTCCTTTGGTTAATTGTATGCGTGTTTCATTTTGGAGTTCACCAAGAGCCGTAGCTGCTGCCCTTTTAGGTATTCTTGCCGCTCGTCCTGCGGTTGTGAAGGTAAGTGAGATGTCGATAAAAGATTGGTTTAATTCTTTTATTGACCTCGCAAGAGATAAATCTCAGTTTGTACGAGAAGTTGCCGTAAGTTCATTATATCAATGGGTTCTAGTAGCTGAGGTACACCGTATACAAATTGCAGAAATGCCACTTTCATTGGTACATGAATGTATGAGAGATGGACAAAGTGATACAGTACGCTATACGCATGTAGCTGCACTTATTCGTCTTGCAGAAGCCATTGGAAAAGAGGCATCGACAAAGTATTTACGATCCACATTTACGGCAGCAAGTAAAGATAAGAGTTGGCGTGTTCGTTATATAGCGGCAAAGAATTTAGCGGCATTTGCTCGTCTTTGTATGCGACCCGATGATTTATTAAGCGTTTTTGCAGCTCTTTGCCTAGATGATATGAAAGAAACACGAGCGGTTGCGATTGAACAACTTGGGTTATTTGCTGATAATATAGTTTCACAGGAAGTATTAGGTGAGATGAGTGTTATTGTGGCATCTCTTGCAACAGATGCGGAATCGGTTGTGCGTGAAAGTGTATCGAATCTTCTGCATGTACTCCTTTCACCACAAATACTTCCAGTATATACATTAGAGCAACGACAGGCTCTTTTTGCCTTATTAACAGATGATGATTACGTAGTAGGACGAAGTGCGTTACGTAATTTAGAATCACTGCTCGTTAATCTTGCCAAATATCTTGTCTCACCTAAACCGCGTAGTACGAGTCGTCTTCACTCTGTTAATACAGATTCCAATAATAACTCTCTCAATACCGCACCTGGAATTACTGGGACGAGAACCAACACCTCACCTTCCACCATAACACCAGCAACTACAACAAGTAATGTTGTGGCCGTCGCTGCTACTGTAAATTCTGAGACGAGTACAAATGCGGTGGTATCTAGTAATAATAGTAGTACGACGAGTAGAACTACGGCTGGTAGTATAAAAGGAGGAGGAAGAGGTGAAGGGAGTGGAATTGGTGTTCAAACGAAATATGATGATAAACATATGAATCATTCTCCTGTGGATCACTCTTTTAATGATGAATTATCAGGACATCATGGAAAAGAAGAGATGGAGGATGAGCTTAGAGAACGTGCTAGCGTTGTACTTTCTGGTACGATAGATTACTTACATATTGTTAGTGATTCAAAGAATTGGCGTATTCGTGAGGCGGTGGTGGATGCCCTTCGTCACTTCTGCATGGTCCTCTCCAGAGAAGAGTTTGTCCCATTAACGTACATCATACGTTCACTGTTGCGTGATCCGGTGAGTGTGGTGCGTCTGCGGGCCTCTGAGACATTAGCGGCGGTGGCCAATTCTTACGGTCCTGAGTGGGCTGCCGTGATGGCATTTGATTTTCTGCAGAATGAATTTGTATTGGGTGGAAATACACCGTACACGTGGCGGGTAGTGGCGATTCAATCACTTTCGGGTGTTTTGCCTGTTGTGAGTGGACTTTCCCCGATGGATCTGCGGCGGCAGGAACTGATGCAGCGGTGGATGCGGCTGGTGGCGGTATTCGCAGAGGATGAGGTGTCGAATGTGCGGCTGGCGCTGGCAAAGTCTATTGCGATGCACTGGGATTGGTATATACATTGCGTGCATCACCGGGAGTATATATACAAATGTGTGGAGCGACTGCAGCGGGATAGTGATATGGATGTGTGTAGAGTCGCCAGTGCATTCGATTTGAGACAGTTACATGATGGTGAACCCTTTTAGAAGAGACGCAATAATGAATAGTAAATAATAATAACAATAATAATAGTGATAGTCGCAATAATAATGGGAGCAATGAAAGATAATGGGAAGTGGGAAGATGGCTTTCTTGTGCTGCTTAATATTATGAGTGCTATTATACTGTTTGGAATAGTGCAGGTGACAAAGGGAGGAATGTTGTCTTTGGTAGAAGAAAAGAAGATAAACGAAGAAAGGATAAAAATAAAATAGAGAGAACGAGAGATAAATGTATCTATCTTGTTTTGCATAAATGTCACGGAAAGGAGTGATGCTGTTGTTAAGATTCGCACAAAAATGTTCCCCTTGCAATCATATAATCAGTAATCTTAGCATGATTAACTTTATTATTGTTATTATTATTGTTATTATTATTATTATTTATTCCCTCCCAGAGAATCCTTTTTCTTGTAAAAAAAGAAAAGAGAGAACTATGAGAAAGGGGGTGGGGTGTAACAATGACTCTTCTTAGAGGCATTTCATGTTCTTGTTGTTGTTGTTCTTTTCTGATTTTTCTTTTATTTTTGCAATACTTTTTCTCTCTTCTTCGTGTTTCACTTACTACTTCTGAACGGAATAATTTCATATGTGTATGTTTTTACTACATTAAATGCTATGAGAACTTTTGTAATATCATGTACGGGGGAACTCTTTCACTATTTTCTCTACCTTTCGTTATGTATATGGTTTGTCTATATTGTAATTTTTTGGAATGCATTGCATGTCTCTCTTCTCCTATTATTCCTTTTTTTTTTTTTTGATTTTTCTGCAATGGGACGGTTCTCGCTTTAATACTGTATATATATATTCTTATCTATAAAGGCGGGGGAGCTGTTTCAAACATAATAAAAACATACATCCATCAAGAACAGAAAGGAGGAAAGAAAGGCACTAGTCTCTAGCGGTGTGATTGATGTCATTATTAGCCTTTAATACAGCTCCTAACAACAATACAGGAGGAAGTAGAACAGCAATAATAATAGAGAATTATTCTCCAGATAAAAAAGTAAATAACGACGATGATGATGTGGACCATCCTGTATTTCTAAGCCGAACGCTCTTCCGTGTACTCGCCTTCACAAGTACAAACGCACATACAAATATAAAAGAAACAACCGATACCATAAAATCCCGTTATGCTTCTTCACATCCTACATCATCTTCCTCACTTATGACATTTCCACTGGATGGAAATCATCTGTTTATCTCATGTGGATCCAACAGTAATACTAGCAATAGTAATAGTAATAGCGATGGTGTTTCTTCTGTATTTGTGGTGCGGTTATCTACACAGGGTGATCCTATAGCGATACGCAGTACTCTTGCCTTGGCGATGATAACCGGTTGTGTGCAGGACCGCAGTATTCACAAGTATGGAAGAGAAGAGAGAATAATATCACCACTCTTAACAAGAGAAGAGAATGGAAACTCTATAGTTATACAGGAGAAGGCATCTGCATATACAGTAGGTGAAGATAATGCAAATGAGGAGTGTGGAGGAAATCGTTTACTGTCACCTTCGCTATCCACGTTAAACTCTTCATCTGTAGTAGATAGTTCTAAGAAATTTATATTGGGAAACGAACCAACAGCAGCAGCAGCAGAAAACGAAAACGAAGACGAAAGTGTTGTTGAGAAGAATGAGAAATATACAGGAGTAAAAGTAATATTATCTTCACAAACAAATCAGATATCTTCACAATCCATTCATTTATTCCTTATGGCAGATGCCGCTATGCATGCCATTTGGGCTGTAGAAGTGGATACAGTTGCTTTAGCCGCACGTGTGGTTTCCCCACACTATTACTGGAGTCTCTGGAATAAATGCCATCACACAACGGAGATGAAATTACCACAATCATCACAACCGCAGGTGTGGAATCAAGAAAAAGACGAAAAAAACGAAAAAGAATGTGTAAACTCTATATTGAGATCAAAACCATTATTAGGAGGTATAGAGGGATTTATAGATGGTCCATTTCATGCTGCACGTTTCGCCTCACCCTCTGCGTTATGTTGGCGTATCGATGATAATGACATAAATGACGACAACAGTAGTGGTCAGAAAGAAGGAAAAAATGACATATCCCTTTCTACCGTTTTATTTGTTAGTGATACCGGTAATCATGCGATTCGGTATGTGAATTTCCGCACAAAGTTGGTTCGAACTGTTTGTGGGATTAATGGAGTACCGGGTTACCGCGATGGGGATTATCGTGTTTCCCAATTACACTGTGCTGCTGCTCTTACTTGGTGTTCATCCGGATTACTCTTTGTAGATGCAACCAATAACGCTATTCGACTCCTAACGGGATTTGATAAGGCGAAGCGAGAAACATTACCGCAAGAAAACGTTTCGAATAAGACTTCAGTTAAAGAATTGAAGGAAATGCGTAAGAGTCAACGCCCTACACCGCGTGTGTGGACTGTCATTGATGGATTACACCGTCATCATAATAGTAATGATAATAATAAAAAAGAGAAAGAGAATAAGAAGAATAGCAAGTCGTCACTTTTCTCCAATTCTAAAGAAGTATGTAGGACTTCATTGAATGTGCTGCCTCATGCTATGGCAATTATGCCTGATGGAAGTGGGGTGTTGTTTGCGGATTCTAGTCAAGACGCATTGTGTTTACTCTCTACTCGTGGTGTGAAAACATTTATTGGACCGTGTGATTATTCCAGTTCTTCGCTAATGCCAGATGGTTTGATTGCCTGTTCACATATACTGGCGTGTTCTCTCATCTCCCCTGATACTACTACTACTACACCACGTACGGCTTTCCTTGTGAGTAGCGGCGTACGTCAGGCAGTTTCGCTGTTATTATCGTGTTCTAATGCAAAAAGTAAGGAAGAGGCATTTCATTTAGCGCATAATAATAACGACATGACGTTACCTCTATTTCCAGTCAATACTGTAAAGCTGAAGGACGGAGTACTACACAAGTATACACATGGTAATACGAAGAAGAAGACGAAGATGATGAAAAAGAAGACGGATCATGATAGGGCAGTGTGTGAAAATACCGCAGATCATAAGAAAAGATCTAAAACTGCTACTGCCACTGTTGTTGTTGATACTAGTACGAATGGTGTTAAAACTGTTCCTGTTTTCGGTAATGAAACACCATTATATTCACCAACACAAAACTCTCCACCCTTGCCTGTATCCACAGTAGTTACGACTCCTAGTATAACAATTAGTAGTCGTTTGAGGAAAACAATACAACGACTCTTCGATGTTTATGCATACTATGCTAGCAAAGATAACAGAAGCAATCGAAGTATGAGGAAATTACTGATGAAAGATAGTAACTGGTTAAATAACATTGATGCTTCGTACTCACTTTCTCTAGTAGGTTTTTGGCGTTTCTTTACACACGCTGAATACTTCACTATATGTACTCCTTTACTCTCTTCTCCTTGTGGTGAACCGGAGGTGGACTCTACATTTACGGTAAGCGAAGATGGAGATCGTGTACGTTGGGGAATGCAAGATTGGCGTACTGTTGTTGATGTATTGCATCAATCAAGTGTAAGGCAGCATGGATATCATGTGGTTTCAACTATGAACTTTACTTTTTTCTGTAGAGTAATTCTCTTTTTGTACTCTTCTCTACAACGGAAAAAAGAAGAAGAAAAAAGACGTGAAGAGAAGAATAAGGAAGTATTGGGTGAAGTCCATACACTCCCGTTCTTTTTGATTGATGGCCTTAGTGAAGACGAAATGATCGACGCGTATGAAGACGCCGTGCGACGTGTAGAGGCTGTCCATATTAACTTTTCTTCAACAAATGTACCGTCCACTATAAATAGTCCATCGAAAAAAGAAAAACAACAAAAAGAAATCCAAAACGAAAAGCAACTACCGCGAGTTGGATTTTTAGCGGCAGACGAGGTTCTACAGGTGTTGCTGCGTAATGAGAGACCCCTGCGGCAGTTGTTTCACGCATACAGTAAGAAAACTGTTATTCATGATCGTGATTGTTGTAATTCCTCCTCGCACTCGTCCTTATCAAATCCCACACGAGAGAAACGAATAACTGCACTACGACAACTGCGTCAAGTATTAAATACTGGCAAGGATGGGAAGTCAAATAAAAAAATGGAGTGGATATCTGTTGTGCCGTACAATAGATTTCACGCGTTATTTCGTGCCGTAAATGTATTTCCTGCACTTATAAGTGAATCATTGCTAAGACGTGCCTATGTTGACGCGTTGGCGGTGCCGCTTTTTTATCGTCTGAATAGAGAGAAAAATACCACAATGCAGGAAGAAGAAAATGCATCACCCTTTTCATTTCCAATCTCACATGATGTGGAGAAAAAGTACTCCCGCTGCGGTACGGCTCTTCCATTTATTCCCTTTCTTGAAGCCTTTACACGAGTGGCACTCACGACCTTTTCGCTCTGTGGGTCGCGTGACCGACAGATGTACCCCACCGCAGTCGCAAAGGTGGAGGCACTTATGTCTTGGATAAACCGATCATTCGAATTGGGACACATACATGAATATAGCGTAACTAGTAACAGTGGAAGTTTGTGTGGAAATATAAGAGGAGGAGGAAATGATCAACACAAGAACGATAGAGCTGTTGGTGAAGACTCTAAGGGGCTTAATGCAACGTATCGTTATCAATCATCTGTACCATTTCCTATGGATTTTATCTCGTTTAATGTTACCCCATCGTCTGCGAAACATCATTGATGCACGACTTTGGCATTACTCCTTTCTGAAAAAAAAAAAGATGAAGGATAGAATACAATATAAAACACGTAAGAAGTAAAAGTACGTAATAGCCAGTCTCGCGTCAGGAAAGGGAACTCATACATGCTCTGCTGTATTTTAATGTTATATTATTTTTATCATCATTATCATCAACATCATCCGAAGTGGCTATTAGTACTTCTCTATTTCTTTCCCCTGTATTTTGCTCTCTCTCTCTCTCTCTCCTGTGCCTTTTAAGGGTCTTTTCTTCTTCTTATTCCTAATCTCTGAATTTTTTTTTCTTTGTTTTTTTCTTTATATATAAAAAGAATTCTCTTAACTAGCAAAAGGCAACCAAGGCAATTAATTCTATAAAACTTTGTTTCAATTGAAAACTACACCCTTAACAATGGGATCAGCTGTCTCACGAAAGAAGGACCAGCACGTCAAGGGCGCTGTTGCAGATGCCAAGAAGAAAAAGGAAGAAAAACCACGCGTTGAGGAAACAAAGAATGAAGAGTCTCCAGCGAAAGCGGAACAACCCCAGGAGGAAAATAATGCAAATGACGCTGAAGTCGATGAAGCTCTACTCCAGAAGCTCGAAGAAGCATACGAACAGCTTCATCAGGCTCATGAGTGCCACTCCCTACTGAAGAAGCATCTGACGAAGAAGGTGTTTGACGAGCTCAAGGGACAGAAGACCTCACTGGGAGCCACACTGATGGATGTCATTCAGTCCGGTGTGGCCAATCTCGACTCGGGCATTGGCCTGTATGCTCCGGATGCGGAGTCCTACAAGGTGTTTGCGGCTCTCTTCGACCCAGTCATTGAGGAATACCATCAGGGATTTAAACCAAGCGACAAACAGCCACCCAAGGACTTTGGTGACCTGAGCACACTCGTTGACTTGGATCCCGATAACAAGTACATTGTCTCCACACGTGTGCGGTGTGCGCGTAATCTTGATGGTTATCCGTTCAACCCACTCCTCAAGAAGGAGCAGTACGAGGAGATTG
Source organism: Trypanosoma melophagium (assembly GCF_022059095.1). Lineage (NCBI taxonomy): Eukaryota > Euglenozoa > Kinetoplastea > Trypanosomatida > Trypanosomatidae > Trypanosoma > Trypanosoma melophagium. The sequence goes on along the minus strand of NW_027125138.1, from coordinate 337,159 downwards.
AGGCCCGCGTCAAGGCACAGCTGGAGACCATGACTGGTGAACTGCAGGGGAAGTACTACCCACTGACTGGTATGGACAAGGAAACACAGAACAAGCTGATCCAGGATCACTTCCTGTTCAAGGAGGGTGATCGCTTTCTGCAGGCAGCACATGCCTGTGACCACTGGCCAACTGGTCGTGGTATTTACCACAACGATGAAAAGACATTCCTCGTTTGGGTGAATGAGGAGGACCAATTGCGTATCATCTCGATGCAAAAGGGTGGTAATCTGAAGGAAGTATTCAGCCGACTTGTGCACGGCGCCAATGTCATTGAGGAGAAGGCCAAGTTCCTGCGTGATGATCGTCTTGGCTTCCTGACGTTCTGTCCGACCAACCTGGGCACGACAATCCGCGCCAGCGTGCACATCAAGCTGCCGAAGCTCGGCGCAGACCGCAAGAAGTTGGAAGAGGTCGCGGCCAAGTACAATCTGCAGGTGCGGGGAACCGCGGGTGAACACTCGGAGAGCCATGGTGGTGTGTACGACATCAGCAACAAGCGTCGCCTCGGTCTCTCCGAGTATGATGCTGTGAAAGAAATGCAGGACGGCATTCTGGAGCTCATCAAGGAAGAGGAGGCTGCTCCTGCTGCTGAGTAAGTGATGGTATGTCGGTTGTATCCCCCAGTGGCTTTGGAGATCATGTCTCTCTGTGTGCAGGAGAGAGGCTGTTTTTTTTTTTTTTAACTTGTTGTGCAGGGAAATCATTTTTATATATAGGTGCCCTGTAGAACTTTATCATGTATTAATTTATATATGTCTCTGTGTATGTACGGGTTTTTTTTTCTGGTTAGGCAAAGGAAGATATATTAATTTATTGTGTTTTCTATGTATGCTTTTTTCCCATTACCTCGGTTCGGTTGCTCTATTCTTATTGGCAATGTCAATAAAGATTGCGTGTCAGGTGTGCCGAAAAATGGAGTGAGCACCTTTAAGAATGTATTTATGCTACTACCGTTATATGTTTGTTTTTTTATTAGGTCTGAGGTGATTTGTATAAACCTGTTTTTTTTCTTTTTTATTATTATAAACTGCTTTCTCCGCATATTTCTGTGCTTGCGCATGTTGTGGTGGTTCTGCTGTATTTAGGAGTGCTACTAAAGATTAATGGACAAAATAAAATACTTGAGAAGACGAAAATAGATAGGGTATGAAAGATTGCTTATATAATTATATATATATATATATAGATAGATATATATATTTATTCTTCTTTGTGTAAACGCGTTTGATTGTTTAATTTGGATATATGCATGGAAGAAAATTTCTTTTTATTTGAATTTGTACTCATTGATTTAACTCTTTGTGGGTATCATTGCGTTACCTAACTCCGTCAATGCTTTTGTAGTATACACCTAACACAAATTGCAATCCATACCAAATAAAAAGGACTAAAGGGAATAAAAATGTTGTAGTGAAATGAGAAAAATCAGGGAGATAATCAAAAAAAAAAACGTATTAAAACAAGACAAAGAAAAATGAAGGTGGCGTAAAGGGAACTTGAGGAAACAAAAGAAGACCAGGGATGTTCCGAAAAAAAAAATGATTGTAGGGCTTCTTATTATTGTAACATATTGATACTGCTATTGTCATTACTGCTTTTTTTTTGCTTGGTATACACTTTTTCAGCATATACCTGGTAAGAAAATTTCCGTGTGGTTTTTGATATCGCACTTCCTTCTCCCTCTTTCTTCTTTTCATTTTTCTGGGCTCTTATTTGCGCCTCTTGTTTTTGCTTACTTATTCTTGTGAGGCAACGTCATCCTCTTTTTGTTTTCTTGTTTTTTTTTTTTCTCTTCGTTGACTTTTGTGTTCCTTTCATTCACCTACGGTAGAGGGGTGAATGTAGAGGGGGTAAAAAAGGCTTGATTATATGCTCTTTTGCACTTCTGTGAACGGAGTGCACTGACGGTTGGTTGGTGGTGGGTGATGAATAGGGTTTGTTGGAGGTTGGCAAGTAAGAATAACTCCTGTTATTTATTTGCTCCCTTTCCTTCTCCTGTTCTCCCTTCCCCCACCTTCATCCTTCCCCTAACATTCACCTTTATCCTTTCCTGTATTTATTTCCCTCTTTTGTCTGTATAGGCGTTTTTTTTTTTTTCCTTTTTTCCCCTTCTTTTTTTTCCTCCTTTGACCCTGTTATTCCTTTAGACTAGGGCTTTGTAGAACACATCAGTACAAGTAACTCACTGACTATCGATCCCTCTCTACCTCTTTACCTCTCTATATATACATTGTATGGTATTGTGGTGTACTCCATCTCATCATGTACCCGACATTCATTAGAGCCTCCCCGGCTGTTGGTCCACGACTGGACGCGGCCGCAGTGAAGCGTATGTTCCCGCCAGAACAAATTAGATTGTGGCCGGACGGTTATCGCCCCGCCTGCGGAGTGGCACACTTCATACAGCCAGACGGTGTGCAGATCGCTGATGTTATTGAGTGCTACCGGGGTGTACGAGAGAACAGAGAACAGGCATTACAGCGTGATTTTGCGGCGGATTACACAATGTGGTGCCGCGCCGCACTGTGTGAGTTTATTCGGCATCTGCGAGACCGTGATAAACGGCGGCTGCGACGTTTTACAGGACTTGATCGTACTATGCATGATGCTGATGTGCGAGAGATATTTGGTCTCCCCTCATACGCACCTCCAAGACCTAAAGGAGCAACATCATTATCATTATCATCATCACTACGAACAAAAGAGACATGTGAAGCTGGGACGCGTTACTACGAGTTTACACCGTATGCTGCTACACAGGAGTATGTGATGTTGCCCATCTCCCGCTGCACTAGTCCAGACGAACGTGTTCACTTTACGACATTTCCGCAAATACGAAATGTCATGCATACCGAATTTGATAGTATGGCTCCTTTGCGTGCAATAACGATGTTAACTGGTGATGATTTGCACCCAACGGCGGAGTTTTTGCAGAATCTCGCCTTCTATCTCCGTCATCGTGTGGAGGAAATCATTGAGGGCGAAGAGGCGTTCAAGCGCACTGCTATCACCACCACGATTAACAGTGAGAGTGTCAACAATCCACTTCAGAGCGGGAAAGCACACTCCTTTTCCACCGAAACCCCAGTGGTTTGTTTTTTTGGAAATGGTCGTTTGGCATGGCTATTGAATAATAGTGAGTTTTTGCAATTTCCTGTCCTCCCAGTGCAGACGCCTGCACAAGCCGCGAGTCGTGATCGACGGCAAAAAAGTCTGCTTGCACAACATGGCCTATTGCCAGACCTGGTGAAGGATGGCGCCGTCGCAAATAGTATTGGTACTGTGTTCCCATGCGAAACCATTTCTGTGGCAGACGCGCTGCGCAAATATCGTCCCTGTATTGCCTTGGTAGAGCCTCACGTGGATCGTGATTGGCTCTGTGACATACGCGGCTTTTACTCCATGCGTGAGGTGCTAACGCTGGGTCCAGTGGACTCTCCAGCGATGGGATCATTCACATTCCCGTTCCTTAGTTTTGGCGTTACACCAGGGCCAACAACGTACTGGACCTACAGCGACTCACTGCAGCGCGTGACGAGTGCAAGTAGAATACAAATGCCAATGGACCCACCACATGTAGTGCAGGGTTACGCACGCCGTGAGCTCGATGCGATATCAGCGTATATGATTTCTCCAAATGATTGTCAGGCGTTTGGTTCGCAGCACCGATGCCTGTCCTTTGTACGTACCTTATACCCGGTCATGAATCGTCAGTCGAGGCAAAGTACTGGTTCTGCAGTGGGTGCCACTCCAACATAGCCAAGTCATTCGCTTACATACACTATATTGACATGACTGCCGATCCAGCAAAAGAAGCAAACAAAAATGATGCCCCCTAATGGGTCAGGGGGGTAAGGATTGAAACGGTGAAAAAAGAAACGGAAAAATATGCAACTAGGTGGTGCGTTTTTTTCTTTTTTTCATGGGAAGGGAAACAAAATGTCGCGACTCTGGTGTGTCACTCTCGGTATTTTTATGCTTGCACCTTTCTTTCCTTATTTTTGTTACCTTCTTAGATTGCCACAAGCAAAAGCTAGCTTATCAACTATCTACTATAATACCCTTGTCACGTACAATGGCTTCCCATCACGAAATCAAGAAGCTCGAAGAAGCATACGAAAAGCTTCATCAGGCTCATGAGTGCCACTCCCTACTGAAGAAGCATCTGACGAAGAAGGTGTTTGACGAGCTCAAGGGACAGAAGACCTCACTGGGAGCCACACTGATGGATGTCATTCAGTCCGGTGTGGCCAATCTCGACTCGGGCATTGGCCTGTATGCTCCGGATGCGGAGTCCTACAAGGTGTTTGCGGCTCTCTTCGACCCAGTCATTGAGGAATACCATCAGGGATTTAAACCAAGCGACAAACAGCCACCCAAGGACTTTGGTGACCTGAGCACACTCGTTGACTTGGATCCCGATAACAAGTACATTGTCTCCACACGTGTGCGGTGTGCGCGTAATCTTGATGGTTATCCGTTCAACCCACTCCTCAAGAAGGAGCAGTACGAGGAGATTGAGGCCCGCGTCAAGGCACAGCTGGAGACCATGACTGGTGAACTGCAGGGGAAGTACTACCCACTGACTGGTATGGACAAGGAAACACAGAACAAGCTGATCCAGGATCACTTCCTGTTCAAGGAGGGTGATCGCTTTCTGCAGGCAGCACATGCCTGTGACCACTGGCCAACTGGTCGTGGTATTTACCACAACGATGAAAAGACATTCCTCGTTTGGGTGAATGAGGAGGACCAATTGCGTATCATCTCGATGCAAAAGGGTGGTAATCTGAAGGAAGTATTCAGCCGACTTGTGCACGGCGCCAATGTCATTGAGGAGAAGGCCAAGTTCCTGCGTGATGATCGTCTTGGCTTCCTGACGTTCTGTCCGACCAACCTGGGCACGACAATCCGCGCCAGCGTGCACATCAAGCTGCCGAAGCTCGGCGCAGACCGCAAGAAGTTGGAAGAGGTCGCGGCCAAGTACAATCTGCAGGTGCGGGGAACCGCGGGTGAACACTCGGAGAGCCATGGTGGTGTGTACGACATCAGCAACAAGCGTCGCCTCGGTCTCTCCGAGTATGATGCTGTGAAAGAAATGCAGGACGGCATTCTGGAGCTCATCAAGGAAGAGGAATCGAAGAAGTGATTGTTTTTTGTTGTTGACACCTTCGACCGAGGATGTAGTGAACATGTAAGGGGATGCAATCTCACTGATATCTTCTTTTTCTTGTTTGTTTTATTTGGTTTTTTTTTTTTTGATATCTTTGTCAATTCCCGTTTTCTCCAGAGGAAGGGTCGTTTGATGTGCATGATACTCCTGGAAGAAGGAAGCGAGCTCAGGAAAGAGGGTGTTGGGGGCTTGGTAGAATGTCAATGTATGATGCGAAATGAAAGAAAATAATGAGGATAGTGTCGTTCTTGTGTTGTGAGTGGAACGTGATACCTTTCTTCGATTTTTTTTTTTTGATAAGATGTTTTTTTCTATTATTTTTCTGCTTTATATGTCTGTTTGTTTGTTTTCGTGCACTTGCCGGTCTTTTGTTTGTATCTCTGAAAAGGTAAGAAATAGAGTAAGGAGAAAAAATCTTCAGTAAAAGGAAAAAAAAAACAGAAAATAATAATCATATCTGATACAATCGTTTTATTTATCTACTCTTTCGTCCAAGCAATTAACAATGTTTGTGCAATGGAGTAGCCATTACACCTGTTGCTTTTCAAGAAGGGAAAAAGCGCCCATTTGTGGCAAAATACTGAGGTTCGAATGGGGGAAATTCTTGTGAAAATATGGAGAAATAGTTTTGCGTAGAGAGTGGTGGCATGTATAAAGAGGCTATGGCTGCCGAGAGAAGAAAGTGTTTATATAAAAGTGACTTTCGGTGATGGGCTGGTTGTGGTTTTCCTTGTTTTCATTCTTGTTGTTTTTTTTTTTCTGTTTTCCTACTTTCAGGCCGTGCTGTGTTCTTCGATCCTGGCAAAGGGAATTTCTGGGACGGTTCTCTTCCAGGCAGACTCTCTCCCACTCTTTCCCTACTGCACCGCATCCAAATGCCTCTTGTTTTTCTTCTTCTTCTTCTTCTTGCGGGTCAAACAGAGTATTAAACGAGCGGGTGTTATTTTTCTTTGTTTTGAAGCAAGTAAGTTATTGTCGTCCTGAACCATCTGACTAAAACAAATGCCAGGGCTAATATCTGGTGACATGGAACGGCAGGAAACTGCCGGGCTGGTGCTCGAGAATGTGGTGAACTTTACATGGGAGAATTTGACCTATCGAGTTCCCGTTGAGGACGAGGACGGTAACGTTACCGAAAAGACGTTATTGTATAATTTAAGTGGCACTGCTCTTGGGGGGCGTGTGTTGGCCATCATGGGACCATCAGGTGCCGGCAAAACAACACTCATGGGTGCTATCACTGGCAAGCTGTACAATCCAAAGGCAACACTGGAGGGTTGCTGCTTCCTCAACAATACCATCTACTCACAACGCTACAAGAAGCTCGTATCCTATGTATCGCAGGACGATATCGTGATGGGCAAAGAGACTCCTCGCGAGGCTATTCGTTTCGCGTGTCGAGTGCGGCTTGGAATGAGTGAGGAGGAATCAGAAAAACTCGTAAATGAGGTCATTAAACGTCTACATCTCACGAAGTGTCAGGATACCATTTTGGGTATTCCCGGTATTTTGAAGGGAGTCTCTGGTGGTGAACGAAAACGTGCAAACGTTGGTACAGAGCTCGTGACTAATCCGTACGTTATGCTGTTGGATGAACCAACCACAGGGTTGGACTCTGTGAACGCCTTACGTGTTGGGCAAATGCTACAGGAACTGGCAAGAAATGATATGCGCACAGTCATTGCGACTGTTCACTCACCGTCATCTGAACTCATGGATATATTTGATGATCTTTTGCTTCTAGCAAAGGGTCACGTTATCTACCATGGTCCAACGAAAGACTCTGTCGCGTACTTTGCCAGTCTTGGTTATCAAGTACCCCCACGTACTAATCCTTGTGAGTATTTTATGAATATTTTGCAACTTCCAGAAAAGGAACTATCACAACTTTGGTTGGCGTGGGAAGACTATGTAATGTCCCCGGCAGCGAACAGTAACCCATGTTTAATGGTGGTTCAAGGCCCTATTACCCATCACGATGAGTACTTGGAGAAACAATTGAAGCAGAAGGGATCGAGTTATTTCGTGCAATTTGGAGAGCTTTGGAAACGCTCATTGCGAATGTTTTGTCGGGATCCAGGTGCCTTTGTAGGTCGATCAATTCAGACATTATTTTTTGCAGTGTTTATGGGTCTTTTCTTCTTTAATGTGAAGGTAAATCAACAAGGTGTACAGGATCGTACAGGTGCACTCTACCTAACCCTAATGAACAATTTGTTTGGTGCTGCAATGCATGGTATTGCTGCTTATCCCCCAGAAAGGGCCGTTTTCTTGCAGGAGCAGGCCAATGATTCCTATAACGCATTTCTCTATTTTGCTGGGAAGTACTTTGCAGAATTACCCTTTCAAATACTATTCCCTACAATATACGAAATCATTTCATATTTTATGATTCATTTTTACCGTTCACCTGCTGCCTTCTTTGTGCATTGGTTTATTTTAATTCTTCTTTCGACACTGGGTTACTCATTTGGTCTGATGTTTGCCACCTTCTTTGATACCGCAACCACAGCCTTTGCTCTTGTGCCGGTAATTTTGCTTCCATTGTTTCTTGTTGCCGGATTGTTCGCCAACACGGCCCGACTATACCCTACCTGGGTTTGGTTGAATTACCTTTCTTTCCCACGTCATGCATATCTGGGAGTCTTTAACAATGAGTTTGGTCGATTGGGTACTATTTGTGATCCTGTAACTCCCACTTGCTTGTATGCCAATGGACAAGCTGTCATTCTTAAGATGGGATTTGAAAACTGGCACTATTGGCAGACCTTTGTTGCACTCATTTTTTACCAGATGGGACTTGCCATAATTGGCAGCATCTCATTATATATTCAGGGAATGAAGCGACGAGGGAGGTTGAGCTTCACAAAGAATCTCCACTCCCGCGTAGCCTCACCTCGGGCAATCGCCTCCGCACGCAGCAATGATGAAATCTCAGCTTCAGATATGACTCCAATTGATGAGATCCCAACACCTTCTGTGGCCTATACTGACGGATCAAGGCGCGGTAACAATTCTCTAGTAGCTGATGGACTCGATAACACCATTGCAATGACAGATGTGATCGTTCCCACGCCATGCACAGCAAGAGGAAAATGAAAGGATATTAGGTGTAGTAGAGGAAAAAGGAAAAGGGTTTACTGATAATTTGTTCTTGGTTATATTCTTCTTTTCTGTGTGAAATGTTGACGGTTTTTTCTTTTTCTCGTTGTGGTTGTTGGGTGCTTTCCCGCGTTGGTTTTGTTTTCAGTATCCCTTTTCTTTTTTGTTTCGTGTTGGTTTATTTTTTTGTTGTTGTTTTGTTTTTTGTTTTCACCACATTTTCTCTGGGTTAGTTGCGTGTCTTTGTTGACCTTGGTATGTGCACCACGTACGATGAAATCTGCATTATTGATTTTATATATTTATTATTTTGTTTCCACTATTATTATTATTATTATTATTATTATTATTACCAATTTTTTTGACACTCTGTTTTTTGGCTCGCACGAAAAAGGTATGGGTGAAAAGAGGAAATGGGTCAAAAAAAAAAGGTTCCAAATGCCTCTTATGGTAAGACATCAGCAACGGTGTGGTCAAAGCTAAGGAATGTCCATAAAGCAGAAGAGGGGAATGAGAAAAAAGGAAATGATGATAATTTTCCTTTTGGAATGTGAGAAAATTGAAGGAGAGATAAGGTACTGAGGGATAAATAATTCCAATAATGTGTGAAAAGGGGGGAAGGTATGTTTGTATAGGCACCAAGTACTTTCTAATGCGTGCTGTAAATGATATGGGGATCTTTAACCATGGTAATTCTACACCAACGCTTTTGTTATTGTGCCAGTTTTTTCTTTGTTTGTTGTTGTTTTTTGTGTACTATTTCTTTTTTCTTTATTGTTGACCATACAACCTCTTCATTAACATGCGAGTGTTTATCTCTGTGCCTTTTCGATGAGTGGTTTTTCCTTTTCTGTTGACATGTGTACGGGGTAGATGACTATGTAGACCTCTACTCCCGGACATTTATTTGTATATGCATATATTTCTGTGAATTCCTTTTTTTTCTCTATTTTTTTTTTTTTTTGAATCTGCCGTTGTTTGTTAAAGCTGTAGAGTCTTCAGCTCCACTGGTAGCGCGTCACATGATCAAGTCACGAGTACGAGATGATGGTTGGTTGTGTGCTAGAGATCGCAGTGCATTTCGGGTCGCACCACCGCAGCGCTATGTGATTAACAGAAGTAATCCTGCAGTAATTCCCCACAATCTCTCCGTTATAGTAGTGATGGACCCGAACATGATAGAACCCACTGCCTTTTTTCAGCCCATTGCACCAATTGCTGCTGACGATGGAATTAGTGAGAATGGCACGACTTCCACTTCAGCCCTCACAAGAGAGAATTCTACCGGTGGAGATGCGAACATTCCTTCATTCTTTAAAGTGCACGTATACGTCTGGGACGATACGACACTACGTGAAATTCTAGAGGAGGTTCTAGCTTTAAGTGCCGCAGCGAGACGTGTGCTGATGCCTCCTCCCCCTCTTGTACTAACAACAGCAAAAACAATAACGACATGTGAAGCTGTAGGAGTGATGGAAGATGAGAATGATTATATGAAGAAGGTCGCTGTATTGGGATTTCAGGAGCATGGGAAAAATGCAGGTGGGCATGGAGTTGGAAGTAATCACATTGATATGGGGGAGGGAAGGGATGATGACAGTGTTGGATCAGAGGTTGATGAGAAAAACAATTCTGCTAAGAGTGAGGAGAATGAAGAAGAACCCCCTTCAAAGCGTGAAAGGACAGAAATTGGTGATGAAAAGGATGCAAAGCAGAATGTTTCTTCTGTTCCATGGAAATCACGTGGAAGAAATGGTAACCCTCGTCCACCACCGATGACTAAAGTGCGTGTTTCTCAAGTCTTTGTTGATAGCAACAAGAGACCCCAGATAAGAAGTATCACGGTTCTCCGAGTTGATAAGCCTGTTTTTCACGCAGGTGATTACATCACCATGCAAGAACTACGTATTTCAAAAGGTGGAGCTAGAGGATGGAAGAATGGGGATTTGTTGGTGTTATCTCCAGCTGTGCGACACCATAAATCCGCATCAATATGATCTATATATATATATATATATATATGGATCAAGAATTGGTGTGTGTGTGTGTACTCTTTGCATCTATAACAGATGAGCAGGTACAAAAAAAGGGAAAAGGTCTCTGAGAGAGTAGCAGCGAAAATACAAAGGGGAGAAATAGGGGAGGTGGTAAAATCAATACGTCTATGGAAGTAGGTTTCTGCTCAGTTTGTTGATTTTATATTATTTTTCTTGTGTTTGTTGCGGATATTGACTCTTTTTTTTCTTTTCTTATTTGTTACATTGAAACTTATCTTCTTGGTAACGATTGTTTTTCTGTAAGCATTTTAAAGGTTTTTTCTACGTCTCATAATGGAGGAATATGATATAGATTTAGAGGAGGCGCTGGGCGTTGCCATTGAAGCTGCGCGGAAGGCTGGAAACATCATGTGGGAGTTCTATCAGTACCGACGAGAAGCTGTTGCAGCAGACGCAGCACGGGCCTTTAGGGATGACAATAGCAATGATAATAATAATACTGATTCCTCTCGTTCTGGTAAAGCTACAGCACTTCTTGGCGTTGTTGAAAAGTCTTCTAGTACGGACCTTGTGACAAAGTATGATAAAATGTGTGATGAGGCTATTACAAAGATTTTAAAACGGTTTAGTGCCGGTGTGGAGCGGGCGAAGCAAGAGGCTGGTTTTTCATCCTTTACATTCAATTTCATTACGGAAGAAATTTGTCCCGATGCCCCACTGACAGATGCACCCACATGGATTGTAGATCCTATTGATGGAACCATGTCTTTCGTTCATGGAGCTTGTGACTGCTGTGTCAGCATTGGTCTTACTATAAGGAAAGTAACAGTGCTTGCTGTTGTATATTGTCCATTCCTTTCTCCTGTACGTAATGCACTAACTGGATCAGTTTCAAATTTTCCTGTCGGTGAAATGTATACGGCTATTCGTGGTAAAGGAGCTTTTCTTAATGGACATCCAATCCGTCCACGGTTAGATGCCACTCCGGAAAATGCCATGGTAGTATTTAACTATCCAACTAATGCACGACTTTCAGATGTGGAAAAACAAGCCAGTGTTGAACAGCATAATGCGATAAAGAAGCAGAAGCATGAAAAAATTATTGAAGCAGCTTCCCACATTCGCCGTAAACTTGTAAGACATCCTGTACAAGGTTTGCGTGGATATGGTGCATGTGTCTTAATCCTTGCACAAATTGCTGCCGGTCGAGTGGATTTATATATGGAACCAGCAGGGATGGTGTGGGATGTATGTGCGGGAAGCCTGCTCGTAACAGAGGCTGGTGGTGTAGTAAAGAATATTTGGGGTGAATCATTTGGGATGGAGGGTTCCACAACTATTGTAGCAGCAGCAAATGAGACAATCGCTGCGTTTGGGGCACAATTGTGTACAGAAGTGAAATATGGGGATTTTTGGTTAAAATGAGAATAGGAGATGAGGGGGGTGTTTATTCTATTTTTCTTTTTCTCTGTGTGAATCTACAATTTTTTTTCCTTTTTTACATTAGTTTTTTGTTTTATTTTTCCTTCTTTATGCCGTTTGAAGTCTCTCTGCGGAATATGAGTCTCTCTACCTATTTCTATCTTTTTTTACCCATATCTTGTCCCTTAGTATATATTTCGCAAATGTATTTTTGTTCATATTTTGATTATCTACACTTTCAATTTATTTCTTTTCCTTTTTTTTTCGTTCCTCCCCCTTCATTGTCGTGTACTCCTCCAGCCATTGTAGGAAAGAAGGAGAGAAAAGGCAAGATACTATAAATGACTGCCGGTGGTGTTTTTCGCAATCACAATGTAGTCCTCATTATCGCGTTTAACTTCCTTGATGGGGCATGCCTTAGTGTCTGGAGTGCCCAATTACTACCAGTGTTAGTGAACTATTTAGGCGGTGATAGGGCTGTTGGTTGGTGTGCAGCCGCATTAGGTGTGGCACAGATCATTGGAGCCACTATTGCTGGTTATGCCGCGGATAAACTACCACGTAAGGAAGTTATTCGTCTGGGTGCATTTTGTGGAATTGTTGCAGTTCCATCTACTATAGTGGCAGTACAATTACTTGTGATGCCATCATTTTACATATCGCAATCAATCTGGGGTATGTATCTTGGTATAGTTTCTACAAGCTCTGAGGCACTCTTTGCCGATAGTGTGGCCTCCGGTCATCGTGCATTTATTTACAATCTTAAATGGATTGTACAGACAGTGTGCTATTGTGTTGGTTACTTGGTGACACTTATTATGCTTCTGGTAATGGGAAATGTGTGGTCTACGAAGAGTCTGCAAATAGTTATGACTGTGGGACTAGTGTCCCATCCAGTTGCTCAATTACTGTTGTTATTATTAAAAGATGAATATGCACTGGGTGAAACCGATAGTAATTTACCTGCAGCACCAGATATTAAGAACGGTAATGCAATACCACAAAGAAAAGCGATACAATCAACACTCACGAAAGCACTTTTAGAGGAGGAGGAAGAGGAAAGAACAGTTGCTTCGTACTCTGATGAAAAATCTTCTATTCAAGTCACTCTTGAGGATGATGTAAGTTCATCTCAGGGACTCCAAAATAAATCAAAGGAATATCGAGAAAATAATATAGAAGACAGTAAAGCATGTGAAAGTGATACTTACTTATACTATAATCCACCACAGCCTCACGGTTGTAAAGCTGTTTTTTCTTGGATGTGTACATCAAATGCAGTACCATATATGGTTTGCTTTACCGATTTCTGGATGGCTGTTGGATCTGCCATGACTGTGCAATATATAACACTCTTTCTAGTACATGATTATAACATTACACCTACATTGTTAATGGGTGCTTATATTATCATATCCTGCAGTGCCGCTCTCTCTGCTGCTCTTGTACGTTATGTGGGTGAGTATTATGTTGGGCGTCTCCCTGCTGTTATCGCCGTACGCACTGTAGGTACAACATTTTTGCTGTTGCTCTCCATTGCGAAAGGTCCCATGGCAAGGTTTGCTCTGGTCGTTACTTTTTTTATTATACGGAATGCAACTATGAATTCCACAATGGGTATTACACGTAGTGTTATTATGGATCGTGTTCGTAAGGAGAGCCGTGCCAAATGGTCTGCGTTTGAGAGTTTCTCTTCATTCACCTGGGCGGGTAGCGCTGTCGTTGGAGGATATATTGCTGAGGCTAAAGGCTATCAGTTTACATTCTTTATCACCGCGATGATTCATTATGCTGGTGTACTGGCACTTATCCCTGCTGCTATTGCTATGCATGGCGCAGAGACACGTTTACGTGCAGTGAAACGAGCACAACGTGAGGCGCGTCAAACCACTGATGGTTCCTAAAAGGAAAAAATTCAATTATTCCTTCAAGAAAAACAAATAGTGTGTAGAGTCGACGCTTTCCAGTATTTTTTTTTTTTACTGTTCATCTGAATTCTCTCTACTAGGGAATAAATGTAAGAGTGGAGACCACGTTTTGAAATTAAAAGTACTATGACGATCGAATAAACAACAAAAAAAAGGAAGATATTGTGGGGAGAAAGAAAGAAATTGAACGATGCGTGTGTATTTTACATCAATAAAGAAATTTTCTCTTCTTTTTATTGGTGCCTTTTCTTATATATGCTTTATTGACCTTGATTTAACCCACCCCCTACATATCTCTACTAGTCTCTTATGATCCATCCCTCTCTCTCTCTCTCTCTCTCTCTCTCTCTCTCTGTATTCTTGGATTTCTCTTCTCACATTAGTCATTTTGCTGGTACATGGGCGAAGACGCGCAGGTAACAAAACGTTGGTATCACGGTATGCATGCTTACCAAGAGAGTGGTTGGACCGCACTGTACAACCGAAACGTCCAACGGATACTTCTCTTCTCCTTTATTGACGGGGCATGTTTTTCATTATGGTATGCACAGGTGTTTCAAGTCTTAGTCAATCGTCTCTCAGGCGACACAACGGTGGGCTGGCTCTCTGCCACCTCCGGGGCTTCCCAAATGGTTGCAGCACTCATTTCTGGTTTTATCCCCAATGTACCACGGCAGGTCATTCTCCGTCTTGCTGCTGTTAGTGGTCTCGTTGCCATTGCTCTCTCTCTGTACGGTGTAGCGATATTAGAGGTCTATGTGTTCTTTTTCTCCTCTGCACTTTGGGGAGTATACTCTGGGATTACCGCAACTGGGGTAGAGGCTCTTTTTGCAGATAGTGTTGAGACAGGAAGGCGCGATTTTGTGTATAATCTCAAGTGGATAAATCAGACTCTCTGCGATTGTGTGGGATCCCTCGTCTCGCTTGTTATGCTTTTGCGTCTGGGTAATCATTGGGACACGGACAGTATAAGAAAGCTTATGTTCACAGGACTCGCATTGCACCCCATTGCGCATCTTTTGCTATTTACAATGAAGGACAAATACAGACTGGATGAGAGCACAAATGGGGATCATGTAGCGCAGGTGGATGTCGTTATTTCTGACGCCACCCCCACCGCAGAGACCCCTCCTGCACATTTTATAGCTCAGCCTGGCACCAGCCAACCTGCAAAGCAAACAGCTCAGTTCCCTCCCAGCGGTATACCATCGGAAAAGAGCCTTGTTCACGATACTGATGGTGGCAGTTCACACATCACCACATCAATTCTGACAACCCCAACAGCAGCTGAAGGTGAAGTTGCACAGCGTGAGGCCATTTTCTTTCAGTTAGCAGCGCAGAGTGTAAGAAGAGAGGAGGAGTACCGTGCCGCTCAGCAAGGCCGCAGCCGACTGGGGCAATTGGTGGACTCTGCATGCTATTACGCCAAGTGGCCTTGGGAGCGGACGGCAGTTCCCTACTTGGTTTGTGCCGTGGATTTTTTTGTCGCTGTTGGCTCTGGTATGACAATGCGCTACATTCCGCTATTCTTTGTACACGACTACAATGTGAGTCCGGTTGTTCTAATGAGTACGTACATTGGTGTATCTATATCCACTGCTTTCTTGTCCTATCTTGTGCGTTACGTTGGTGAGTATTATATGGGACGTGTTGCTGCTGTCGTTTTGGTGCGGCTAATCGGCACAACACTTCTTCTATTGATGGGCCTCACGCACCTACATATTGGCATTCTTCTTCCTATATTTATTATACGGAACTCTACTATGAATTCCACACGTGGTGTTACACGTAGTGTTATTATGGATTGCGTTCGTAAGGAGAGCCGTGCCAAATGGTCTGCGTTTGAGAGTTTCTCTTCATTCACCTGGGCGGGTAGCGCTGTCGTTGGAGGATATATTGCTGAGGCTAAAGGCTATCAGTTTACATTTGTTGTAACTGCTTTAATTCACTACATGGCGCTTCTGACGCTTGTGCCAGCCATTTACGGTTCACGTGCTGTAGAGAGCATGCGGCGGCAACAGCGGTGGCAGGAACTGGAGAAGAAGCAGCGATTGCGGCGGCCGGCTAGTGTGGCTGAATCATTAAATAGCGTCTAACTTTGGGAGGTGGCAGTAGGAGAAGGGAAGAGAAAGAAAAGGTGGTTTTGTGGGTGGGTGGGGGGAGGGGGTTACCTGTTCCCCGTAGTTTTCCTGTGTGATCAGTGGTACCAAATGGAAAAAGAAAGCATAGAAGAACGTTTTCCTTTCTAACAAAAATGTAAGAGGGAAACGGGATTATCACCTTTTCAACTGTCCCTTGCATTTTTAAGAATTCAACTTGCGTTTAGTGTTGTATATTCTGTTAAACTTCTGAAACAAGTTGGGATTGTTGGTAAATAGTTGCGTGTGCATTTGGTTACTTACACGCGAAACCATATATGTGTTAAAATGAAATACGGGCCTCCACCATGCGTTGTTTTTTGCACAAATGAGATACGCTACTGGCATTCGTTTTGCTTGGCTTGCGCTGTCATTTGTTGTCATTACCCCGCCCAATGGTGAATTGGGCGCTTGTGCAAAGCCGTTATTATATTTTCTTTCTGGTTACTGTGTGTGTGTTTTTTTTTTTTTTTTTTGTATGTGTGTATGTTTCATTTTTTTTTTCCTTCTGTTGTTGTTATTTCGTGTTTCCAAAGAGTCTAGTGCAGAGCGTGAATTTATAGATATATATATATATATTGCGTTGGTCTATGTTCCGATGAAGTTGCTCTGTTTCTGAATGAGAGAGTTTCTTTTCTGGAAACTCTCATGTTTGTTGCTGTAGTGCCTCCTATCTTACTGTTTCCTCATGCTATGTTGCGCCTAATGTGTAAAAAGTTCCCTTTTTTTGTTGTTGTTTTTTTTTTTTACTTCTTATTCTCCGTTTTTCCTATGGTTTCAGCTACGCAAAAAGGGATCTTGGTGGCGTTAATGGAGTCTCTGTCCACAGAGGAGAATAGTGGCCTCTCTGCGCCTCTTCTTCCTCTTCCTTCTTCTGTTTCTACTAATACTACTGATATTATGCATGATGATGAGACTCGTAGTTATATTGCAATGGCCGTGCCGCTCTTGCATGTACTGCGGCAGCAACACACATCGCAGGCGGCGGCGGTGGCGCGGCAGATTGTGCAGCGTTGGGGCCCGCAGGCAGGACCGGTGGGGGAATTGGTAAAACTGCTTGAAGCGATGGAGCGTGAAAAGGCGAAGATGGAGGAAGAAGAAGATAATGAGGATGAAGAAGAGGAAAGTTGTACAAGTAGTACAGAGGATAGTGAGGAGAGTGATGGCGTTGCTAACAATAATAATAGTGGTGGGGGAGATGTACTGCAGACCCTGCAACAGATCATTGAACAACTGCCGCCTGCGGGTGCCAAAAACAGAACAGAAATAAACCAAACTTCAGTAGGAGCAACAACAATAACAACAAATGTTGGTGATTTGGAGAATGAAACAGAAGAAGAGAGGCGTATTTTTGATGGTATAGCGGGGGCTGTAGAGCGTGAGATGAAACGTTTGGCGGTTGTGCGAAAACACCGGTGAGTGTGAGAAAATGGATAGAAGAAGAAAAAGAGGTGTTAAGGCACGAAGAGTACGAAATAATCGTATAGTTTGGTTTGTTTGTTTGTTTGTTTTTGTTTGTTTGTGATCAGAGAAGTTTATGGCTCTGATTTTCCTTCTTGGTATTGCTTATTTCTATGTTCCATGTAAACTATACCCTCTTTATCCTGTATTGTTGCCGCATCGCTGCTACTGCTGGGCGTAACATCAGATGGGAAGCGGGGTAGAGGAAGCAATGCTGAATGCAATATACTCTCCAGAGTAGATATTTCTAAACCTATAAGTGGTTTTTGTTTCTCTATCTTTCTCTCCATCAAAAATTTGTGGTTTATTTGTTCCCTTGTTGTTGTTGTTGTTGTTTGTATTGTTAGTTCTTACTTTGCTTGATTTCATCAATTTGATTTATTTTTTTTTCTTTTCTTTCTTTCTAGAAGTAGGGGAACTGAAGTGGAGTAAAGAGATTAGAGGTGAGTATAGAAGGATACTCAGAAACAGTTCATTGTTCCCCCAGTGGGTTTCCACACAGAGAGAGAGAGGGCTGTGGAGACAGGAGAAGAAGGATATTGCCATTTACAGGAATAAATAATATAGATAGATTTACAATATTTGAAAGCGAACAACGAAGAGAAATGCGACGTTGGTTGTTTAGGTGGAACCCTTCATGTAATGTTGTAACACGCATTATACCTCAATTGAGAAGAAAGGCGACAACAACAAGAAGCTCTTCTTCTACTACTTCTACTCCCACTTCTCATTCATCACCTGCAGTATCAGTAACACGAAAAGCGAATATCAATATCCCGCACATTTCTGCACAACGTTGTATTCGTGAAATAATGGTACGACAACTGTTGCTTTCATCTCAGCCACTCACAATAAGGGGACTAGTGGATCTTGTTCATGGCGAATATATTAAAGCAAGGGATTCGTGTGGGAACTCAACGCTGCATGATACGTGGTCAAATATGACATCGACGGTATCGAGTCAGATTGCTTATCTGCATGATTTTTTACTTTCTTCGGCGAAAACAGAAAAAGAAAGTACAATTTCTCATAAAGGAAAAAATAATATTTCTCCAGTGGAGGGAACTGTACGTCTCATATTGGCATTAGACCCACAGTTCCGGGTCTCATCAGCCGGATATGTGTGTTATCCTAATTTGCCATCCTTGTTGGTTCCCACTATGAACATAGATCATAATGAGGCGTGGGTGCGCACAACACGAAAATTAGTACGAATGGAAGAATCTAAACACGGCGATAGTGCTGTGGATGTTGCAGCAAACAAGAAGGAACATGTATTATCATCACGTTGGAGTTACATGTTGAGTTTATGGTACTTGTTAGATTCCGTCATGGAATCTGAGGATGACACCGCTAGTAAAGAGACAAATAGAATTTTATCCACAAGTACAACAGGAAATGGAGAATATATTTCGCTTTCAAAACTTCTTGTGGATCTTTGGGTAAAGGCGTTTGACGCACGTGATTTACCGGTATTACTACGTAGTGATAGTACATCTTCTTCCGCTTCTACTGGGAATACAACAGGAACGGAGACAAAGTGTCATATACCACTTGAGTTACATGCATGTGATGAGGGAAATGACCATTTACGCCGTTGGTATGCAGAAGCAAAGGAAGGCTACGTGAGTTCAGCCTTATTGGGCGCCCCGCTTCTCAACCAATCCACCTCTACCCTTCTACAATTCGTAAATGATCAAGTTGGATATTTATTTACACTTATTATTGCCACTCCCATTACAGTTGGGCGATTGGCAGGTCTTATTCAGTGGGCAAGTCTTCCCTTTGCCGCCCACTATCGTTCACTCCTGCACTTTCTTCTCATTTACACCGGTAATCCCGCCGTGGTGCGCATGGAACAGCATGAACTGCGACGTCGTGAAACACAACGACGGTGGGTTGAATTATTACGCGCTAAGCGTATACGTTATGAGGATCATCGTGTACGGCAGAGAAATTCACGTTCGCAGGTGGTGGATCGGCGTATATTAACTGGTCGCTACGCCTCACAGGAGTGTGTGGAAGAAGACGTAAAGGATGCAAAAGAATCATCATCATCATCATCGTTATTCAATGTTAGTGATATGAACAGTCATAACAATACAGCCAATGAAGGGACAGGGACAACGAGAGAAGTGTCAAGTGAGCAATATGGCTGGTGGTGGCGATCTAGTGATGGTCCTAGTGTTAATCCGAGGTTCTCAGATGTTTGTCGTTGTATATTTATGCAACCGCATGAAATGATACCGCTTGATTTGAGTAAACGGACACCTTCAGAAATTATGGAGTATTTTGATGAAACTGATAAAGAGAATACTGCAAATAGTATTGTGGTTTTCTCTGCTGCACCGTACGTTTTTGAGCGTCGTATTTGTCGTATAATGCGTTCCTGGTGGATACTTGAAGGACAATATACAGTAAAGGAGAAATCCCATGCTATTTCTATTTCTTCTTCTTTTGGTAGTGATAAGACGGTTATTATTACTATACGACGTCTTTGTCAGTTGTGTCTGTGGGAACACGAGTATGGTACTGTTCCTGCGTGTAATATGATGCTGCACTATCTGAAATTAGTGACAAGAGGAGAAAACATTATAGAACTTATTCCACCTTCTACTTCTACTGGTAAAACTACACAGTCTTCTACGGAGGGCGGAGATGCAGGGAATTGGTTGGTGTTATTGCGAACTACCCGTGAAGAGAGTTCTACAAAAACATTAGAAGGTGGTATTTAAATCCCCTTTTTAATATATATATATATATATATATATATATATATATATATATATATATTATTTATTTATTTTTGTTGTCGTCTAACAAGAGTAAAGATTGATACCAGGTCTATTTTGCTTTGTTTTGTTTTCGTATTTAAGTGCCTGCGTGTGTGTGTCTGTATCATATTCTTGTTTATTATATTTATGTTTGTGTTGTTCTATACTACTAGTTAAAGAGACTTGAATTTCGTTGTTCTTGATTTTATTTATTTATTTGTTTATTTTTTTTTTTTTTTTGGTTTTTATAGTTTTATTTACTCTCTATCTCTTTGAATTCTACAGTAGCTGTACCTCTTCTTAAAGGTACTGTAGTAATTATGAATTCATTACATACTACACAAGTACGTATTGATCCGGCGGAATTGGGTATAAAGAAGAATGACGATCAAAAAGGAGAGATTGTAGTATCAATGGCAAATGCACCAACAGCAGCACTGGTAGGAACAACACCAACAACTAATACACCTGTGGAAAGCAGACAATTTGATGTTGGGCTTAGTTTGATCCTCTCAAGTATGTATATTACTACAAGTATTGCTCTCCTTCTCACTATACGTTACAGTAAAATCCTTGAAAATGAAGGCCGTCTATCGTACAATAGTACTGGATTAGTGATGGCTATGGAGGTAACAAAGATTATTGTTTCTGTGGGATTAAAATACGCAGAAGATGGAGATTTTCTCTTGTACAGTGTAACTTTTGGTATTAAAAGATGTGAACTTTGGCGAATGAGTGTCGTATACATACTACCTGCTTTACTTTATGCATTATATAATAATCTTACGTACATCAATCTACGTTACTTTGACCCTGGAACAGTACAAATGTTTATGCAAACACGTGTTCTCTTTACTGGTCTTCTCTTCGCCACAGTTCTCCATCATGCACTATCCATACGACAATGGGTTTCACTTGCTATTCTTACAGTTGGACTTATTGTGAAGTATATTTCACCCACATTAGTGATGATGATGAATGTGCGTGTTTTAGCGATATTTCTGCAGGCTTTTTTTTCATCGCTTGCTGGTGTTTATAATGAATATGCTCTTAAGCGTGAGGCCTATCTTAGCATTCATCAGCAAAATTTCTTTATGTATTTGTATGGCGTATTATTTAATCTTATTCTTGGACTCATAGTAGCCCCACAGGAATACATGCAATTACATTTAATTCGTCATCCCCATGTTATTTTTATTCCTATTATTGCGATGGGGGCTTTAAATGGTCTCGCCGCGGCGTTTATTCTAAAGTTTATTAATGTGATTGTGAAGGCCTTTGCTTCAGCTGTAGAGGTTTTACTAATGGCCGTTGTGGCTTCTCTAATTCTTCATGAATCATTCACACAACAGGACTTTGTGGCTGCTGTGCTTGTTATGATTTCCGTTTATCTCTACTACACAAAGGGTTATTGTAGTGAGAGAGCGGAAAGGCAGGAGAGGAAATTTAGACGGGTTTCTTAAAAAAGAGAGAGGGAGATAAAGGAAGAAAGAAAAATAATAAAGTTACGTATATTTGTTTATTTATATTTTTATTTTTATTTCTAAATATGGGTGGTCTCCTATTGACCCGCATGTCTCTGCTGTTATTAGGACGGGTTTATCCGTTTATATCTGTGGTGTACCTGCGTATGTACGCCTTTGTGAAGGTGATATGGAAAGATAAGTATATGGGGTTCTATTGAAATTCACCCCTTCTTTTACTTTTTAATTTATTTCATGTCTGTGTTGTTACTATTACTATTACTATTATTCTTATTATTTTTTGTAATGTATATCGTTGTTTTCTATTTTTATTTCCCTCTTCTCCCTCTCTATTATTATTGTTATTATTATGATTACTTACTTACTTACTTCCACAGTGTATATAAATACATACATACATACATTGATATAAGGTATATATATATATATATATATGCAGCCACCAGGTATACGCCGTATACGAAGTAATAGTGCCATTCCTGTACTATACGATACACTGCCAGGCCCGACATCCACGCACATTTATAGTAATAATAATAGTAATGGGAAAAGGTTAGTTTCAACACTAACTTCTCCCCAACAACAACAACAACGATGGGTCTATGATGTAGATGGAACTACAAGTCTTGACAGACATAGACGTCTCTCCAGCATAGAGAAGGAACTACAACAGTGGAAAGAAAAGGCAAAGATCCTCGAACATGATGTTCTCTATCGCGAACAGGAATTAAATCGATGCAAGTCAGAACAGGCATCTGCACGCCAGCGCTATGAAGGTGTTATACGCGAATTACTAGAAAAACAAAAGACTCTCACTGCAGAACTTCAACAGAATCAATTAGAACTTGAACGATTACGAGATGTGCCCACCGTAAATGGGAAAACAAGAGAAAGTAAAATAGCGCAGATGCAGGAAGAATATCAATTACGAGAAGTGAATAATAGACGGGAAATAGAAGTTGTATTAGAGAAACTAGCAAAGGCGGATGTGTACATTCAAACACTATCGGATGAGGCCGTGGCGTATCAATTAGAGATTGATCAGCTACGTGCAGAACTTAGTGAGAAGAGGAAAACAACGGCAAAGGAAGAAGAAGAACGTGTTGTAAAGAAAGAAGGGAAATTACAGCAGACAGATAATAATAATAATAATAATAATAATAATAATAATAATAATAATAATAATAATAATACGGTAAAACCCCCAACACAAACCCTTCAAGTGGTGTTAGCGCACTTAACCGATATGGCATTAGTGTGTGCCGATAGCTGTGATGAAGTGAGCCGTGAGTGTGAGGAACTTATTGATGTTGTAAAAGAAGAGCAGGCGCATCCATTTATCAAAAGTGATCTTAATAAGAGTCCCGTACGTATGCAGATGATGTTGGCAAAGGAAAAGAGTCCAAATCATCATCCCATAACGTTTATATCATGTAAACCCACCGGAGAAGAACTGCAGCACCTATTACTTGCTACTCTGAATAATAATAATAATAATAATAATAATAATAATAATAATAATAATAATAATAATAATAATAATAAAGAGGATAATGGTTTTATGGAAGTTACAGTTCAAATCATTATACAATTACTACAAGGAATGCAGCAGGCCCTTCACGCCGCTAAAGATGATATTCTCATTGCCGGTCGTGCCTACGCCGCGTTATGTCGAGCCGGCCGTACAGTGCAGCATCAATACACCGCCCTGCAGAGACTTTACACAGACGAACAAACACAACGGCAAAACTTAAATATAAATTTAGACGAACAACGCAGAGTGGCACGTATGACACAAGAACGCGCTGATCAATTACAAATAGCATTAGATGATACGGCTACTGTATTGGCAGAGGCCGCCGCACTCGCAGAGGAACGCACCGCACGTGTGGAGAAACTCCTGCGGGCCAACACCGCATTGGAAGAGGCATTACAACAACAACAGCAACAACTGCGAGAAGCGGAAAAGAGAAGCCGCACAAGTGAAGATAAACTGCGAGCTGTACAAGAGGCATTACGAAAAGAACAGGCCGTTTATTACAATACACATGAGGAACTCCACCGCACCCAACGAACCCTGCGGGGCATGCAGGCAGAACGAGATGCAAAAGAAAAGGAATTACGTGAAGTGGAACATCAATTAGTGTTATTACGAGAAACATCACGGGAGTGTGAAGTGGATCGATTATATCTTCGCAAGCAGGTGGCGGCGTTGGAGTCGCAGCTCACACACATCCAACAGGACAGACGTGGACTGCGGGAGGCGAAGGAAGTGGGGGAGTGGGAAAGACGACAAGGGGTAGCGCAGATGGATCGCAGCTGGCGGGAAGGCGGAAACAGTATGAATAGTTATAATACTAATAGTAATAGTGGTAATAATAGTAACAATAATAATAATAATAATAATAATAATAATAATAATAATAATAGTCTGAAGAGGGTGACGGGGTTGACCAACTCCTTACAGTATACACAACAACAACAGCGAGAGGAGGAGAGGAGGGAATGGCAATCATCAAACAGTCATAACAGAGAGACGACAAGAACTCCAACAAAAACAAATATAACAAACACAGAAGGTGGTGTAACTGTTGGGAATCATCATGATGCTGTTCTTTCCACTTCACCATCGACTATGCAGGAGAGTCTCTCAATGGATAATGTACAATGGTGGGAAGCAAAATTGAATGCTATTACATCTTCCTTGTCGGGATCACAGTCACTCCGTCATAATACATATTCAACTCCTCCTGGTGGTGAAAAGAATGCGGAAAAGAAGTTAAATCATCACTTTACTGAAAACGGTGTATCTCCTGTTTATACTACCCCAATGACCTCACGAAATACGAACAGAACGGATGTTGATACTACTACTGCTGCTGCTTCGTAAAAGAGAGGAGGAGGAGGAGGAGGAGAGGGGTTATCGCGTCCTTTATTTAGTGTATATATATATATATATATATATACGCACATTCACTCACACTCACACTAATGCAAGCACTGATCACCAATGATGTGTTGTTTGCTTTGCTCTACTATCTGTATTTTACAAAATGGAACATATTTAGAGGTTTATTTATTCCTTTTTATGTTTATTTTTTTCTTGTGTTTTGTTTATTTCATTCCTGTATAATTATATAATTGCACTGTATCGTCCTCATTACCACTCTCCCTCCCTCTTTTGGTTTCTTTTTATTACTATTATATCACTATTGCGATTTCTCTCATTCTTTCTCTTTCTTCTTCTTTTCTTTGTTATTATCATTGTTAATGTGAAAGGTACAAGAATTTGAATCCCATATAGATATAGCGCATCCATACATATATATAATACACCGACAATATATATATATATATATATATATTTTTTTTTTTTTTTTTTTTGGATAGATAGATAGATAAACAGAGAGAGAATAGAATAAAATGGGAATTGATCACCCACCCATACTTTTATCCGATACACCAGTAGCAAACAGTCAGACATCCTGTTCATCCCTACAAGTACCGCAGCCATGGTCACTACTCGCCCATCATCACAGAGCCTTACATCGATATTCCTGTAATAATAAAACACACAAATTGTCCTCATCTTCTACATTAGACTCTAAAGTAATTGATACTTCAGCTTCAGCTGCATTAGGGGGGGAAAGTAGAGGAGGAGAAGGAGAAAGAGGAGAGTCATTGATGAGAGTAGTTACAACAGCAAGTAACACGAGTACGAGTAGTGGTAATCCTGCTGGAGAAGTTGTTTTGTCATCTAGTTCACCTGATATTGTAGGTATTAACAAAGAAGACGAAAACACAGTACATTCTCCTATTGTTTCAACCGTCTCTTTTATTTGGGGAACACCTGTAGAAGAGTCAAGCTCTGCCGTTATGCCACCAGAGTACTCTAATGGTACAGGCATTAGTGTGGATAGGCGTGTTATTAGTGCCTCCGTTGCTTCTGCGAGTATTGGTGGAACAGAAACGGAAAACTCACACAATACAGCAGCAGCAGTCGTAGTGGTAGTGAAATCCCCTCAGATGCCTGTGAAGTTAATTGATGTTTATATGGGAATAAGAGAAATATTCCAAAAGGTGCGGGAATTACATTTATCACGGTGTCCTTTGTGTGCCCCTGTGAGGTCTCCTAATTGGTGGACAACGTTTCGTGGAGAACGGCGAGGTCGTGAAGTTCATGGTTTCTCTTCTTTTATGGAGAAGAATTGTGGAGATAATAATAATAATAATAATAAGCGAAAAAGATGTTGGAAAGACGAAGAGTGTGTGAATGAGGAATCCAATCATGCCGTTCTATCATCATCATCCATTTGGGTAGAAAGTGAAGGGGACTCACAAGAGATGGAGGACAAGGACAAGGACAATTATTCTTATCATGATGATAATAATAAGAATAACGGTTTTCAGTTTCTATCACATGATGATTACCAAGAAGAAGAAGAAGAAAAAGAAAAAGCGAATAGAGAAGAAAAAGACGAATTACAATTATTACGATCTGAGACTAATAAGTTCCTTGAACATGTTTATAGTCGCAGACGTTATCTTGCGTCAACACGACCGTTGATGTATGATGCGTGTCCAGAGACGCATATACTGTGGCGGGAGTGTGCCTCTCTTGGTGGTATTGTTCTCCTTGAGACTCTTCTCTTGGGGTTGTAAAAGAAGAAAATAAAGGAGAAAAGAAAAGAAACTTACTTTATCAGTACCATACATTTTGTTGTTTGTTTTTTTTTTCTATTATTTTATTCTATTCTTTTTCTTTTTTTTCTTGTTTGTTGGCTTCGTATGAGTTGGAGGATGGAATAAGCAATCTGCTGTGATACCACTTGTTTGAAGAAGTCTTCACCTTATTTTTGGATATGATGCAACTGTTGCCCTATTTGATTATTATTATTGCTTTTTTTTTTAATTTTGCTTTATTTATTTATTTTTATTTTTCGGTTTAAATACAGAATGAGGGTATCGTTTCTTTCTTATATATAGTTTCTTTATATATATATATATTGTGGAAGTTTGGTAAGATTCATCTATCTATTATGTCTCTCTTTTCTTCTCATTTTCTTTCCCTTGTACACGCAGCAAGGAAACAATCACATAGAACCCAACAGAGAAGTATCCTCGCAGGAAACGGTGGTCAAATAAGAAGAAGAAACATCTTGTGGCGGTAAAATAATTCAAAAAAAAAAAAAGCAGAGAGATATATTTTAAGAAGAGTTTCTATCTATCTATCCGTCCATATTTATATTTATCTATTTATTTAGTTATTTTCTCTCTCAGTGTTATAAATAACTCGTGGGTATTATGTCATCTGATGATGAACAGGGATTTGGAGATCTCTTCGCCTCTGCGGAGGAGACAGTGCCAGTGTACCCCATTGAGGAACTCCACGTTGACCGCACAGAATTGCAGAGTGAGGGGTACACAAACCCGGGATTCACAACTCATCTAGAAGCGTTTGATCACCCAACCCCGCAGGACCGCATGGGTGTAGAGTTAACACCACTTAAAGTGTATTTTCGTAATAAACGTCATAGTCTTTGGGGACACAGACTGTGGAATGCCGCAAAGTATATTGTAAAACGCATGGATACTCGAATAATTGATGTTCGTGGAAAGAGTGTATTGGAACTTGGTGCTGGTCTTGGTGTACCCTCACTAGCCGCATTTCGCAATGGGGCACGTTGTGTTGTAGTAACCGACTACCCGGATGTGGATTTACTTGAGATTATTGAGATGAATGTAAAGGCGAATTGTACAGCAGAGATGCTGGATAGTGATGCTTCTTCCTTTTTATTAGAAGAAGCAGAACGGCGTAAGGCTATGTGGTCTACCGCTAATGATAAGAGTGATAATAACACAAAGGAAAGTATACTTAATGAGGCAGAGCGGCAGCAGGCGATACACACACACTGTGTAGTGGAACCTCTACTATGGGGAAAAGAAGAACATATACAAAAAGTATTATCCTATACAGGTGGTACTGGTTTTGATATTGTGATACTATCTGATATTCTATTTAATCACTTTTGTAATGATGATCTTGCCGATACACTAGCACGTGTACTGCAGCGCAGTCGTAGTTCTGCCGCATACTGTGTATTTTCCCACCACCGTGCCCACAAACAAGTGGAGGATTTACAATTCTTTGATAAATGTGTAGCACGTGGTCTGCGGTATGAACAGTTAGATGAGGAAATATACCCCATGATGTTCCCCGATGACCTTGGACCAGTAGAGATACGACAGCCAGTACGTGTATATAAGATTGCACACTACTTTGATGCCGCCGGTGCGGCCTTTCCACCTGGTGAAGATGTGTTTGATGTTGTGGTGCATGGCACCGGTGTAGTGGAGTCCATGTTGTCTGCGGCACTTGCACGATGTGGTGTTCGTGTACTGCACTGTGATGGACAAGATGATTACGGTGGTGCGTTTAAGACACTTAATGTAAAGCAGATGCGGGAGTACATTACAGCAGGAAGAATAAGAGATGATGATGATAATAATAATAATAATAATAATAATAATAATAATAATAATAATAATAATAATAATAATAATAATAATAGGGATGTGAGTATTATGGTAGATCGTATGGATGAAATAGAGAGTCGTACACGAGGGAAATATTTACTGGATCTTTTCCCTACACATTATCTCTCTAATGGTGAAACGGTACAACAACTGGTGGCATCTGATATGGCCCGTCATTTGGAATTATGTCGTGTGTCTGCTTTTACCTTTTTAACTCCATTATCCACTAACACCGATACTAACAATGATGATAATAGTGGTGATAATGGTTGTAGGGTGTTTGGACTGCAGAGTGTTCCTCTCACCCGATCGCAGGTGTTTGTGGATAATCATATGAGTCTTATCCAAAAACGACGTTTAATGAAATTCGCAAAGGATGTGGAAGCCACATTAGCCGAACAAACACATGCACGTACGGCAGAAACAGGCGATAATCCATATTCCCAAACAGCCGTGGAACACGCACAGGCTGTCGTGGAAGAGTCTATGGCCCGATTTACCCAAGAGGCTCAGAAACACCCAGATGAAACATTAACTGCCATGTTAGCGCGGAAGTATGGTATTAGCGATAGAGCCGTGGATATTGTTACATTAATGCAGCAATTAGATATAATACCAAATAATGTGGTGCGTTCCGTTTCACTTGTGCGGTTTGTTCTCACATCCATTGGGGCATTTGGTGGGGAAACGCCTTTTCTGCAGCCCATGTATGGTGCAGGTGAGGTACCTCAGAATATGTGTCGTATTGCGGCTGTATGGAATGCGACATTTGTACTTCGTCGTGGGGTTCATCATGTGTTGTCGAATCGTTCTTATATTAATAATAATAATAATAATAATAATAATAATAATAATAATAATAATAATAATAATGTTAGTATGGTTGAACGGGTTAATTTCCCTTGTGTAGAGTTGAGTAATCGTCAACGTATAAAGACAAAGGTGGTGGTGTTACCTCAGGTAATTGCCAGTCGTTTTACAACCCCATCTTCATATAAAGCAGGATCCGATAATAACAATAATAATAATAATAATAATCGTGAAGTGTGCTTTTCTCGTGTTATAATGATATCAAGAAAACCATTAGTAACGTGGGTGGAACTACGTGCATCGGGCTGTATAAAGACAACCACAACAGAAAATGATACGAATGATGATATCCACATAAAATCACCCCCGATTGTATTTGCACTGTGTAGAGCCAAACCCGGTGCTGTAGTACATGTGCAGCAGTTAAGTGCGGCTTCAGAACAGGCACCAGATGATGGGAATTCCGTTATTGTGCATTTCACTGTAAATACACATGAAATGACGGCGGTGGAGTTGCGGGAATTTGTTATGCAGACATTTGTAAGAAAGACAGCATCTAACAATACTGTGGAATCCAATAATACATGTGGTGTAGGCATTGATGAGAGTGATGTTATGTTTCTCGCCTCTTTTGTATTGCGGGAACGGGGAGAGGCTGAACGTAGTTGTATTGCACTCACTGATAACAATATTAATATTAATAGTGTGAGTGAAACACACAAGGCCCATCCATACGCCGTGGAAGAATACCGCAAGCGTCAACTGCAACAACACCCACACGAAGAAAATGGAGACTCTCACAATAATAATAATAATAATAATAATAATAATGCTGACGCCTGTGTTGTAGTGCGAATTCCAACGTTATTTCAGAATCTCATTGATGATGGTGCATACATGGAAGCCGCGCGGAAGGCATTTCATACAGTTATGTCGAAATTACCACAATCGCAGGAAAACAATAAACCCTGTGAATTTCTTGAGAGACTACCGCCGATCACTGGTGAGAAGGAATAAGAAAGAAAAGGAAATGAGGTGTATGAATGTGGAAATGGAACTCGTTTTTTTTTTTGTTGTTCTTGTTGTTAATATTAACGGAAACTATAGGCTCTTGCAGTTTATACTAGGCCTTTATTTATTTATTTATTTGTGTGTCTCTCTTTCTGTCTATCTTGGCGGTAGTTATATTTATACTTCTTACGCATGTTGTGCGAATCTCTCTCTCTCTCTCTCTCTCTCTCTCTTTATTTCTATTCTCACACATAAATATTAATATTAATAATACTAGTATTAGTAGTGCTAGTAGTATTATTATTAGTAGTAGTGACTACAGCACTAATAATGTTGTATGACCGGACCATTGCCAAGTTCCTCCTACCTCTCAGTACTGTACTGTACGCGTATTATATCGTTTGGATTGCAGTAACGCCATTCATTGATCCCTCACACTTTACGCAGCGTTTATTTCCCAGTCGTGAATACGGTTTACTCCTGGCTGCTGCTGTTATGACGATTGGACTTTGTCTCACAATGACAGCAGCATCCGTGCACACTATTCGACAGACTGGTATGAGAAGAGAACTACCGGTTGTGTATACAACAACAACAACAACAACAGCACTGGTAGAGAGAGAAGAAACAAGAGGGCGCTTTTAAAGTGCGATAAGAAGAAGAAAAAAAATGGACTTCTCTCTCTCTCTTTCTCTTTCTCTTTATTTCACTTATTTCTGCGAAAAATGGGAAGGAAGGAGAAGGGGTTTATTTATCTGTGTATGTGTGTTTTTCTCTTGAAAGTATTTGCATAATACATTTGTTTTTTGGGGAGTTTCATATTTATTGAGAGTGTAATGGATTGTAATTTCACGCCTTCTGTGGTCAACACCTGTAGTTTAATAATTGTTCTTTTTTCTTATTTCTTCTTATTATTGTTTATCGGCTTTCTCCGTGTTGACAGACTATTCATTTTATTCCTTGCTGGTACAGTACCTGCGGTGAGTAGTGGTGGTATTAGTATTAGAAGTATTAGTAGTGAAAGAAGAAAAGAAGAAACTGTCTTGTGGATTGTAAACAGCGAAACAAAGAGAATCATCATTAGTGCTAGTAACATAGTGTTTGTGTGTGTGCTAACGCAGGAAAACAAAACAAGGGAATAAAATAATAATAATAATAATAATAATAATAATAATAATAATAATAATAATAATAATAATAATAATAATAATAATAATAATAGAAAGAAAGTGTGTTTGATTGATTGATTATTATGACGAGTCTCTTTCAGTCCTATGCCACATGGGTGCGTGAAAATAGAGAAAATGTGGGAAGTATCGAACGCTTCTCTCATCTCTTCGCTATGATTGTCACAGATCCACGCAATCTCATTACGAAGGAACTCGCATGGACACTCGTGAATTTACAGTCGTTCACACATACCGCCATTAACACAAGTCCAATGAACGGACGCCGACTGCGTGCGACGGATCATTTTATTCTCTTAAGCCGCGTTATTTCACATGTGGAGTGTTTGATTGAACTTGTGCTCCGTCGCTACTGTGGACACCGTGCGGCGTGGAATGTACTCCTCATTCTGCAGAGTGTGAAGTGTACATTAAACGCACTTGTGCACCGGCAACTCTTTCTTGTGCCGTGGGTGTGGGCCGCACTGCGTAGACAACTGCGAAGAATGCTACGATCGCTGCAGCGCAGTGTTGGTGTGCGTGGGCACCGGCGATTATCCGTAGATGCTGCTAGTAATAATAATAATAATAATAATAATAATAATAATAATAATAACACTACTGGGAATATGCGGTGGTGTGAGAGGTTGTTTGGTGGTGGAACAGGACGAGATGCCGCTGCTGCTGTTGGGCCGGGGAACACAACACTTGTGATTCCACGTGTGGCGGCACGACGACTACACAACCGTACAACTAGCATGAGTATAAATAATAATAATAATAATAACTATTATTATGATGAGGATGATGAATCTGAAAGTTGTGGTGTGGGACGGAGTGCGGCACTGCCATGCACGGCATTAGATCTCTTGGGTGTTGTGGTTGATCTTCTCTTATTATTGCGACCATTATTATTATTGATCTGCGCTAGACGTGTATTTCCATACGGGAAAACAGGCATCGCCACTGTGCCATATCCAACAATACCCATAAAAACAACAACAGGAAGTAATATAAAAACAAAAGATAGCGGTGATAATAATAATAATAATAATAATAATAATAATAATAATAATAATAATGGTAATAATACACAGAATGCTCCAGATGTGGCGGAATTGCAAAATGATGCACTTTTCATTCTACATGCAGCGTTAAAGGATGGACCCTCACGATCACTCATGTCAAACTGGGGGGTTTGGTTCACATTCTTTGGATTTGATGTTTTACTCTCATTAATATCACGCTATATACGTCGTCATCGTGTTCCAGTGGTGTTTATCAGCAATGAGGAGCATGATAATACGGACACCGTAGTTACTGAAGGGGGTGAGATGCCTTCTCGTAATGGGGAGAAAAACGGCAGCATGGATCATCATAATAATACTAATAATAGTATTAATATTAATAGTAGTAGTAGTAGTGGTATGACGAGTGGGATAAATAATGTTGTGTTGAATGATGATGGCATGCCGCCGGTGGGAGATGTGGCAACGCCTCTGCCTGTCACTTCTCGGGATGCACTTCGTGTCCAACAGGCACTGCGTAATATCGGATATTCCTTTTTACAGGATCCCTTCTTCTCTGCAGTACTGCAGAGGTTTGTGTATGATCACTTTGTGGTTGGGCGTATTAATCATATTCCACTGCTGGGATCACTCATCGCTTTCCAGGTCTCTTACTTTCTATGCAAACAGCATTACTGTTTCATGTACTCCATCGGACAGTAAGTAAAGCTTTCTATGTGCGTCTGTGTTATAAAGAAAGAGAGAAAGAAAGAAAGAAAGAAAGAAAGAAAGGGTCAAGAATAGAAGAAGAAGGAAGTAATTGAGATGCAAGAGAAAAAGAAGATGCTAACAGTTCTGGAAAAGATAATATTATCCAATGGGGAAGGAAATGGAAAAAGAAGAAGAAAAAGAAACGAAACAAAAGGAAGAATTGTATCAGGAAGGGTTTGGGGAAAGTTATGGATCGAAATTGCATTTCTATCATTTGTCATTACTATTATTACTACGATGAACGCACAATAAGTTATTATTGTTTTTTTTTTTTTTTACATTCCCCAAAGGTTTAACCTTGATGGAGATGTGTTATGAACCACGAGAGAGAGGGAAAAAAAAAGAGAAAGTTTGTTCGTTTCACACACAAAAGGTCGTATCATTTCTCTCTGTTGTGTATGGATATATATATATATATATATATATATATATTTCTGCTCCTTATTTGTATGTATCTTATCCTTCTGTTGTTATTCTTATTGTTGTATGGTTTGTCTTCTTTCTTGTTATTTTCTGTATTGAAGCACAAAGGTGAAAAGCGAAAAGAAAAGCAAAGAAAAGAGTGGAAACAACAGACCTGTAAATAAAGAATAAGCGGGAAAAAAAAGAAGAGTTCGCCTAGCAATCTCTCCACAAAAAGCTGGGAATACGGAAGAAGGGCGATAAGGAGAGAAGGAAACAAATTCATTTTTTTTTTATTTTTTTTTCTCTCTCATATATATATATATATATATACTCCCAGACGTTGAGAGAAAAGAGTGAGAAGAGGTTAGAAAATCGAATCACACATCTGCACGAATCGATTACCTAGTTAAATACGTTCACACACATACACACACCGAATTGACAAACGTGATGAGTGTAGAATTAAGGGAGAAGCATGATAATGAAAATGATAATGTACAGCCGGAAAGAGCAGAGGCGGTAACGCTTGAGTCTGCTGCCCACACTGCCTTGGAAGAATATCACAGTTGTATTCGTGCAAAGATCATTGGTCGTGCAATGGTGGAATCTGCCGATGCCGCCGCTGCTGCATTAAATAAACTCACACAATCCCACACCCATACCGTGGAAGAACTCCATGCACAAATCTCTAACTTACAGGAACAGTTATGTGGGGCGGCCACACTTATTGAGAAACTTGGTGGTCAATTGGTTAATGAGAGTATGCGGCTCTCTTCCTCTGTTTCTTCTTCTTTCTGTACAACAACAACAACAACTGCGGTTAATCCTCCCCAAAGAGGCTCATTTGCAATAGATATATATTCCAGTTCACGTGAGGAAAGGGGAGTAGAGAGTCCACACGTACAACCGGCGAAAAGAGAAGAAAGTAGTCATCTCTCTGCAGAAGCCGCATCTTCCGATGCCTTTGCCACTGCACAGAGCGGAGGCCGTGGTACTGGAGGAGAAGAAAGAGGAGAAATGATGAATTCAACGAATTCTCTTCTTTTCGCAGAATTAGTGGAGGGGCGGGGCACACTGAAATTGCAGGAACAGCAGCGAACTGTAATGGCGAAACAATTACAGGAGTTAACCACATTGTTGGCAAAGGTAGTGAAGGAGAATGCGGATTATCGGCAGGAAATACGACTTCTGCGAGCCACAACAATTCCAGTTGTAGAGTATCAACAACTCCTTGAGGAACGTAATGCGTTGGAACAGGAATGTAAATCTATGAAGTTGGAATTAAAACGATTGGAGGAAGAATTAGAAACGGCGTTAAGTGCTAATTCAGAATCACCATCAATATTACCACATCCAATGATGATCAGTGGACTGGATACGACTTTTCAACGGGATGAAGTACCACCAGGACTTCAGACATCAACTCTATTACTCTCATCACATACATCGACACAACAAAAAAAACAAAAAGAATCTGTAGACACTACACATGAATCTACCACAACAGAAGGAGGATTTCATGCAGCACAAAGTATGATTATGGGGGAAAGTTCAAAGAATATTATTGAAACCTCAGAAGATGCCCCGCAACTACAATTTCAACATACTGGACTCTGGAAGAATGCACTTCGTGAACTTGAACAGCAAGCAACTCTTGCGGCTTCACAAATATCTGCAGCTGAACGTCTTCGTGAGGCAGAGAGACGTATTGAAGAACTAGAGGCATGTAATACAGAACTGCGTACGTCTCTGGATAACCTTGAGGCGGAAGACAAATGCGTGCGTGAGGACTGTGAACAATTAGTATTCCGCAATGGTGTTCTCACCCAGCAGGTATCCTCTTTATTAGTACGTGTGGAACAACAAAGACGTGCATTGCAGCGGTGTGAAGAACATCGTCAACATCTAAATAAGGAGGAGAATCAAAATGATGATGATGTTTACTCGGTAGCGGATTCTGAGATCCTACTTGAGGGTGAGCTTCCAACACGACGTGAACCACGAGGACATATCGCATCAGCGGCTCAATCCCTCCTTGAACACCGCCACACAGTATCTGCGCATCATCCCACTGAAAGAAGAATGCGAGAAACTACGGCCGTAGAATTAAATGGTGTGAGTTCTCTCTTGAATGTATCTCTGCAGTCTGCAGGTGGGCCGTTAGAGGTGGAAGGCGGTGTACGTACTGGTCTTGGTGTATTTGCCCGTACGGCTTATCGCCCACGTCGTTCATTGTTATTGCGTAATTTCGGATCTCCCACGGTGGAAGTGGAACGTACATGTGTACCAAGACTTCCCGCATCGGATCAACTTAGTGGAGTGGCACTAGGGAGATCATCGTATTACACAACCGTAAATCCCATCAGGAATATTACATCACAACAACGTCGTAGTAGTAGTAGTGGTGGTGTTGTATATTATGCTGGGGAGAGTCATAAGAGTGGAAGCAGCAGCAACAGCAGTAATAATGATAATAGTGAAGATAGAAAGCGAAGAAGAATAAGAAGTGAACATTTGTTGGGTTCGGTGGCGACTACGTTGGTTGTTAGTGAGGACTCAGAGGAGAATAGACGTTTTCTTGAAATTCTACGCGAGGATGAGAACTTTGATCGATACTCTGTAAACTCCGTGTTGGAATTGATGCAGCGTAATCAGGAGCTACTGAAACAGTTGTATCTTGCTACCCAACGCGCAGACATCGCTGAAGAAAAATTACAACAACAACAACAACAACAGGAAGAAGAACAAAAACAAAAAGAAGGAAGTCGATCGAACTCTGATACAGAAGCTGCACAGGGATATGCTGTTAATAGTCGTAAACGTAAGAGAGAAACGTCTCCATCAAGGTTTGATCTATCGCCAGTGCAAAGGCAAATGGAAAGCGATATAATGAGGGGATCATCAGGTGAGGGTGTGCTTGACTGTGGTGTTGTCTTTAGCAATACCTCAGCTTCTATTAACACTCAACAAGAAGAGAAACAAACACGGCAAGGTGAAGAGAATGAGGAGATGAAACGAATAAAGCAATTATCTCTTGTAGGATTTGATGAACGTTATATGCAGTTGGAATCACATGTTGATGGACATATTGATGCCGTAGTACAGAAACATGATGCGGAGCTGACTTTAACAGATAAGAGTCTTGCCGCATCACTACTTCGTATCATGGAACTTGGACGTAGACCAGGCATTAATAATAATAATAATAATAATAATAATAATAATAACGCAGAAGATGCCGCTAAAGAAACTATGAAAGATACTGTTATTGCATCTCTTGTGCGTGTGTGTACTCAGCAAGGAGTACGTGCGGCTCAACAATCTATTGAACTTGCAGCAGCGCAGCAGTCGTGTTATGCGGAAATGATGCGTGAGTGTTGGAATGAGGCTCAGCGTGTACTTTTGCGTTCTGCCGCAGATCTTCAAGCGGCTATAACTCGTTTGCCCATCACTTCAAATCCTTGTATAATTCCTACTAGGGATTCTTCTAATATAATTGGAAAGGTAGAAGCTGAAACGAGTGGTAGTAGTGAAGGGGATGAATTACAGCTATTGCAGAATATTGCAAGTCTGCTTCGAACAGCTTCGTTAAAGGAACACACTATTCAGCGAGTATTATTGTTGGCATCACAACGTCAACAAATGATTCGACGGGCCCTTGTGGAACCAGGGCGTGTAATGGACAATAATAATAATAATAATAATAATAATAATAATAATAATAATAATAATAATAATAATAATAATAATGCTGACGAAGATGATGTTGATAATGATAGTAATGTTTCAACCCTAGATAATGATAATAATGATCAGTATACCCTTCAACAATTAAGTAACCAACTCTTTGAGGCACAAACACAGTACAACAAATTACGCGAATCCTATCACGAAGAGCGTAAACAGCACACAGTCTTACTTGACCGTATGTGGCGATTGGAGGAAGAAATGGTGAGTGCTGTACGAAGCCGTGAAGAGGCACAAGAACGCATGGCTACCATGATGACACGTGAGGAGTATGAGACAACTGTGGCTGCACTCGATACAGCCAATATTACGATTGCAGATCTACAAACACAATTACAACAGGCAGAGGAGGCAACTAAATTGCAACAGCAGGAAGTTGAACATTGGCGTACGGCCAGTGTAGAGAGTGAGAGACGCCGAGTGGCGGATAACGCTTTAGTGGGAGGACAACTCGCAGAGAAGGATAGACTTATCGCCCATCACGTGGATCAGCATCGTTTACTTGAACTACGTTGTGCAGAACAGCAGGAACGTGTACATCAATTAGAGATGGAGGTGGAACAGTATCGTAGTGACATAATGGAAAGAGATGAGAATGCCAAGTCGCTACAGGAGCAGAAACATCGTGTAGAACTTGCACTACTGGAGCGAAATTGTACACAGGATTTGTTATTTGCCATATTTCCTGATGATCGTGCATTGGCAGAGAATCGAAACTTAATACAGTCGATGCGTGAGGAAAAGGTGAAACTCACAGAAACTATGACGGCCCTACAACTTGAACGTGATGAGATAAAACGTGAGTTGGCAGCTGTACAATTGGAAATACATAACGCCATACAAGCACGACAAGAAGCGGAATTGCATCTGCAGGAGTCCATGCTTACACGAACAGCTGCAGAGGACCCTAGGGTACTATCAAAATCAACATCAACAACAACAACAACATTCCCTAATACTAATACTAATATTTCATCAGCAGCAGCAGTAGTTGGGGTAACAGAAGAAACCACTACAACTTCAATGAGTTTTCGATTATTGGAGTTGGAGTCGTTGCGACGTGCAAATGCCTCACTATTGGTAGAAAGAGGAGAACTGATGGAACGAGAAGGACTATTGCGTGCACAACTAGAGGCACTTGGGCGTGATCCGATAAGTGAGAATGCACGCCGTTATGGTCTTAAGGCGACGCATTCCTTTGAGGAGCAGTTGGAGGAGATACAACAACGTTGTGTGGCACTGCAGGAAAAACTCACATCTGCTGAAGAACTACGCGGTACAGTACAGCAATTGGAGAGTGAAGTAACAGGTTTAACAGCACAGTTAGAGAATGCGAAGAAGGCACTTGCGGAACAGCAGGAGGCCAACGCAGTACTGCAGGAAGAAGTGCAAGTCATTACCGCTTCCCTGAAGGAAATGACAGAAGTTCATGAAGCCGCCAAGTCAACATTGGAGGAAAAGGAAGAACAGATCCGCAGTAACGCAGTGGAAATAAACAATTTAGAAACGGAAATGGAAAAGTTGGAGAAGAAGTTGCATGAAGGCGATGAGGAACGAGAACGACTATGTGAAGATAACTTGCGTCTCATCAATAGTGTTACTGCACTTGCAGAGGAGGTAAAGAGGAAAGAGGCGGAGCGTAAAGCGGTGCAGGCTTCACTTGCGCAGGGACTCGCATCTGCATCGTCATCACATCGCTTGCGGGGTCGAAGTGCTGGTGGTAGTAGTGGTGTTGTGCCAGTATCCTTCACTGGTTCGTTAGGGAGATCGACACCGTAGTGAAAAGGTATCAGATATGTGTCTTTGTTTGTTTGTTTTTCGTTGCTGTTGTTTATGGTGTTAAAAAAAGAAAAACTCTGTTAATACTGTTTATACATGTGTACGTCTCTATTTTATTTATCTTTGTGTGTATGTCTTTTTTTTTTGGTGTAAAAAAAAAATATATAATGCTTGCAGTTTTTATGAAAATTTCCTTCCTTTTATTTCTCTTTTGTTTTCTCTCTCTCTCTCTCTCTCTATGTGTGTGTTTGTTTGTTTTTTCGTAATTCTTTTTTTTTTCTTTTTTCTTTTTTCTTTTCTTTCCCCTCTGTGGTAACGGCTTTTTCAATTTTTAGTAGCAGTAGTAGTAGTAGTATTAATTACCGGACAACCAGGTGGGTAAGTGGAGGGAGGGGTGGCCAATAACACCAACAACAAACCTCCCCTTAACACAACCCCGTTGTTTGCTTCTCTCTTTATCTATACTACTATTGCTCTCTCTGTGTGTGTGTTTAATTCTTCCGTTGCGTTACTCACTCTCACATCAATACACGAATACACACTATACATATACGCTCGCTATTATTATTATTATTATTATTATTATTATTATTATTATTATTATTATTATTATTATTATTATTATTATTATTATTATTATTACTACTATTAATCTCTCCCATTACCCTCCATGTCTGTGTCTGGGGTGTTCAACAAGGGCCGGGGGGTGGGCCATGAGGCGGCCACCTCCGTCCTGCGGTATATTCCCCGGCCGCGGGTCCCATGGCAGCCAAGCCGCTTCGCCCGCGCCAATCTCACCCCCGACGATCTCGCCAAGTTGTGGGGCCGCGGCCGCTATCGCAGTGGACCGGGGAACTACAACAGCGGCTACAGCACGGAGAAGACACACGTCCTGGAGGATCGCACCGTGTCGATGATTCCAAAGCATGAATTGGAAAAGTATATGCCAGATATCAGTATCGGTCCAAAGGCGTTAGTCACACCGGTGTCATTGATGAGTGCCCGTAATGGGCATCGTGTTACACATGATATGATTCACTCATATGATCCACATGTTGGGCGTCTGGATAAGCCGGCGGTGGTGGATCATGAGAATATAACTGTGGAGGATCCAAATCGTGTGGGATTGAATGCCGCCACACTTGATTGTCGCGGTCGTATTCATCGTTGGTTACGTCGTGGTCCATTCTTTCAGGAGGATCAATACTTTCGACGTTCAGTAAAACTCAATCGTGATGGCACTGTCCCTGCCGCTACGCATGAGGTACCTCTTATGCGGAAGATTATACGATTAGCACAACGTGGACACCTTAAAGCCGCCTGTGAAGAATACCGACGTGTTACAACAGTTCCACCAGTGGAAGTATATCGAGCACTTACTGCTTGTTGTATTGCGGGTAAACGTATAGCAGATGCTGTGGCTATTTTTGAAGATGGTAATGCAAAACTCTTTTATGTAGCGCGTGATGGAGAAGTGTTATATAATCTTATGAAATGTGCTATTCGTGCGAAACATCGTGTACGTGTTATGTGGGTATATAATGTTATGCGAGGACGTTATTATGAAAATGTTGTGGTGCGTGCTGAAGTTGATCCTATATGGCGTTATCGTATTTCTATGCTGGCGCTTGAGTACTTGCTGGATCACAGCTGTGCGGAAGAGGCTGCTGCTGTCTACAGTTACCTCATGGAGGATAATATGCTACAATGTGATGTACATGTACGTATCGGTCATCACATGCGAGAAGCCCTCGCCGCTGGTAAAACGGTTGCCTTAAGTGATGATTTAATGCGAGCCACATCTTTAGTAAAAGATGTTGAGTCTGTAGCCCCAGAAGTGGCACGTGAGGTTTACCGACGTCATATGGAAGTCCTACGCAGCCATGATGCTAAGGATGATAATAATAACAATAATAATAAAGGAGAGAGAAAGGAAAATTCTCTATGGTCGGCACATGGACCACTCGGTCTTGTTGAACCTTCCTCAGCTGAGGCTATGATGTGGTTACAACAACGGTTTAGTGATATTAATATTGCAAGCATTTTACGCTGGGCAAGATTTCACCACGGAAAGGATTTAATGGCAAAGGATCGTTCCAAATATCTCACACGTGCTGTAGGTTGGATTGAACTTCTCAGTAAGCAAAGTCAACGTGTGGAGGAATCTCCATTAACATATATGCGAAAGTCAAAGCCACTTCAATTGGATACAAATAGGAATGTGCGAGTGGCTTGGCAAACACCAATAACAAAGAAAGATGGAGCCCCACGGCTACTCGCACGTGAAGAGGGATACACATTCCATCATAGTGAACACACACGGTTTGTAACAGAGACGTATCGTCATCCTGGAGAGACCCTGCAATCACGTTTTCTCGCTTTGCAGCCGGTTCACAAGGAAGTTTCTGCGAAGGAGGACTTTCAGAGAATTTACACCCAAAAACAACAGCAACAATTATTACAGCAGCGATTACGAGAGGCACTTCCTCTTGGCTCGCTATCAACAACAACACCGCCAGCTCGCATCTTACATCACTCCGTTACGAATGAACTGCATAGCACTGGCAGTGGTAGTAGTAATAGTAATAGTGGAGCTGGTAAGAGTCTTCAGAGATCTCCATCCGAAACAAGAAGAATAACGACAACAGCAAGAAGGAGTGAAATGGGAAAAACAAATATAGGGGATAAAGAGAATAAAGAGGAAACGGCAACGTCTTCAAAGTCCCACTCGGTTGCTGGAAGCATCAGTGCTGCTGGTGGGGTTACACCTGAGTTCTAAACAGAAAAAATAAAAGAAGAGGAAAAAAAATGCGTATTGGGTGATTAGAGCGCGTTTGGTGTGCACATCAGTTGAAAGCAGGATGAATTTTTTTATTTATTTAAGGAGAGGAGGAGGATATTGCACGTAGTGGAAAAGAATACATCTCTGTGTTTGTTATTTTTTTTCTTTAATCTGTGTTCCCGTGGGGGATGGAAAAGGCGTTAGGGGTTGAGTGAGGAGAGTAAGGGGAAAATAAAATAAAGGTTTTCTTTTCCACTTTTCTTTCTCTCTTCACACTCTACCTTCTTTGGTGAAACGTTGATGAAAAAAAGAAAGAATTATAAAGAAGAAAGAAAAAAAGCAGAAGGGAATTAGATGAGGGGATGTCCCTTTCTTTTTCCTTTCTTCTTTTTCTTTCGGTAAAAAGACAAACTGGCAATATATATTATTTGCATTCTTATTTACGTACACTATAATGTTTCCTTCTTTTTGTTTCTATCTATCTATCTATCTCTCTATACATATGTGGGTTTAGGTCACGTATACTTATATATATATATATATATATATATATTATTATTATTATTATTATTATTATTAT
Organism: Trypanosoma melophagium; assembly: GCF_022059095.1. Taxonomy (NCBI): domain Eukaryota; phylum Euglenozoa; class Kinetoplastea; order Trypanosomatida; family Trypanosomatidae; genus Trypanosoma; species Trypanosoma melophagium. The sequence continues at coordinate 295,043 of NW_027125138.1, read as the reverse complement.
TATTATTATTATTATTATTATTATTATTATTATTATTATTAAGGTAGATTATATTGCTTCTATCTATTTATCTAATCTATGCTAAATCGCCACGGTACTCGTCTTGATATTGGAACGCCTGAAGATGTGGCTGAATTAGACGCCGTGGAGGCCATGCACCGCGGTAGTGGAGTTGCACAGGGAGAAGATGTCACGTACGAATATCAACACCGTCATTCACAACAACAACAACAACAACATTATGCATTCTGGCCACCAGCACCGCCGCAATCACAACAATAACAACAACATGAGATTTCTGTGAGTGTGCGAGGTGCTCTTAGAAGAAGTATGGCAACCAACTCAAGTGCAAGTAGCAGTAGCGACACACCGCAACCTCATTGAGTTTGTGTGTAAGTGTGTATTTATTTATTTATGTTTTTTTTATTTATACATAGATGACGCGTAATGTGCTCATGAAGTATGCATAGCAAATAAAGAAAGAAAAAACAAATATTCCGATGACTAAATCGTATTTCTTTTGTTTGTTTATGTACTTTTGCGAGTAAGTATGACATGCCCCACATTCGTCGCTGCGGTTACTAATGATAATGATCGTTATTATTAATGTTGAGTTTTCTTTTGGATGAATACTGTATAGTGTGTAATAATATGATTGTTGTTGTTGTTGTTGTTGTTGTTGTTTTTGTTTTGTTCTCTGTTGACTATTTATAATGATATCTTTTTGCATGTGTTTAATTATTTTTTCTTACACATATACAACGCTTTAGTATAGTATTGTTTCCTTTTTCTCTTCCTGTCTTTTCTGTCAGCTTGCGATAAGAATGATCGAGTCTTACTGACTTTTACATCTTGTATGGGTTTAACTATTAGGAATATTTTTATTTCTTTTTATTCCTAAGAGCGTGTCCATAGTAAGTTTTTAGGACTCTTTAATAAATAAATATCTGGTACAATTTCAATTTATTGTTTGTATTTTTTATATGATATGGGGTTACGAGTAGTAGAGTTAAAATACACTGTTTTCTCTTGTTTCTTCTTTTCTCTTTCATAGGTGAAGTAAGGCTAAGATTATTCCTTTTTCTTTCTGTTCTGGTAATATCCAACAGTGGGACGACATCAGTGAGACGAGAATACATCTTATTACTCGTAATCGGCTCCATTACACACAGAGAGAACCACACAGATAATATATATATATATATATATATATATAGAGAGAGAGAGAGAGAGACTTTCTGCTTTTGTAGCAATAATGGATAATGTTTCATGGGAGCAGCTTTCATCGGAATCGTCAGATGACGACAGTCCCTCTCTTGCGGCTTCCACCACGGAATTCTCTAGCACCTCAAGCAGCTCTGAAGGGACTTCAATAGCGAGTAACAACACACCAGTTCCATCCTTCTGGACGCAGACATTCGCCGCTATTAAACGGGATGTGGCGGAGCGAAGACAGTCATTGGTCGTACTTTTGCTTGAAATAGTGGTACCACTTCTCTTTATTGTGGTTACGGTGGGTATGTGGTATTTCTATGGTGAGGCAAAAGGGGATGAGAGAAAATTTGTAAACTATGATAATATACCACGTGGTGCAGGAGTAGTTCCATATACAGATGGTATTTGTTATAATGACACTATGATAGGTCCCACAGGAAACCCTAATATGATTCCAGGTTTACAGCCATGTAGCAAAGTAACATATGATGTGAATTGTAAAGGAGATGAAAGGTTTATTCCTGTGAAAGGACTCTGTACTGATGCGAGTCGTTCAATATATTTGGAATTTACAAATGGTGCTGCAGGAGAACTTAATGCGATTCCAGAACTTGATAAAGTGCTTCTGAATCATTGGATCGCTACAAAGGAAATGGGAAGTGTGGATGAAGAACCTAGTGTGTTTCCCAGTAGTGGTAAATATCTCAAACGTCTGGCTTCTGTGGTAACCTCAGGTTTTATATTCATTGGTCCATCTGATAAAGTACCTCCAACGCTTTTGAAAGATTTTCAATCATCTTCTAAATATTTTAATTATGTTTACGCTGGTACATTTGATGATATATCGCAATTAGAGAAAAATATTTCCGATGGTGTCGTTTTCGCTATTATTAACATAAAAGAAATGACAGAAGATCGATTTGATGTTGAAATAAAGATGTCTGATACTGCATTTCCATCACCAGAAACAATTATCAATGGTGCTTATTTTGGTACATACGAAAATGAAACATCTGAATTATATATCATATCAGGTTTTTTAACACTGCAAAAAATGGTATATAATCATTATCTTAATTATATTGTATCTGGGAAAGGTACAGTACCAAGTTTTGAACCTTACGTTGTATCTATGGGAAATCCACCTTACCAAATGCCAAAACTTATTCAATGGGCAGAACCAGTGGTGTGTTTTGTTATTGTTCTTTCTTTTTTGTATCCTGTCACGCAGGTAGTACGACAACGTACACTTCAGAAAGAACTACGCCTTTGGGAAAGTATGCAAATTATGGGAATGAGACCCTTTGCATTAAATATATCATGGTTTGTCCTCGAAGTGGGTATCATGTTTATTATTTCTCTATTTTCTGCAGCCCTTATGCGAGTATATATATGGGGGACGGGATTCTTTTTTGTCTTCTTGATACTATTTTTATTTTCACTCTCGGCCATCGCTTTTGCTGGTTTCATGGCCTCATTATTCAGTAAATCAAGATTGGCAGCCATGATGGTGCCACTTTTGTACATTTGTCTCTCATCACCAGTAATTGCTATGCCATACTTGAAATCAGCTGAACGAATCGCAGTATGCATTAGTCCACCTGCTGCATTTTCTCTTGCTTTGGATATTATGTTTAAACATGAGGCAGATGGTGGATTTAGAGCATCACACTTTAATGACACCTTGGATGAACCTACCATGCTAATCGTTTTTGGTATGATCGCATTAGATTTCTTCTTGTATTTACTCTTAATGCTTTATTTAGAGGCTGTAATGCCTCGTGATTGGGGTACACCAAAACATCCACTATTCTTTATTATTGAACCGTTTAAGTGTTGTTGTGGTAAACGTGAGGATTGGGCAGCAGCAGGACCGGATGGAAGGGATCCTAATGGTATTTATGAAGATCCAATAAGGGAAGGGTGGGAATATTATGATAATAGTGAGGAAGGAGAAGATGACCTTTTAGGTACTTCTTCTACTTTTGCACTGAGAATACGTGGTCTTCGTCAGGAATTTAAACGTGGGGGAAAAACTTTTGTGGCTGTTAATAATCTTTATTGGGATATGCCAGGAAGTGGAGTTTCTGTCTTACTTGGACAAAATGGTGCGGGTAAATCTACCACTATTAATATGATAACTGGAGTGATGAAACCCATTGCAGGCGATTGTACCGTCTACGGTCATTCTCTACGTGCCGATCTCGCCGCTGTTCGGCAGGAAATGGCAATATGTCCACAACATAATGTGTTATGGCCTGAATTAACGTGTCAGGAACATTTGGAGTTTTTTGGTCGTATAAAAGGCTTGAAAGGAGCTGAACTGGAAGATGCTGTAATGTCTATGTTAAAAAAAACAGACTTGTACGAAAAACGAAATTATAAATCCTCTGCTCTTAGTGGTGGACAGAAACGTAAATTAAGTGTGGGAATAGCATTTGTGGGTGGTAGTCGATTAGTGTTATTAGATGAACCTACAGCTGGAATGGATGTAGCTGCACGACGTCATACATGGAAATTACTTCAACTAATGTCTTTATCACGTGCTATTTTACTTACTACACACTTTATGGATGAAGCTGAGATTCTTGGTGATCAAATTGCTATTATGAGTCGAGGTTCACTTAAATGTAGTGGAAGTAGTTTATTTCTTAAATCACGTTTGGGTAATGATTATAACATTACTATATCTCTTAATTCCACTGCTGATTTTAATGCTATTGATCGAATTATATCACATTATGTTCCAGATGCTGTATTTGCCTCACGTAATTCTTCTGAATTAGCGTATCGGTTACCATCAAATAGTATCTATTCTTTCGTCCCACTTCTAAGGAATTTAGAAGCGGAATCCAAAGCAGTTGGTATTGATACTTACGCCGTCTCTGCCATGACCTTAGAGGATGTCTTTTTACGTGTAATTGGAAAAGATGCGGATGTAGAACAATTACCAGAAGGTACTGAAAATATTCTCTGGGATTGTCAACATGTAACTCGTACATGTGATAAAGTTCGCTTGCAATGTCGTGCTTTATTATTAAAACGTATACTTGGGGCTATTCGAGATTGGTGGATATTAGGATTTCAGATTATTTTCCCAGTTATATGTGTTTTGGTTGCTATATTACTAGATCGTTTATTGGGAAAGAAGAAAGCTAGTGTATCATTAAGTCCTTCTATATATGGTATTGATACAATGAGTGATACAAGTGGTTGTTCTAAATTTTTTAATACGGCAAACTATAAGATTCCAGGAAGTAATACCCAGTTATTTATGACAGATCGTAATATGTTGAATTCTTTAAATATGTCATGGTATCATGTTGATACTTACCTTCATCACCCGAAACGTCATCTTAGCTCATTTTTCTGTAATGATATGGAATATGAGGCAAAACTTGGTAAAACACCTATTATATTATTTTATAATACCTCTGCCCCACATGAAATAGCAATTGCATTAAACACTTTATATAGTTTCATTATTAAAAGTGTTGGAGGTACTGTATCATTTCAAACAACTGCATCCCATTTATCTGCAGCTGATAATGAATCTTCAAAAAATGCTGTTAGCACCATTCTCAAGGGAGTTATTATATCTGTTCCATTCTGTGTATTACCATCTAATTGTGTTGCTTGGATAGTAAAAGAACGTGAAATTGGATCTCGACATTTACAAGATCTTGCAGGGCTTAATTATTACGCTCATTGGGGTATGAATTTCATATTTGATATCATCGCCTACCTTATTACAATGTGTCTGATTATTATTATGTTTCTTATATTTAATCAGAAAGAGTACATTGGTCGGGATACCTTTGGACCAACCCTCGTATTATTAATCCTTTTCGGTTTCACAGGTACTGTTATGGCATATTCCCTTAATTTCTTTTTCAAGACCCATACACTTGCTCAAACCATGGTAATGGCTTTTGGATTTGCCTTTGGGTTTCTTTGCATTTCTGCCGTGTCCGTTTTAAGCTTATTAGACTCCACCCGTGATTTGTCTGATGCCCTTCGTTGGGTATTTCGCATTTTTCCAACCTATTCCGTAAGTGAAGGTATTGTTAACTTATCTGCATATCCACAGCGTAAGCGGGTAAATCCTAACGAAGATCCATGGGCTATGGATAATGTTGGTTGGCCATGTTTATACATGGCAATTGAGTTCCCCATATTTTCCTTAATTACACTTCTCATTGATCACCCCAAGCTTCGCATGATGCGTAGGAAACGTCAATACCACCCAGATGGTTTCCCTGAAAGTAATAATGATAGCCCTACGGGAGAGAGTACGGAATTAGATAGCGATGTGGAGGAGGAACGGGAGTTAGTACTTAGAAACTGGTCTGATCTCAATACGGTTCCCGATAATGTGGAGGTATTAAATCTGCGTAAGGTCTATAGTAATGGTAAAGTGGCTGTTAATAATTTAGCCCTCGGTGTTGTAAAAGGTGAGGTGTTTGGATTTCTTGGTACCAACGGTGCGGGTAAAACCACCACAATGTCTATTCTCTGCCAGAAAATACTCCCCACTAGTGGTCGTGCACTTATTTGTGGATATGATATAGTGGAGGAGAGTGCGGCGGCGAGAAGTTTTATTGGCTATTGTCCACAATTTGATGCCACGTTAGATATTCTTACCGTGGAAGAACATTTAGAGTTATTTGCCGCCCTGCATGGCATTCACCCAGACGTCCACGCAAAGATCATTAACGTTCTCTTACAACTCTGCGGTGTGATGGAGTACCGCAAGACACTTTCACGTGATTTGAGTGGTGGAAATAGACGCAAGTTAAGTCTGGCGTTGGCGTTAATGGGTGGACCACTGGTGTTATTATTAGATGAGCCTTCCGCCGGAATGGACCCCGTTGCCCGCCGGGGCGTGTGGATTTCTGTTGAGCGAGTCGCAACGCGTTGTTCAGTGTTGTTAACAACACATCATTTGGAAGAAGTGGAGGCACTGGCGAATTATGTGGCTATTATGGTAGATGGGGTTCTACGTTGTATTGGGAATAAAACACATTTAAAGGAGAAGTATGGGAGTGGGGTGGAAATGACACTTCGTATTGAAAGCGAGGGAAGGTATAGAATGGTACATCAAATGGTAATTGATAACTTTCCAGGAGCGGTAATGAATGAATATCGTAATCTTCTTCTTGTGTATAGTTTACCAAAGGGGACGCCATTCTCAGAGGTATTCTATGTACTACATAGGAATAAGATGTCTGTTGGGATTACGGATTATAGTGTCTCACAGACCTCTATTGAACAAGTGTTTATGCGAATTAGCGAAGGGGCGAGATGTGGTCGTACATCAGTTTGATTACAAAAAAAAATAATAAACAGCACAAAAATTTAATATCAGGTCGTGATGTTAATCCCCATTCTGTGTATTACATTACTTATCTATATGTATTATACATATATATGTATTATATATATATATATATATATATATATATATATATATGTATAATTGTTGTCTGTAGGCACGTCTACATACAATGGCTCTCAGTTCACCCAATCAATGAGTGGATGTGTGCTGTTGTTATCGTTCTTGTTTGTTTTCCTGCTTTTAGGAGTTTGTGTAAAACAATGTATGCCTACCATCGGTCTAGTAAAACTAAGGCTGGCAGGATGCCCCAATTCGTTTTTTTTTTTGTTTTATTTGTTTTTGCCATCTTTTTTTCGTTTTGGTTTTTCCGAAACGGTTTTTTTTTTTCGTTTATTTCTTTGTTTGTTTGTTTTTGTTGTTGTTGTTGTTATCTGGAGACTTTTTTTCACTTATTTATTCCCAATTAAAAATTTTCCGCAAAAGAGGAGGTTATCGCGCTATTTCCCTAATAACTATGTGGTTATTTCTTTATTAATATGCCCCAAACAACCCTTTGTGCTTGTTGGTGTGCATTATTTGTTTTTTTTTTATTCTGTACGGTGAAATGTGTATTCAATTATAAACCATCGCAAAAGGTAGTAATAGGAAGCAAAAGGTAGTAATGGGAAGCAAAATTGTTCTGCCATTTTTGTAGATGGGGTTTGTGTTTTATTCCGTTGTCTCTCATCGTTTATTGTGTTGTGCGTGTGTTTTCATCATTATATATTCTTTTTGAGTCTTTGTTTCCTTTTGTTTTTTTTTTCCTAATTTCTTCTTTTTTCTTTATTCTTCTTCTCCCTTTACTCGTCGTCTCTCTTTTTTTTTTTCTTTTATTATTATTATTCAACAATTCCGTAGGAACTTGGGAATAAAGGGAAAAAATAATAATTAAATGAAATAATACGTTATATATATATATATATATATAATTGTTGTCTGTAGGCACGTCTACATACAATGGCTCTCAGTTCACCCAATCAATGAGTGGATGTGTGCTGTTGTTATCGTTCTTGTTTGTTTTCCTGCTTTTAGGAGTTTGTGTAAAACAATGTATGCCTACCATCGGTCTAGTAAAACTAAGGCTGGCAGGATGCCCCAATTCGTTTTTTTTTTTTTTTGTTTTATTTGTTTTTGCCATCTTTTTTTCGTTTTGGTTTTTCCGAAACGGTTTTTTTTTTCGTTTATTTCTTTGTTTGTTTGTTTTTTGTTGTTGTTGTTGTTGTTATCTGGAGACTTTTTTTCACTTATTTATTCCCAATTAAAAATTTTCCGCAAAAGAGGAGGTTATCGCGCTATTTCCCTAATAACTATGTGGTTATTTCTTTATTAATATGCCCCAAACAACCCTTTGTGCTTGTTGGTGTGCATTATTTGTTTTTTTTTTATTCTGTACGGTGAAATGTGTATTCAATTATAAACCATCGCAAAAGGTAGTAATAGGAAGCAAAAGGTAGTAATGGGAAGCAAAATTGTTCTGCCATTTTTGTAGATGGGGTTTGTGTTTTATTCCGTTGTCTCTCATCGTTTATTGTGTTGTGCGTGTGTTTTCATCATTATATATTCTTTTTGAGTCTTTGTTTCCTTTTGTTTTTTTTCCTAATTTCTTCTTTTTTCTTTATTCTTCTTCTCCCTTTACTCGTCGTCTCTCTTTTTTTTTCTTTTATTATTATTATTCAACAATTCCGTAGGAACTTGGGAATAAAGGGAAAAAATAATAATTAAATGAAATAATACGTTATATATATATATATATATATATATATATATATATATATATGATGACGGCATCCCCTTACTAGAGCCTTCTTCGCCCTTATTCATTACTGTGGGCATTGCAGGTGTGACGTAGGGGAGAGATAAGGTAGTTTGTGTGTATCGTCTAGATATATATCTTTATATTTGGATTTGCTATCTCTTTGTAATTTGATGAATGGTTTCATCTCATTTTGTAATTGTTATTTTTCCTTTGTTTAATTTGTTTTCTCTTGTATTTCTCTCCTTTTCTTTGTATGCATGTTTACAACATTTATATATATAATTGGTTCAAGAAAAAAGATTATCTTAGTTAAACGACCAGTAAATCAATAAAAATGGGACAATATTTTGGTAATCCATATGCCTTCCGTCGTGCCATTGCAGAGCTCCACTATAAGGAACACCCACTCTCTGATGATACTACTACTAATAATACTACTATTCACCCTAACAGTGAAAGGGATGGAAATATAAATAGAGATAGAAAGAGTAATAAAGATATGACGCTCTTTTGGCGAACCCTATTCTGTACGCATCTCTCTGCGGAAGAACATACCTCGTTTTGGACAGCAGAAGATGTGAGATTGTTACGATTGTACCATCCAGACCGATTGGCTTTAATACTATCTGCGGCTATGCAACAACTTGAAGCCTTTTACACACTCTCTAGTAGTAATGAAGAAGACGAAAACAATAATAATAATAATAATAATAATAATAATAATAATAATAATAATGTAGTTTACATGCAGAATAGATCCTCTTCAAAGAAAGGGAAAAGTCGTAATGAGTCTATAAAGCCACTTGATTTCACTTCTGCTGTAAATGCCCTACGTCTTATTTCCGGTGCTTTACCGTACTGTTTTGAGGATATTAATGAACTAAAATCACTCCTTCGCGAAGATGAAGAAGCTGCGGCTAAAGACGAGAATGATATTATTATCACTTCACAACACACCCGTGAGTTAATAGGAATAAATAGTCGAAAGGAAAGTCCATTCGCTGCCGATTTCGCATATCATTTTTTTGTAAGAGGTCATACATGTATCTCTAACAATGATAATACTGATAGTGATAGTGATAGTAATGATGATGATGATGAGAGTCCTGGGGATATGACAAACACGAGTTTTTCTCTTTCATCCAAATTACCTGTTGGCACTAAACTCATTCAATTACTTATCAAGTTATTCTTTCTACCAGGATTTACAGTCGTTAATAAACCACATCGTGCAGAGAAAACCACAAGTACGGAGGAAAGCCTCGCCATGGATCTTGCCTTACTTACACACATTGATTCACAGTTATTACCATTTGGCCCAACACCACGAACCGCTACAATTCTTACTCCACTACCGTCATGTATGGCGAATTCACTAAATAGCAGTATGGTGTCAAATAGAACAGGATCACAACATACAGATGTAACTCCATTAGATGAGGAGCACCGTGCATTACTTCTTCGCACGATTGTTTTAGCCCTCTCTGGGCCTATATTTGCAAAATCCACACAACAATCGAATCCTATTACTACGGTAGATAAAGAAGATGGGAAGAAGAACAAGAAGAAGAAAAGTGATGATGATAATGATGATAAGTCTCATCGCTCGCACCAACGTTGCGAAGAAACGATGGCCGTTATGGCGAAAGGACTCTTTGATGGGCGTGGACAACCTTTTAGTGCATTACTATGTGTATCGTTATTACATATGGTGCGATGTTACCCAAAACGTCCTCTAAGATCTGCTGTTGCTCGCACTCTATGGAAACGAAGTAATTGTTTAACACCTACGCACATTCTTGCATTGGGACATGCATTAACGCTTCTCACTATGGGTATCTATAATGGTTTAACGACGCTTGGTCATTGTACATTAGAGAGGGAATTTAATAATGAAGATGCACCCAATGTTTTTTTACAGGTGATGCATGCGGCGTTAGGAACTCATACCACTGCTGCTGCTGGCGGTGTTGGTATTACAGATAATGCTATTATTACTTCTTCTTCTTTTACTACTGGAAATACGCACAACAGAGAGACTGTGGATAGAGATATCAATTCTGAGCTTTTGTTACTATCACAAACCCCATCTGGTGCTACCAGTGGAAGAGGCAATAGTGTTACTAGTAGTAGTGGTGGTAGTACGAGTACTGATAATAATAATAATAATAATAATAATAATAATAATAATGCAAAATTCTCCTCCTTAAACTATGTACAAAGTCTTGTTAAGAGTGTACTTGTACTACTGGAAAATCCCTTAACGGCGCATAAGTTTAGTATGAGAGGAACCCTTATTCCCTCTGCCCCACTTGTCCTTCATCTACTTCTTTGGTTATTACAACACAACCCAGTTGCTGTTAAGATGATTGGTGGGGGTGGTGCTCGTCCTTTTTTGGCACTTGTGTACAATTTATTAGTCTCAAGTGCGATGTCTTCTACTCGCTTTGGTGAGGGGCAAATAACACTTCTTTGTTTACTCATTCTATTGCGATATCCCCCATTCCTGCGATTTCTGACATCACCCCTTCCATCATTGGAATCAGGAGCCACAAGAGAAGAAACGAATGAATTTCTGTCTACACTGCGAACGGCAATGCCAATGCTTCCACAAAAACTTAGTATTCTTGGAAATAATAATAATAATAATAATAATAATAATAATAATAATAATAGTGGTAGTAGTAGTAGTAGTGGGAAGAACAAGAATGGGGAAAACGAAGATTCCTCAACGCTCTGTGTTCGTACGTATGCAGATATTCTTGTCTTATCACTCTGTTATGTGCTTTCACCGAGTGCCCCACGTTGGTATCAGGCACTACACCGATCTGCCACAGAAGTACTTCATACACTACGGGTTTGTCTCGCACATCAATCATCAACTAGTAGAGAAACACGCTTTCTGCATCAAATCCTTAGTGAAGATGTGATGTTAGAAATTGTGAGTAGCTTTAATTATGTAGCCTCTTCTCGAGTATTACTACGAGGTGTTGAGGCGCAACGGGTTTGTTTGCAGATGATAAACGTATTGCTACACATGATACGATCACCCATTATCTCTTCAGAAGGTGAACGAGATGCTGGAGTGATTGTGCCAATTCTGTGGACACTAGCAATGCGTGATGATGTATTTAATCTTATGCATTTGGTGAAGTTAACATGCGGAGATCATAGGGCGGATGAAGTATCTAACGCAAAGCAGGAAGATACAAAAGAAACAGATACGGAAGAATCTTTGTTTCGGGAGAACAACCCAGTTCTCTTTGCGTGGACTGGCGGAAAGAAAAACTCATATGATGAGGGTTCTGTACATTGCTTTAGTGCTACTACAACTACAACTAGTACTACTGGTATTGGTGATAATTGTACAATGTCTAGCACAATGAAGACATCTCCATATACACTATCACTACTTCAACTCGCGTCCAGTCAAGAACTCCTTCTCTTGTACCAAATTGTCATTGCTGTACGTACACAACTAACTCGCATGGATCATGTTTCGCCCATTCCCGGCACTCGATCACTACCAACATCTGAATTGGATGAAAAGGGCGGTTTGGGGGCGGCGTTCAGCAGAAATGAGCCGCAGCGGCCCCGTGCGCTTCGCCGGCGTGGGAGTCCGGCGGGGTGTGAGAGATCGTGGGTGATCCTGCAGGCCGCCGCAGAGGTCCTGCAGAGGGAAGTCGAAGAGAATAAAAATAAGAAGAAGGAAGAAGAAGGGGAAAAAAAGAATAAACAACAACAAGTGGGAAAAGGAGGACAAGTGGATGTGATTCGAAAGGTGGTGGTGGATAACAACAGAGCTGCTTTACGGTGGTTGTTTGGGCAACTCTGGCGTCAAGTGCATATGTTTAATCTTTCACCGCCCATGTTTGATTACCGGAGTGCGGTCCTACTGGCAGAGTAGAGTAAGAGGGACAAGAGAAAAAAGGAAATAATACTAATTACAGTTAGTATAAGTATATGATTTAATATTCTTTTTTTCTTTGAAGTAAAGGTGGTACGTGTGTATGTGCCATCTCCATTCCCTTGTTTTTGTACACGGTGTAATGAATTTATGGAAAAATGGAAGTGAAGAAAAAAAATGTGTTTTCCGTATTTGTCATTCTTGCTCCTATATACTACCTATACGCGTGTTTAAATGAAGAAAAGTCTAGGCATTCGTTCCGTATACTGAATTTTTTTTTCGGTGTTTTGTTTTTCTGCTTATACTTATGTACACCTCTTGAACTGATCATACTTTTTTTTCTCCAATTATTTCGTTGTTTTATTGAAATCTGTTTTTTTTTTTTTTTGAATCTATTGCGACATTTGTATGAAAAGCCATAATGGTAATAGTACGGTATATACCTGTTTCTTCTTTTTCTGTGTTTTTTTTTTCTTATATTATTGTTATTGATCTGCACTAATCTTTAGTTCATTTGAGGTGTGGTAGTGATAACAAAAGAACAAATAAGAAAGAAAGAAACAACAACGATAAAGTTGTAAAAGGATAAGGGGAAAAAAAAAAAAGAAAAAAGGGGTGGGAGAGTAGCGTAGTAGCTGCTATTAGTTAGTTAGTTGGAGGCGGTGTGTGTGTGTGTGTCTCTCTCTGGCATCATTATAAGCAGAAATAGCAGCAGGAAGGAAAAAAAAAAAGTACTGACACAAGGAACTAATACTTACATACACGTATAAATAAATATATATTTATTTATACGAATAAATAATATACCTATATAGCTGAAATTGTATTTGTGGTATGCGAACATTTCAACTGGGTTATTCCCGCAATTCTGGCGGCAAGTCCTCAAAGGACAAGGGATTTTCCTCCAAAGGAAAGATTGAAAAGTACAATCAAGATGGTACAGAAACGATTATTGTAATGGGACGTCCTTTTCGTGTTTTGCAGAAGATTGGTGATGGTGTAAATCATGCCATGACTTATAAGGAACATACACGATATAAGAGCAGCAAGGATGGTGTTCGTTCCTATGTATTTCTCGTGGAAAACACAGAGAATTTGCCTGAGTTCCCACGTCATCTCGCCTTGAAACGTTCCTTCTTCAACGTGGATGAAGTTGTGATGGCACATCGTGAACTGGAAATTCTCTCACGGGTGCGTGATAAAAGTATTGTGCGTGTATATCACTCTGAGGTTACCCGCAGTGATGGAAAACTTGGTGTAACAGTGGCGATGGAGTACTGCAGTAATAACCTCTACCGTCGACTGCGGCAGGAGAATCGAATGCCGGAAAGTGAGATTGTGCAGGTGCTAATTGCTGTAACCAGTGCTGTGGGATACTTACACACCCAACAACCCCCTATTGCCCATCGTGATATCTGCCCAGATAACATTCTCATTCACTCTGCTGCTACTGGAGCGGCGGCATACCGTTTGTGTAACTTTGGCAGTGCCACCACGGAGGCGTATACGTGTGCGAATCGTGAGGAGATTTCCCTCGCCGTGGAGGATATCGAGCGTCACACAACGGCCGCCTTTCGTGCACCTGAGATGGCGGATCCCGGTAGTCGCAAACGCATTGACGAGCGAGTGGATCTCTGGTCTATTGGGGTATTACTCTATTACATGATGTATCTACGCCTCCCTTTTGGGGAAACCAACATGGGCCTCACAGGTCGACTGAAATTGCGTTTTCCGCCCGGTACAGAGACGTGGTACACCGGCTCTCTTCGTGTTGCCCTGGAGCATCTGCTCGAGCAGGATCCGGAGAAGCGGTGGGACATCTTCGCCCTCACCAACTTTCTCCGCTTTGACCACGACACGAGTAAATACATCGGCACCTTCTTCTTCACCGCCACCGAGTGGCCGGATGGGTGGGAGCAGCAGGATGTGAAAGTGGTGAATCGCCCAGTTCCGCCAAAGGCACCACCACTGCGAGTGGAGGGCGAACGACATGTGAGTGCTGCCGCAGATGACAATCACGATGGCACCCACACAAATGTGGTTGGTGGACGTCTGCAGTTTGTCACAAGAGATCAACAACAACAACAATCACGGCAATCACAACAACAACAACAACAGCAACAACAAGAACAATCGCAACAATCACGGCGAACGTTATCATCACCGGGTGGTGGTGGTGGAGATGCGTTGGATGCGGAGACGCTGGCGGCATTAGGCGTAGATCTTGGCAGCACCGATCCCGAGATGGTGGCTTATCGCGAGATGTTAATTCGCGAACAGGAGGAGGCGTGGCGAGCCGCAAAGGCGGCGAATGAGGTGGAAAAGCGGAAGAAAGCGGAGAGTAGTGCCACCGCAAGAAGAGATGCTTCTGAACGTGATAAGGCGGCGAAACCACAAGCACAGGAAGAACAAGAACAACAACAACAACAACCGAAAGAACAACAAAAGGATGATGCATCGAAGAAGAAAAAGAATGATCTTTTTGATGATTTGTTTGACTCCACACCTGTGGTTGCCTCATCTTCTCCTACGCAAGATGTCGCCTCACAGTCACAACCGGTGAACAGTGATAATAATAACTGGCGGGACTCCCTCTTCAGTAACCCGACACCAACGCAACCATCTCAACAACAACAAAGTAATAATATCATGATGGACGGTGGTTGGGGAACAGGAGTACCAACGATGGTGCCTGGTGATTACAGTATGGGTGGAATACACCCCACAGCACAACCTCAAGGATTGCCACCATTTAATATGCAACAACTACCGCAACAACAACAACAACAACAACAACCGGCAATGCCTCCGTCATGGGGCACTAATCCAAACTTTCCGCCACAGTCTATGCAATCCATGCCGCCGCCACAACAGCAACAAGTCCAACCCAATCTCCAAGAGGCCACAATGGACTTTACGAAGGGCAGCTTTCCGCCGCCGCAACCAGCAGCACCAGCACCGCCAAAGACAGAAAAGAAGAAAGACCCCTTTGAGGATCTATTTTCATAGTCGAGCGCATGCAGACTACATATGTAAACACACACACACACACGCACATATATATAACGCAAAAATTATTTAAAAGAAGAATGAATGATTGACAATGCAAGAGAAATTATTCTATTTAGAGCTGTGGGGTTCTAAAAAAAAAAAGTGCCGTATAAAGAGATTTTGGGGTTTTGACATGTGAGTGACTGAAAGGGGACGGAGGGGGAGGTACCACAAAAAAAAGGAAAAGAATTACGGAAGCAAAACAAGAAAGAAATGATGATTGATGTAGGAGGTCGCTGCAGACCATTTGAAGAAGGAAGAGGGATTTAAAAAAAAAGAAAAGGAAAAAAAGAGCGTTTCAAAACGGAGAAACAGTAGACATACACCGAAAAGGGGGAGGAAATGAAGGAACTACTAAAAGGGCATAGAGAAAAAAATATATCTATACAAGGAATGTTAGAAGAAGAAGAAGTTTTCTGCAGAAGAAGCAAAGATAGAAAGAAAGGGTTTTTAAGTGCATTATTTCTTTCATTGTGTTGTGCTCCTTGTTGTTTTTCTTTTTTGCTTAATTGTGTTTCTTCTAATTTTTACTGTTCATTTGTGGCGTACATGTGATTGTGATCGAAAAGGAAAAGTCAGAAATATGTGTCTGCGTTTCTCTCTCTCTCTTTCTCTGCATATATATATATATATATATATATGTTCTTATGCAGTTTTAGAACTTTTTATTGTAGTTGTAGTTATGGTTTGTTTTTGTTTTGTTTTGTTTTTTTGCTACCATTATTATTATTGTTATTTTTGCTTTTGTGCCGTTGCTCTCCTTTTCTCTGTGTGCTCTATGTGCATGCACATGGACGCACTCTCTCTTTCTTTTTTTTTACATTTGTGTTTGTTTTCTCTATTTCTCACGTTGATTGTGAGTCTAAGTAATAGTGGTTCGATTGCTCGTTTCTCTGTGTGTAGCAATTTACAGACAAACCTATGTTTCTTGATTTTTTTTCTTCGTTTCGCACGTTATACATGCATATATATATATATATATATATACGTGTAAACAGTGGAGGGATCTTTTTTTTTCTCTTTATTGCTTCGAATGATGATTCCTGCTTTTATAGGGGCTTTCTCTTGCTTTACTTTTTATTTATATTTTGTTTTTTGTCTTTCTTTCTTTCGTTTGCAATATGGTGGAAAAAAAATGTAGGCGTAGAGATGTGGAGGTACAGTTTGGCCAGCAGTAAAATAGAAACCAATTAGGAATGAATGAACAGACGGACTTCCACAAGAGTAACATGCGTATATGCACACATCTAATATATATATATATATATATATATATATATATATATATTTTTGCGGAAGTAAATATGCATGTGATTTCCTTTTATCTCTCCCTATCTCTCCTTTTTTTTACTATATTTCTGTATATGTCCCTTTTTTGTTTTTTTTCTTCTTCTGTCAAGTGAATGTGTGAGGTTTTCGTGCACCTTTTTTTTTTTATTATTTCCATTACCTTTCTCTTTGCTCTAGCGCTTAGTACTCCAGAAGATAGGAAGAGCAACGGAACAGCTGGGAAGTGTGAAGGTGAAGGAATAAACAGAAAATTTTCTAAAAAATAGAACAAAAGGAATGAAAAGAGTCTCCTTTATGATTTTCTAATGATAAGCCGTTTATTCAAACAAACAAACACACACGCAAGTAAGGCTCTAATTAGTGTAATGATCCACAATCCCTCTGTTTGTCTCTCCTTTTACTTTTTTGCGTAGGTTTTCTACCTATTCAATCATGTGAATATGTGTGTTTCATGTGTGCGTTTTTTTTTTTTGTTTTTTTTTTTCGTTTTTGTTTATATTTTGTTTTTCTTCTTTGAATCACTCACGTAGTTTTATTCCTCATGTTTACTCAAACACACGTGATTTGCTCTAATGATTTTTTTCTTTCTTTCTCTCCCTGTTTCACACATCCGGTACAAAATCCAATTGCCATATTAGCTTACATCCATACGTACATATATATATATATATATATATATATATATATATATATATATATACTCTTCATTATTAAGGGATATATTCTATCATCTCCCCCACCCCACAGAAAAAAAAAAAATGTCTGGTGTAAACGCAACCAACGTCAGTAAAATGAACACGGAATCTAACGATAAAAACGAAAACACACCTGAAATGCCTAAACTAATGGGTTTGTTAGCACCCGATGGTAGTGTAATTCCCCTCGGCCACCCCAATGCTCCACGGTTTAAGGAGGAACATATGTGCAAATGCCCTCCTATGCAGAATCCAATCTCAATAGCAACAGTTGCTCTATCCAGTACAGAAGAACAGAAGAAAAAGTAATGGAGAGGAATCGGGGTTTTTTTTTGTTTTGTTTTGGAGGAGATGAGATGGTAATATTATTATTCGGTTATCAAAAAAAAGGGGTTGAAAAGTACAGAAAGGAAAAAAGCCTGAATGTTTGTGTGATAATCACTTGGTTATGGGATTATGTGGAAAAGAGCATTCAATTTACTTTTTGTTCTTTTCATTGGGTAAATGAATCGTTAAGGTTTACAGGACTTGGGTAAGAGAAAAAAAAAACGGATGTCATTGAGAGGAAAGTTTCTCTCTCAGTATCCACATTGTATGCAATACTGTAGTATCAAAGTAGAGTTCCATATTGCTGATTTATTTCTGTGTTTTTGCGACACAAGTCAAGATGTTCTTATTTTTTTTTTGTGTGTGTGTCATCTCTCTTTTTCAATTGTATTTGTATACTTCTCTCTTTGGATGAATTTCTCTAATGTATCCGTGTGACCTTTTTTTTAGTTTTCGCTCTCTCTCTCTCTCTCTCTCTTTAAGCGTATATTTTCTTATATATATATATATATATATATTAGAGTCCCTCTGTCTCTCTACAAATAAGATAGAGTTAGAAAAGAAACGAAAGGTTGGTTAAAACGAAAACAAGAAAAAGGTAAAAAATACGTCTGCGTACTATTACCATTACTATAACCATTATTATTATTATTATTATTATCATTATTATATATATATGGTGCGAGTAAAGGCAAAGGCCCGTAAAGGCGATGAGGCCTTTGAGCAGCGCAAACAAAAAGTGGGCCGAAAGAAACTCGCCCCCGCCACCGCCACACGTGCCGAAGTTCACGCGCGAACATTACGCCTCACTGCCCCATCAGCGATCACCCGCGCCACATTAGAAGAACCGCCCGCAACAGGAAATGAACAGGGGAACCGCAAACAACAACAAAAAGAAGAAAAGAAAAGAGATAAAGCAACTGTGGTGGTTTCAGCAGAGCAATTGCATAGGGATTTTAAGGAACATTTGTGTGGGGCGCGGCATTATAAGAAAAGTGTGCGAGCGTCTGCCTTTACATCCCTCACGAGAAGTATTACGGCGAATTATGAGACCTTGAAGCTGGCGATCAATCAATCCTCACCTCTTACGGTATCATCTGCGGCAGGAAGGGTGGATGAGTTGTTGTTAAGTCCAGTGGAATTGTTATACGCCTTTACAAGTGCGTTAGATGCGATGACAGACACAGATGATGATGTTCGCCGTGCCGCACTGAACATGTTGCGTGTTATTCTACACCCACCATGTGAATACCCGCAGAATCGTGGAATTGTGAATGATCTAAATACATTTGATAAACATACAGTAGTAGTAGGAGGAGGAAGAAGAGATGGTGATCTAAATAGTGCGATGGCGTGCGATATGGAACGTATTCGGGCAGTAATGCGGGCGGTGGATGTGACGTTAACACATGCCATGGTTTCTGTTCGTCGCACCGGTGTTGAATTACTGCAACTTATCTTACAAGTCTGTCCAAGTGGCGTTCGTACGGTATTAAGTGAATCCGATGTATGGGTTAAAATGGTAATTCGTGTTTCAAATATTGTTATGCATAGCACTGGTGGTAGTAGTAACAGTAGTAATACGGTTATTGCAACGGCGATGAAGATGATTCAGGTAATTCCGGAAATGCTTGAGGCGATGCTGCAGCCATGTACATCTATAGAGTTAAGTAATAATAATAATAATTGTGGTGGTGTTGGTGGTGTTTCCTCTGCAGAGAATAATGATAATGAACAACAACAACAACAACAGCGAGAGGCTGTTCTTATGGAGATTGGTACGGCGCCTATGCGAATACTTGAACTCTTTGAGGAGTGTTCGCCAAAGTGGAGTATGGCGTGGAAGGAGTTAATGGAATTGCAGGCCGCCCTGTTCCGTGACTTGGAACGAGTGCATCGAGCTACAGCTATTGCACGTATATTTGCGTGTCTTTCCATGTTCCTACGAAAACACCATCTACTTAAACAACAGCATATGCAATTGTTGCGTCAACTTTTCACAGCAAAGGTTCCTTTTACAATGCGGGAATTAGTGGCGACTGCGGCTGTTGCCACTTCAGAGACAGTTCATAGTCCCAAGAGTAATACGACTAGTGGTAGTAGCACTAATACTAATACTACTGCTGTTATTATTAGTAATGGTAGTAAGTCTCGCTTAGAACTTGCTAATGCTATTGCAGATGCTTGTCTTCCTTTAGCGGCCTCTTCAGATGATGCATGGCAAATGCTGCGGGATTTCTTGTCTTTTACTATCCGTGATGGGAAAGATACAACAACAGCTACTACTAATACTAATACACGGGTGAATTATCATAATAGTGGGATAAGCAGCAGGACTGCTCTGCGAATGCTTGGTCCACTTCACACGCTGCGTGCCGCCGTTGTGCACTTCCCCAGTAGTCTTCTCCCACGATTGTTGTTTCTCGCCCCTCCACTCTTACAGTCTGTCACACGTGCCGCCAGCAATAATAATAATAATAATAATAATAATAATAATAATAATAATAATAATACAGAAGAAACAACATGGGTGAAGGTATTGTTGGCTACTGCTGATGTTCTCTCCGTCCTGCTCGCCTCACAGACGGCTGCCGCATCTCAGCAGGGATTGAAATTTCTGTGCGAGGCCGTATTGATTGTACCGCGGCTTCTCTTCGCACTTCGCACAAACACCGATCATGCAGTAGTGAATCGTATTGTATTTGCATTCCTCTTACCACTATGGCGAGTTGCGAGTAGTGGACATCCACTCTTAATGTGTATTCCATCTTCTTCTCTTTCTTCTTCTGCTGCTGTGCAGCTTCGTGCGATGCTGCCGTCGTTGTTTGAACTTCGCATGCCGGCAAAGGAGAAGTGCGATGAATGTGTAGTGCTAGACGGAGTACTGTGTTGTTGTGAGAAACGTACGGTGGAGCTGGCGGTGGATTTGCTGTTTTATTTAAATGGTGAAGTGCCACGTACTTGTGCGGCGTGTGTGCGTGCTGGTGTGGTATTTCCAGATCTCGCCAGCACTCTTCCATGTGCTTAAAAAGAGAGATAATAATAATAGTAAGGTGAAAGAAGAGATGTGTTTGTGTTTGTGTGTGTGTTTTTCGAGTAATCAAGGAATGAAGGATGGAAAAGAAAGAGAACATCGTTAATAAGAGAGAGAGAGAGAGAGAGACCATGTCAGGTTATCTTGATTTATCTCTTTTTGGTTGTTGTTTTTTTTCTCTTTTCCTTCCTTTTTTTTCTTTTCGTAAGTCTGGAGTTTTTTCTTGATTTTTATTTCTCACTGAAGATAATGTTTACTAGTGGAACCAGAGAGAATTGTTCTTCGTTAATCTTATTTATTAGCTTTAATATGTATTCTTCTTTATTTGTTTATTTATTTATTTGATACTTCTAATGACAGCACAGCCATTGTAGCTGCAGCATTATTACACTACCAACTCCAAAGGTGAAAATTATTTTGGTAGAGGGACAAAAAAGAAAAGTAAAAAAAAGAAAAAGAATAAAACAAAAAAGAAGTGTAGATTGGGGGTGACTCATTGCAATCCACATTAAATCAAAACCAAGAAAAATAGGGAAAATAGATTACAAAGAAAAAGAAACAAAAAAGAAAAAAACGTCAAAGGGTTTGTGAGAACTAAAATGAGTACAACCAATACAGATGCGGCGCAGAAGAAGGCGCAGGAGTTTCTTTCCAAAGATGCGATTGAGGAGCTGCGCAGTGTAACGGATAAAACGGGTTCCCGCGTGCGTCATGGATTATTACCGCGTGATCATCACACTGTGGATACCGAACATGAAAATAAAGTAAATGCGTATATTGCTGAAAGGCGAACATGGCGGAAGAATGTGTATGTTCTGCGTAACTTTGAGTACTGGAGATTGAGGGCGGAGTATTATCCATATATTGAGAGAAGTGATGCATACAGTGATAACTTTTTTATCCGCGGCATTACATGCCATCCGCGGCTTAGTGACTATCCTACTTGTCGTGCGGTAATACAGGATTATTTTATCTGTCGCGATAAGAATAAGGTAATGCAGGTGTTTAACATGTGTGCCCCACTTAAGGAACAGTTTTGTGCTTGCATTAATGAGGTATTTATAAAGAATCATGAACGGGGTGACAAGAAGTTTAACGCACGCAGAGAAGAGTATTTTGAGGAACAGCGGGGGAAGCGATTCGCCAAGTTGTTGAATCAAGCAGAGGAATCAATGGATCAGCGAAGAAAATTGCAAGATTGAGGAAATATTTTTTGAGAATTGTTGGTAGTTTATTGGTGTGGATGATTTAGTTGGTGCTGCTGCTGCTGCTGCTGTTAGTGTTGGTGTTGGTGTTGAAGGTGGAGAGGTGGATATAACAGAAAAAGAGTCTTCTTATTGATTCTGTTCTCTTATTATATTGTAACTCTTACCGTTAATAAAGTCTGCGGTGTTCATCCCATCCGTGTATTCCTTGTCGTTCTTCTGTACTTGACGTGTATTGTTCTTTTTTTTCCTTCTTTTGTGTATTGTATCTATTAAGAACGAGAGCACTCATCTGCAAAGATACAAAAAAAAAGCATTTTCTTCTTTTCCTTTAATCTAACGGGAAAACAATCAAAAAGAAGGAGTTAACCATAACAAGACGGAAAGAGAAATAACAGTCCACTATCAAACATACATACATACGTATATATATAAGTACAAAAAAAAAGTGTGGACACGTAAAAATGAAGTCTCCATTATCCTTTGCTCGTGTAGGAGAACTCGCTTGTCAGCGTGACACTTTTCTCCGTGAACTGTGCGCACGCGTCGTCTCGTGTAAGGCGGTTTCCCTTGATAAGACCCTCCGTGGTGGTAAGAACGACAACAGCAAGAAGAATAACAGCAATAATAATAATAATAATAATAATAATAATAATACAGGTGCTACATCCCAGTTCACAGATCCCCAATCGGCCTTTGATGTTATTCTCACAGATTCCGTTCTCTTCCCCGAAGGTGGTGGACAGCCGTGCGATTACGGTGAACTTATCTGCGATGAGGCGTCTGTTGCTCAACCACTGCCGGTGCGTCAAGTGCGCCGCGTTGGGGATGCGTGTGTGGTGCGAGTTCCCGCTGCTCTGCCCGTTGGGGCGGCGGTGCAACTCCGCGTGGATGATCGCCGGCGGCGGGACCACACCCAACACCACTCCGCCCAACATTTAATTACAGCGATGCTGCTGAGTCCCCGTGTGATGGGCGAGGGGCAGACACTTCCCACAATTGCGTGGGCCCTCGCCCATCCACACTGCCACGTGGTGCTGCCAACGGGAGTGCGGCTCACACCGGCAGTAGTGGCGCGAGTGGAGGCGGCGTGTAATGAGGCAATTGCACAATGCGTACCCGTGCAATGTGAAGTATTTCCGAGTAGAGAGGCGTATGTGGAGGCGCGTAAACTGCAGGAAGAGAAGAAGGAGGGAGAGGGAGATGTGAAAAACCCGCAGCGTGTTTCACGTGAAATTCCGCAGGATGTTACCGGACCAATTCGCATTATCACTATAGATGGTGTTGACAGTTGTACGTGTTGTGGAACACATGTGACGAATTTAGCGCAGTTGCAGATGATAAAGTTATTACATCAGGAAACAAAGGGAGATACGCTGAAACTCTTCTTTATCGCAGGTGATCGTGTGCGGGAGTACTTTTCAGATATGTACTTCCGTGAAAAGGAACTGATGAAGGAGATGGGCGGTGTTCGTCCAGAAGACTTTGTGGCAACTGCCATACGAAAAGGTAAAGACTTTGTGGATATGGAAAAGCGAGTAAAGAACTTAACCATGGAACTCATGAAGTTGGAGAGCGCAAGACTTATTCTAGAACTAACCCAATCATCAGAAAAAGGTGATGATGATCATATTCTTATGTATCGCCGCGATGACGTGGAGGCGGAGTTCTTTGCACAGTTACGAGATGCCATTCGTCAGACTTTCCCAGAGTGCCATGGTGTATTTGCCTGGCCAGCTTCCCCTTCAACTTCTTCAAATATAAAGAATGGACAATTTATGATATTTGGACCAACGGAGTGGGTGGATAAAGTGGCACCGGAAGTGTGTACGGCGTTGGAGGGACGAGGCGGGATGTCTAAGCATGGATACCGCGGCAAAGGCACACTGACGGGATGGGATAATCTTGTTAAGAAACTAAGTCCTTGCTAGGGCGTAACATTTGAAGGGAAATGGAAGAAAAGAGAAATGGGAAGGTTGTGTAACGGATGCGGTGTTTACAGGTTTCGTAATCTCTCTCTCTCTCTCTCTCTCTCTCTGTCCGTGTGTATTTGTGAGTTCTATTTCTTTTTGCGATCGGTTTTCTGTGAAATTAATTGGTTTGACTCGAATTTTTCTTTATTTCTCTCTCTCTCTTTCTATCTCTGTCTGTCTGGTTGACTAACTGATGTAATGACTGTAAAATAACCACAGCTTTATGTTGAATATTCTTTTCTTTTCATAATATTTATTTCTTCTTAGTGTATAGGAGGAGGTGGGGGGTTTTCGCGTCGTGGTATTTCCCCTTTACTCTTTTTTTCATTATTTATTTATTTTATTTACCTCTTTTTTTTTTTTTGTGTGTGTGTACGTGTATTTATATCTGAAATGACCGTTCAGGACGCTACCACCACCGGTACCACCGTAGGCGGAGGCGGAGGCGATATCAACCAAAAGAATAAGAACAGCAACCATGAGGATAATGATACTAATAATGATTTTGATGATGTTAATAATAGTAAAGATGATATAGTGACGCACGTCAAAACATCAACCATTTTTAGTATACCTATTGATATTATACGTGAGATTCTCTCATTTCTTCCTGCTTATTGCTTACTGCATACTGTGATACGTGTCTCATCATATCTGAAAGGTATCATACAAAACGATAGTTACTGGCAGAACCTCTGGACTACACGTCAAATAACATGCTTCTCTCACTATGTACAGCTTGCTAAACAATCAGAAGTAGGAGGAAGATATATACCCATTACCTTATCCACGTTATCTAGAGATCACAGTATTTTGCTTGCATCAGTCGTACCATCAAAAGTACCCAATATAAGTTTTTTGGAGCATAATAATAGTCTTATTAGACTCTCTAATGGTTATGATAGTAACGGTAATAGTGTTGTGACTCATATTAGTATTGCTTCTAGTCCCCTGTTGTTACTTTCAACTAGTGAGGACGCAGACTCTCTCACACAACTTCTCTCACACTTGGCAGGAACAGGTGTGGAAACAAAAAGACAAAAAACACAGAAACCAGAATCGGGTACACAAAGAGTAATCTCACTACGTAGAAAGTGTCGTAACGAATCGATACGACTTTCAAAGGCATTGTGTTTTCTTGAAAATAGTAAATCTTTAGGTTCGTCTAGACCCATAATTGATGATTTTCATACTCTACGATTATTTCTCTTTTCGCATGATCTTCCACCTCAACTTTCTCGTCGTGATGGTACACCAGAAGAGCATGAAGCGGCTTTATATGAGTTTATGAACGCCCTCGTATACGCCTGGAAGTGCTGTCATCCAGCGCATCAATTTATATCTACAACAAGAATGGGTTTGCCAATTCAACAAATGGAAGGAAACTCTACATTTATGATTCCATCAGAGGGAAGAGAAGAGGAGGAGGAGAGAGAAACAGAGGAAACACGATTGGGAATAACAGCAGTTGCAGTAATAACACCACCAACAAGAACAATGACGTATAATGATAATGGTGAAGAAGAAAAGGAAGATGATGGTGTTTTCTTTTCAGTTTCAGAGTATCTATCTATGCCGGTATCGTCGACATTAATGACATCTTCTAGACTAATTGTTATGCCTGGAACAAGTTCTGTGCGTCGTCTGCGCTTTTCTCTTAGTGATACCTTAATTTATCTCTTTTTGTTAGAACATGTTACTTTCTCTGATATTCACCAGCATGTCTGGAATGATGAGCGTAAGAATGCTATTTGCAGTCGTATTTTGAGTCCCACAGGACACGCGGTGGAACTTCGTTTCTTTACATCATCTCTAATTAGTGTGTATCCACGCTTCTTTGTAAAGATGGAGTTTACACAAGCTGATCTTCCACGCACACGTATTCAAAAAGTCTTTGAACAGCAACGAATTCACCCTTCTGGTCCCTTTTCATCATCATCTTCTTCTTCATTAGTGTCGGATGAGGATGAGGAGGATAACAATAGTCATAACAGTCATCATCACGGTAATCACAATAATGCCACTCTCGCCTCATTATTCTTTGGTGGATATGGACGAGTTGAAGTGGATATTCCTCCCACCGTTGCATGGGATAACTTTGTGCGACTGCGCAGTGCACTCGGTCTTGATGAATCGTTTCCAATGCAATTGTTGTGGAATGTTGTGGTCTTTGCGGCTGGCGCTGGTGGGGATATTCTGCAGCAGCAAAAGTCCTCTTTTGTGGAGTATTATCAGACATCCTTTACAGCCGCCTTTACGAAGGGATTTCCTAGTACTGCCGAACCCAGTGTATGAAATGAGAGTAGTCTAAATAATAATAATAATAATAATAATAATAATAATAATAATAAGAATAAGAAGAAGAAGAAGAAGAAGAAAAGTACACAGAGTTAAGGTGCGAAGAAATGAAGAGAAGAGTTATGGGACCCTTTAGGGGGTTTTGTTGTTGTTTTTTTATACAAGAAGAAGGAGTTCAAAGAAGGAATGATAAAATGTGACTGCTTTCTATAGACTTGTGTGTCTCTGTTTCTCTGTCTGTGTGTGTATGGTATGTATCTATTGATACATGTCTGAAGTGTAATATAATTCAAAAGTCATTCACAGAAGAGAGGGTATTTTGCAAATTATAATTTCTTTTTTTTTTTCCTTCTTCTCTTTTAACCCTATTCATTCTCACATGTATTCTCAATAATTACAATGTATTTCTACAGCAACAAAAAAACAAAAGAGGGTGGGAGTGGAAGTGACCCATAAACAAATATACAAAAAGAAAACGAAAAAATAATTTAAAGTAAATACACCCCGATGCGAAGATGTGGCAAGTGTGAATCCTTCATGAATAAAATGTTCTGTGTTTCCTCACATCATTGGCAATATAGACATAATAATAATAATAACAAAAACACCAACTATTACTATTACAGCAGCAGTAATAGTAATAGTAATAGTAATATGGGTAATGAGAAGAAGGAGGAAACAGACGGGGATACTCTAACCATGTCCCTTCTTCGCATTGCGGCATACGGTAAAGATACATCTAAAACGAAACCTATCGTAACAAAGGCAGAAACAACAACAAAAGGAGTGAGTGCCTCACCTCACGTAACACAGCAACTTCTACGTGTATTACTACTAAATAAACGACAACAATCTCTTGCGAAACATCAACAAGGTAATGCAGAAGGAACATTATCAGATCTCAAGAAATCAACTGTAGAAGAAGTAGAAGTAACAGGATCTACACCTTCTAGTCCCCCTGTGATTTCTCCCAAACAAATGGGTTCATGGTATACGGCATTTTCTCTTTTTAGTGATGTTGTACAGCATCATGCTGTCTTGCCTTCTATTGAACACATAAATGTGTTATTAGGTATAACTGTTCGAGAGCAATGTTGGCAACAAAAAGAACAAGTAGAGGCATTTGTAGAGAAACTTCTTCTTTCTACACATATTATGCGTAGTGAGAAAAAGACTCAGTATGATGATAATGGCCTTGCTGTTGCTAGTGATGGTAATAGTGATAGTGGAGAAGAGAAAACTCTCACGGACTTGGTTTGCGCACTACAGCCGACAACAGAAACGTATGATTGGCTTATGACCGCTGCGATTTCTCAAAAACATTGGGAAGAAGCATTAATGTACTTTCAGGACGCCCGTGATGAGTATCTGGCAGTCTCTGATGTTTCCCTTCGATTATTACTTGAGGCATATCGTATGGCTGGATTATATTCCACTATTGCGATACGTGGGAAGGGAAATCCTACACCATTGTTGGCATTACGAACAGATCAACGAGGTCCTATGCTTCGTCGTGCAGCAGAAACTACAACTTCTGTTACTTATTCTTCTTATGCTTCTTCTTCTTCTTCTATTGTATCTCATTCTAGAGAGAATAAACCGGGGGAAGTACGTTTTATGTGGGAATTAGCTCTTATGGTGTTTTCCTCCTTTCGACATCGTGTACGGGAGAGTAGTACAATGGCATTATTTATATTAATGATGGCAGAAGCGGGTCAACATCAAGTAGTGTTAGATACCTATCGTGATTGTATACGTAGTCTACCCCTTGGTGAGGAGGTTATGATGCTTGTAAGTAACTCTGCACGCGAGCTTGGGGATTGGAATATGTGTTTATCTCTACTTCAGCAAGTAACTACATCACACACAACTGTAGATCAAATACTTATTTTCTCTATATTAGAAGATACCTTATATGTACTTCGAAGAACACAACAGTATAAGAAGATTCTACAATTACATGCGGAGTTGTCATTTCTTGTATGGTCTCCTCGTGCTCAACTCGTAGTGGCACAGGCCGCTATGGCTCAGAGAGATCTCCCATTACTTATTAGACTTCTTGAAGAAGCAATGGCAGTTTCAGTAGTATCAGAAGAGGAATATGAAAAAGAGGATACTAACAATAATAATTATTATTATTATTATTATTATTATTATTATTACAATAGTCCTAATGATGGTGATAGAGATCCATCCTTTACTATGGGTGAGGTTACTCATCAAACTTTTTGGGAAAAAGGTTCATTAACTCGATTGGTGTCTATCCCATTAGAAATGTATGATGTAGTGCTTCGTGCAATTCAAGTTGAACTTATTCACCGTCACTTTTATACAGAATATGCTAATTCTTCAGTATCAACAATATCACGGCAAAGTACATTTCAAGATCTCTCTGCATTATCTATATTTGTCTATGAACAATTCCTCCATGTTGCAAAGCGTCAACTACGTGTACATGAAAAGAAGAATCTTTCTGAAACCTCTCTCTCTGTTTATGCCCCACTTCTTCGTTTATTAGAGTCCTCCAGTGAGAAGACTGATGGTACAAGTTACTGTACAAATCAAAGTTTTCAGTCAACATGGGAGACAGCTCTCTCATATGTGTCACTTATTCGTAAACCTGATGCCGTTGTATTAACTCTTGTTTCTCATATACTATATAAACATCATCAATGGGAAGCGGCTATGACTGTTATGGCATCTGTTATAAACGACGAGGAAACAAGATGGTATGCTGCAGCTGTGACAGCAACGGCGGCATTACGTCCTGATGAAACTAAAATTACTGGATCTAATGAAATGATAGAATCCAGGCGTTTTAACTGTACATCCGTAACAGCAGTGGCGATTCGTTATGTTGTGTGGAGTGCATCGCGTAAGCCTTCAGCTGCATTACATCTTATACAATACGCCTTTGCACGTGGATGGATTGATAGTACAATGGCTTTGCAATTACTTGAAGGTATTAGGCACGAGGCAGATAGTGTACATCATCGAAGATTAAATGATGCTAATAGTGACGGTGATAATAATAATAATAATAATAATAATAATAATAATAATAATAATAATAATAACAGTGTTGATGCTACTAGAACTAGTAGTGATGGTGATGATGCACTGTTATTGTACTCTCCTCTTGATGCTGTTCGAGCTCTCATAGAACTCATTTCTCTCTATAATGGAAGTAGTGGTTCAGTATCTTTGAGACCTCTCTTATTTGATGCGATGCAGCTTTTACAATTACTTCAAACACAGACAGAACCACCTACCGCTGCCTTTTATGCCTTACATAGACGTCTTGGTGGGATTTTTTCAGAATTAACGTCAGGAAATTGGAAGGATCAACAGCGGTGTGAAGCTGAATTAGCGGTGTTAGCCGGATTACATGCTGTATGGCAACAGATAAGTATATCACATGTAAGTCGATGGACATTATGGCAAGAATGCCTGCATTCCCTACACTGGCTTCACACACCATTATTAGTAGTACCTCATCATCATAGTAATTATGTAATACAGGCTAATGAAGCCACACTTCGAGTCTTACGTGCTTTTGTACGGCGTTGTGATCGTCCAGAAGGACCATTTGTGGAAGGTGTTATTATAAATTGGTTGTTAGCGAAAGCCTCTCCATCGTGTGTGGAGAGACTCTTATCATTATTTGATACTCCCATCACTATTGCAAATCGTGTGATGTGGACCGCACTGGAATTATTGTTAGATGCCTTTGTGTGGAGTAGTCGTCATCGCAGAAAATGTTTACTGCGACACCTTCTGCATCTCCTGCAGCCACTTTTATCACGAATTGTTCAGATGGATATAAACACGTTTGCTGAAATGCAGAGTTCTGTACGTTCAGATACGTTAACCGCAATGATAGTGGTAGTGCAGTGTATGACGAGTGGTCCGCATGAGGAGGTTTTGCGTGATTGGCCGTTGATACAACAGTTACTATTGCAGTTAATTCAAACATGTGAGTTTACATCCATTAGGAATGAATTAGGAAGTGTAAGTATACTTGCAGAGGGTTTAGCCGCCGTTTTGGATAAGTTACGTCGTACATTTCATTTTCTTATTATGAAAATATCACTAGATGCTCATCGTCAAGAGAGTGCTGGGATGAGCCCTCTTAACGGTAAAGGTCTTGGAAACGGTATGGAAAAAGAAGTTGAAAACTCAGTATTAGCATACATGGATATTTGTGAAACCTTTATACAACGAATTTTTACTTGTGTGAGTAGTAGTGATATGGTACAAGAAAGAAAAAACGATGGTGTTAACAAAAGTATTGAAAAAGTTTTAAACTGTATTTGGGATGTTAACTACACATTATATGTATGGTATACATCCTTTGCTTTTTCTGAGTGTGGGAAAAGTATGTTAAAACGTATTCAAGCTCGTTATCGCTGGTTATTGTGTTCACAGGTTTCACTATTACCTGCTTTCTATACAACACCGCAGCTTATAGAACGGTGGTTAATTGTTATGAGCAGTAATACTGATATCGTCAAGAGAAAAAGAGAAACAATTAGAAAGACTGGGAGTGGGAAGAACTCTGCAGTCACATTAGTAAATGATATTACAACCTTAGAGGCATGGCAGGGGTGTCATTCCATGGCTTTTTTGCATGGAAAAACATTACAACAATTTATACTTCCACTTGTACTGGAGGCGATTCATAATATCACAGTTGTAGTTTCCACTCGCTTTTCCATCGATTCTCTCTCTTCTACGTGCACAACTACTACAACTACTACAAAAACAAAACCAACAATACCATTAACAGGGTCTACAACTTACATGCGGAAGAAACTTCCTTCAATTGGTAATGGTTTCTCCCCACAATCTCTCTTTACAGATCACATGAATGTTGTTACACCGTCTCAGTTGCAAGTTATGCAAGAAGCCGGCTGTACTCTTATTTATCTCCTGTTGTGTGAAGGACAGGCAGAGTTACCGCAGATGATGTATAAAGTGATGTCATGGTCATTATGTCCACGTGCATTATTAACTTCTATCATGGAAGCCGTGCAATCCACATCGCGTGAGGCGTTAGAAGCCGCATGGTCCTCTTCTACACTTGTGAATGTATTTGATATATTAGCCCTACAGCAACACTATTGGGTATCCGTAGGAATAGTGAATAAATTAGAAGAGAGTCAAGCAGCGGCATTAGTGCGACTTTTAACTACATCTCCTGTTATTCGCTCCATTGCTCGTGTGGATGAGGCGATATGTACATCTGCGCTACTGGCGTTAGCGGTAATGGATGTAAAAGGAGAGAAAGAAAATGCGGTGAGTATGCGAGAGACTATGTGTAGACTCCTTTCCGCCTTTCCAAAGATTTTGGAGAAGAAAGTACTGCGATTATTATTACTTCAATCACAGTTATATGCATCTCAATTAGGTGTGATAGATGTAATTGTACAGCACCTGGTATCTGAAGTTAGTAGTAGTAAAAGATCTTTCTCTTTTTACAGTCCTGCATTAATGCGAGCCTCATTTAAGTGGATTTTACTCCGTCATACATCTATAACGGAGCAATACACATCTAATACAGACCTAGCGCAATACATTTTTTCAGAAATGATGTACTCGTATAACGCAAATCCCTCAAATGATAGTTCTGGGATGGATGCGATACAGGAGAAATTCTCTACTGCCTTTTTGAAGTTTAAACCCTTAAGAAAAGATGGAATCTTACATGCATTTCCTTTTAGAAAAGTATTGGGATGGGAACAAGTGTGTCAATTACTTTCGGATGCACGTCGAGCTGAAACGCCAAATGTTGATATAAATGGTGTATTTTTTGCAGTAATGGAATTATACAAATCTTATATACCGCGTAAATGGAGAGATGAATTTATTACGCATCTCATGGAACGAGAGAAACGTAATCGTTCTTGTAGTGATGGTAGTCATTCTCATACTTCCTTAATGGATAAACTTGTGGAACAAGTTACATGTACATTTTCACTATGGGATTCAATCTTTTCAAATGAGTCAGTAGATTTATTAAAACTTGAACGACTTGGTGAAAAGGTGTTGGGGGTTCTTCTTAATACCACAACAAGTGAAAATGAGAAAGAAACACACGTTGATGTGTGGAAATCTGTATTTGCTCTTCTTCAGCAGATACTTCAAAATCGTACTTTGGTACAAGAAAAATATGTCATGAAAACATTACAAGGATTCAATTCCCTAAGTTGTTTAATGATTGAACGTTTTATTGTAAAACTGCTCCAGTACGGTTTACGAGATTCCTCAACACCAGAGAATAATAAACTTTGGAAAAATGATCTCTCATTCGTGGTTTCTTCGTTATTATTACTGATGGAATTATCAAAACCTGGCTTTGGTGTATATATTGCTCTTCACAGATTGTATGATGAAGTCCTTATGCATGAAGGGGATTTCCACAATAATACAGGCAAATCTATTTTCACATTACAGAAGGATAGGTATCGATCTCTTCTTGGGAGTGAGGTGCAGTTTTTAATGATACCACAGTTAATGGATAATAATGATGATGATGATTATTATTATTACTATAACTATGGTAGAAGGAATAGTAGTAGTAGTAGTATTAGCAATGGAAGTGGAAAAGTGTGGAATGCCCTCGCTAAAACAGATGCGATGGTTAATCTTCTTTTTCGTTTCATCTGCACAACAACTACACTCTGTGTGGTATCAAGCAAAGAAATCACTATCTATGAAGAAAAAAAAAAGAAAAAGAAGAAGGAAGAGGAAGAAGAAAAGGAGTTTCTACAACGTCTACTCGGTCTCTGTGGGCGGCGTGTTGCCTCCTCCGTACTTCTTCTCTTCTCATCTGAAGTGAAGGAGATGTGCCATTCACTGCAGGAGGTGTATATAAGTAATGTGAAAAGCACAGTTGGACATTTGGTGCAATCCGCACTTTTAATGGGTGCGTGGAGAGATATTTATTGGTTAGCATTACATTTGTTTACTTCGCTAGAAACAGGATTGTGTCGCTGGAAAGAAGAAGAAGAAAGAAAAAAAGAAGAAGAACAAGATGAGTTTATTTCTTCACTCTTGTGGGTTATTGGGTTATTACCATCCATGGTGGCTGCTTCTCTGTGTACGAGCAGTAGTCTGCAATCGCAGATTAATGCACTGGTGGAGGCTTTACCACAGCCACTCTTACAAGAGCTCTTCTCACGTGGTATCATGGTTATGGATTATGATTATGATGCTAACACTATTAATATTAATAATAATAATAATAATAATAATAATAATAATAATAATAATAATAATAATAATAGTGAAGCGCAACGAGGAGTTCTTTACCGATTTCTTGTAAAGCTTCAACAAAAGATTTTGTTAAGGGCGGAAAATGTACTGCGAATAAGGGGAAAACGAGCGATATCTAATTTTGAACGTATCTCACTATTACAACCGCTGGTACAATTGGGGATGTTATTAAAGGTACAAAGTGCAGATGATGTTCAAATGGCAAACCTACGTATGTCATTCTTCTTTTTCCTCACAGATGATCACTGGTTGAAACTGGTGGAAGCTGTAAGAGAAGAATCTAAACGAAATTGTAAATCATATATTCCTCAGAAAACCGATACAAGGATGATAATTTCATCAAACATAATAACTTGGGAACAGGCTGTAGCGTTACTATGGAATTCAGATCAAGACGTTAGTCAATCCCTTTCTGAAGAACAAGGGTATAAAAGTAAAGGTATTACTGGAAAACATCGACATGTACGAAATGCTCTACACGTTTTACATACTTCAATTTTATCAGAAAAAGTACCGTGGCAAGTTTCTTTGGAACTTTTTTTACGAAAAGATGGTCCACCGCATACAACACTTGTGATTCCAACTTTTTACTCTGAAATTGTGATTCAGCATTCTCCTTCCTGGACAGACGCGTTGTCTCTCTTTGAACATTCGCTTTCAAAAGTAACATATCCCACTAAAGTGCAACAGTTTTTAGCGCATTTAATACTTCATCGTATGCGAACTGATCCTTTATGGAGTAAGATGGAAGGAGGAGTATCATCACATTATAATAATACAAATGGAAGAAGTACTAGTGCTGGGATAGCTGGAGGATTACTTTCTTGGAAAGTTGCCTCTTCCTTCTGTCATCAGTTAACTCAAAACGCAGCATCTCCACCGTTACCACAGCGAAATATGCTTGAGATTTTACGTCATTGTGTATTTGAACCTTCTGTTGCATTATCAATGTATGAGGAGTATTGGAAACAAGGATACCGTCGTACAGAAGGTGTAAATGCTTTTCTATCCCTCCTTCGAGCAGCCCGTTTAGCCAGGAATGAGGAACTGGCATTAAAGGCCATATGGGATTATATTCAGTGCTGTGATGGTCAAGATGGAGTTAAAAGTGAAACTCATTGCGAGCCTATTAGGCATTACATGTTCACTGCAGAAGGAAACGCGACTCTTTGTCGTTCCTTTGTGCAAATGTGTATAAGTGGCGTGGTTTCACCTCAGGCAGCAGCGGAAGTAGCAGCGGCACTAAAAAAGCGAGGCCGTATTGGTGAGGTTGAAGAGGAATTATTAGTAATTCGATCAAAAGCTGGAAATCAACACCGTAACTCCTAATACCCTCCGTAATGAGAGAGAGAGAGAGAGAAAAAAAAAAAAGAAAGGGGTAAAGGGTACTCTTGAAGAATTATTGCTTGAATTGGTGTTTATTATTATTATTTTTTAATATTATTTTATTTTATTTATTCTTGCTTCTCTTTGTTTCTCTAATTATCTATACATATGCTATTTTATGTTTCACATCCTCTTTTTTTTCCCCTTTTGATGGATACACTCTTTGTTAATTCGCTCTCCTATGTTTGTATTTTGTTTTGTTATTTTTTGAGTTTTTCTTTTTCACTCTCTTTATCTATCTATCGTCTCTTTTTTTTCTCTCTCTCTCTCGTTTTCTTTATATATATATATATATATATATATTAGTTTTCAGTGAATGTGGAAACGATGTTGGCGGTTGCTTGGCTCCACAAACCGCTATACGGATGGTTCAGGACGTCGCTTAGATTCCTCTGAAATTCCCAGTGATTTATATCTGCAACCCATTAGCAATCGTGCCTATCCTCTGCAGGGAGAACACTGGCAGCCTGTTGTTGTGAATGAACCTTCACCCCACAAGGGTAATGTGATCATCTCAGGTGCTGGAGTTGTGGGAATGACCACTGCGGCGTTATTTGCGCTTAGAGGTTGGCATACAACAGTTATTGAGCAGTACCCATCTGTGCTAGAACTACCACGTGGTGGTATGAGTTTATCATCTTTGCAGGATAATAATAATAATAATAATAATAATAGGAAAGACGAAGGAGGAAGAAATATATTGTGGTCTCGTTGGGGTCCTTATGTGGGTTTACAACATGCCCTTGTTACTCGTCGGGCTATGGATGCATTAGAGGCTGCAGGTCTTCGCATTAACGAATTAAAGCAATGTGGAGTTCCTGTATTGGGTGTAATGGATCACCCTGGGGCATACAATAGTTGGCTTACACGTGGATTAACCGAATTACACCCATTCGCTCTCAAGATGCTTTCAGTGAATTTATTAACTCTTCGTCAAGTCCTGGAGCAGCATGTACACACGTTACCTACTGGAAACTGTCGTCTTTTTCACGAACATGTGGTAGAGGCGGTGTATCCGCTAAAGCAACAACTTGTTGTAAAACCTATAAAGGAAAGTTATTTGTACAAGAAACAAGCCCAGGAGGGGGTGAATGATGATGTGCATGAAAGTAGTAGTACGAATAATAATAATAATAATAATAATAATAATAATAATAATAATAGTAATAATGGTACTGTAGGTAAAGATCTTGAGAGGTGGTGGGATCGTCGTTTGGAGACAAGTCTTACACTTCATCCTCTTAAGTGGGAAAGAAAGTTTGAAAGTCAGGCAGTTAATTATGATCTCCTTGTATCTGCAGAAGGGGCGGATTCGCGTCTGCGTGATCTCATTGATGTAGAAGGATTTGCCGCAGATATTGATTTCGCCGTGCGATGGTTTCTTCTTAAGAGTAAACGACTCAGTCACTCCCACATACACCGCTGGCTACAGAAACGAATAAACCCTGTAGTACAGTATGAAGTATGTTCACCATACCAAGTTCCCCTAGCCCTCGCCTTCCCACGAAGAACACCAGAAGGTGAAGAAGACAAAAAGAGTGGTAATAGTAGTAGTAGTAGTAGTAGTAATAGTTTTGCTCTTATGGTGTATGCTCCAACTGGTGATCTTGAACGACTTTCCGATAAAGAAATTGTACGTGATTTTTGTCCTGATCTTGGAGAAAATGATGACACATGTGAATTTTTCTCCTTCACACGGATTCCCACACCCTATCCAACTGTTTTCTGCGAAAATTTATTTAATAGTGTAGGTCTTCCTTCTGCAGTCGTTATTGGTGATGCAGCTCATACATGTAATCCTTTTTGGCTTCAGGGATTAGCTATGGGACTTGAGGATGGTGTTAATCTTTTGAATCAGGTAGACGCCTACTCAAAACATTTCTATGATGCTATTAAACAGTACAGTCAAGAGCGTGGTTGTAGTGGAGATGCATTGCGGGAAATAACAGATCGATGTTTGTATTATGAACGTAAGAAGCACGTTAATCCATTTGTACGTTTTCAAAATAGCTATCAGCATGTAATGAACGTTATTTCTCCACGATTCTTTAACGAGTATTACTCTGGTGCATCTGTAAATCATGTTTACTCTAAAAGCTTAGAAATCATGCTGAATGGTCGGGGATACACCTCGTATGAGTACGCTGAAAAGCAGCAAGCAAAACATCGTTCATTCTTTCATTTAGGTAGGGTGTACACATAGATTTTATTGTTATCGTCACTATCATTCTCTCTCTCTCTCTGTATATGTATATGTACGTTCTCGTACCAATTTTTTTAGTTTTGGGGGGGATTTTACCACAATTAATGCCCCTGTATTTTTGGTGCATTCAGTATTGTAGTGAACTCTTTGCATTTTCTTTTTGTTGTTGTTGAAAAAAAAACACGTTGACATGACAATATAATAATAATAATAATAAATTACTTTACTACTTTTCTCTTTTACCCTCTTGTTATCCTCTATGCATCTGATCTAAAGCGTTTTTTTTTTGTTTTGTTTTCACTCCTACTTTCAATACACTATCAAGACAAGTAGGGACTCCGTCTAGGAAGTAAAGAGAAATTGGATATGTCCTCTGAAGGATTTCGTTTCTCCTTTGCTGATAATGAGACTGAGGAAGTAGTGCCCAGTAATACTAACGTTTCCATAACTACGGAAACAGAGACTGTGTTATTACCATTGTGGCAATTTTCAGTCTTCACACTATCTGAGCAGCTGCTAGCTGAGTGGGCGGAGCAGTACCCAAATAATCCCAATCACAAAATGGAACTTGTCTCTGATGGGGAGGTAAAATTTCCGCCATTGATGTATCAACGTGCACCACATGTGGCACAACTCACCGCTGAAAATGGTAAAGAAGAACGGGATATCGTACCGGGTCGATACTATGGGGGTTTAAAAGTGTGGTCATGTGCACCTTACCTTGTGGAATATATGTTTGCTAATCGCGAGACATTTCAAAAACTCTTTCTAACGAATAATATACTTTGTAATAACGCATCAGGTGAAGAGAATACTGGAAATACTTTGGGTGAACCCATTGTTGCTGAGGTTGGTTGTGGACAAGGCCTTCCTGGTATCGCTGCACTTATTTTGGGAGCTCGACGAATGATTTTTCAAGACTATAATGAGGAAGTACTTGAGCTTTGTGTAAAACCGAATATAGGTGTAAATTTCCTAAGATATGCATCGGCATTGAAATTGGGTACAGGGAAGGCGGATACATTATTATTACCACCTCCTATTGTGCATATGGTATCTGGTGATTGGAGTTCTCTACAGTGGCAGGACCGTGTTAATAATGGCACTGGACAGGAAAACACATGTGAAGCTCACTGCAAAGTGGTACTAGGGAGTGATGTCACATTTGATGAAGAGGCGTGTGAGAAACTTGCCGCGATGTTAAAACGTTGTCTCTCTCCAGAAAATGGAGTGGCATATATTGCGAGTAAACAGTATTACTTTGGTACAAACGGTGGGGTACTTGAGTTCCAGAGACGTGCTGAAGCGCATGGACTTGAGGTGACTGAAGTTGGTCGAAAAGCGACTGTAGGAGAAATGCAACGATCCATTGTGCAAGTGAGGAAACGGTGTTAAACGAAAAAAGGGGGAGAACAAAGAAAACATCTATACATTTCGTGGGTTAGTTTTTTTTTTTTTTTTTGATTCTGTTTTTGCACCAAGAAACATATTATTTTTATTTTTGTGAAAGGGTTGGGAACTGGTATCTGATAAAAAAAAAATGCTCTCTTAATTATTTTTTTTGTTATTCTGTTTTATTTTTAGTTTACTCCAAGTTAGTTGACGTTGAAATCTATGGCAGAGCCAGCTGAACCTCTAACGTTGAATAGAGACGACAACAGAGACAACTCTCCTGCCCCTCTCAATGAAACACCCCCACGCTTTGTTCCGCCCCCACTGGCACCTCCTCCATTACGTGAAGTAAAGATAGGTCCACCAATTGTTTTTGCGTGTGTTTTATTTTCTTTTATATTCTTGACAGTGGCTATTGGTACGCCTTGGTTCCGCATGGAACAATATGCCGCAGCACCTGATGGAGGAGATGTGGTGGGAAACTATGGACTTTGGAAGACCACTGTTAAATCTAGTAAAGTGGTTACTGTTACTAATACGGGAGATATAACATGTCTTCCTATACGACTACGTACAAAGGCATTGCAAGGAATCTCTATTGGCACAGCTTCGCTTGCGTTAATTACTTCTGTTGTAGCATTGGCAAATTGTATCTGGGGTGAAAAAAGGAAAAATGTTGGGATAGCTGCCATTTGGTGCGTTGGGATAACTTTTATATGTGTAATAGCTGAATGCTCACTAGGTATAAATGTATACACTTGGGTTTTTAAAGAATGTGAAGATGGACTTAGTTATCGAACCCGTGCCTATGAACCTTATGTGGGATTTGCCTTTGTCGCCGTATCCTGGGCATTAATTACCATTGCAGGATTATTAGTGTATAATGAACCTGTTTTCTTAGCTGATGCACGATCTATTGATTTTGGTGCCTTCGCTTTTACCGCCTTTGCCTTCGTCGCTTTTCTATTTTCTACCGTTTCATCTCCAATGCCTCAATGGCACTACAAAGATGCCGCTAATAAAACTTTTACCGAGGTCTTATTATGGCGAGAACGTCATGGGATCCTATGGGAACGAAATCCCCCTACCAATTCCACAGGAATTAGAAATCTTGGCTGTCATGATGTAGTACCTTACTTTCGAGCCGCAGAAACGTTTAGTATTTTTTCTGTAATATCATGTTTTTTATCTGTTTTAGGAGGATGGTTACTTTGCAAAAAACTTGGAAAAATTACTTTTTTGACTTTATTCCTTGGATATACAAGTATATTTATGACACTTGTACAGTGGATCTTAGCTACATCTATTTATTATGGCAACTGGTGCAACGGTACCATTGCGTACCACCATAAAAAATATGTCTTGACAACCGGTTTTGTTCTTAACGTAACTGCATTCGTCCTTATAACTCTAGGAACATGTGTTTTAACAGTTGCTGAAGCGATTAGATGTAGATATTTTCCAACAACAACACCAATGAGAACGATGAATGAGATATTTATAGAGTTAATAGATTGATCTGCTGTCATTGTTGTTGTTTCATCCCTCTGGGATTTTTTGTAAAGGAAAGATGTGCACATTTATATACATTTCTCCAAAGAGAAAGATAAAAATATTTAAGGAATGGAGACAGGGTCTATGAATTATTCCCCAAGTATGAATGTTTGACCATTTTTCCATTGACACTTGGAAGAAACCCCTATCTTGTTAAATTACAATGTATTTCCTTTTTTTTTCGTCTCCTTTTAGCTTCCATGTATGGCTTTGGGAGTGACTTTTTTTTGGTGTAAATTTTTAATGGTCTGAGAGGGTTCCTTTTTGTTTGTTTGTCTTTGTGGGTGGGTGGAATTTCTTCGTATTTGTGATGGATATTCTCTTCTGTGACATCTTTAAGGGTTGATCCCATTAGCGGTGTATGATTAAGAAAAAGCGATTACTTGTGTTCCAACATCTCTCTTATTTTCTCCTTTCTTTTCGAATAGAACCTCCTCAACCCAAACCCCACGGCAGGTTGACCTTTGCTTTTTATTTTTCTTTTTTTTTCCCCCTTTTTCACCCTACTAGAAACAAGAGGCAATAGTTTGAACCTTTCATCTATGGATGAGGATACCTTTACGTATATTCTCCCGCCTGCAGCTTCACCCAAAGAATGTATTCGCCATCTCCTTCAAGAAAATTTGCCCACCCTCGTTGAGGCTTCAACAGATGCAGAAGGAAGACGAGGAACTTTAATCATATCTCGAAGTGAATTTATTGCGGATGTGCTGTGTAGTTTTGATTATCAAAAATGCAATGAAACCCCCGCCCCTCCTGGGGGCGCTATTCTTCCAACAGCGGTTGTTCCAGGAGAGGCAGTTTCTTTAATACCAGTACCACCAATCTTTGATGGGGGTGATTGGCCACGTGTATGGACACAGTTTGTACGAGACGTGCCCCGAGAAACACTCTTAATCGAAAATACTCTATACGATAACGCGTTCATCGCCTTTGATAGGATTCAAAACCTTCTTGATAATGCTTATGATGATATTCCAAAAGATAAACGTGGTCATGGACTGCTTGGTTTTGATAAATCGCTAGAAAATGGGGGTATTTTCCCTTTATTTTCTACTGTTTGGTACTCTTTCAGAGACCGTTTATTCTCCTCGGATGGTATTAAAAAAAGAGAAGTGGCAAAAGCCATTCGTCTTGCGATAATTGCCTCACAACAAACAATTTTGGCTTTCCCAGTAGAGCTCTTGCACGCTCAGTTTTCTAAATTTCGCCCATACGACGAAAACAACAACAATACTCATGCAGAACATCAAGTAATATATATTGGTGAACCTCAAAAGAGTTTTCAAGCAAAAATTGAAGATTGCGATAACCCTCATGCTGCAACAGAAAGGATGAAAGTACGAATAGAACGCCGACGTGATGGAATTCAATTACCGTTTGTAAGGGTTGAAAAAACTTTAGATGCCTTTACAGTGGATGACGCAGCCAACCATTCAACAAAATTACGGTTTCAGATTGCTATTGAAATTAATTTTTTCTCCAATGATGGTGTAGAACTAACCTGGGAATGGCGCCGACCCCCGGAGGAAAGAAAAGTGTAAACGAAGGAAATGGGAAACAAAAAAACCGTTCAACTTCATAAAAATGTGAAAAAAAACTCTTGCTTCCCGCCCTTTTCTTTCCCCAGCCTCCGCCCGCGAGGGAGAGAGAGAGGCGACAGAACCCAAAACAAAAAAACCTCGTTTCTTTTTTTTTTTTCTATTTTGTTTTTTCCCCCGCCGTCGCAACGAAAAAAGGATCCCCGCCCCGTTTCTTTGGAGGCCGGATGTTTTTTTTTCTTTTTCGTTTTTTTTTTTTTCCATCGGCCCGACGAGGGGGAGAAAGCAAGGGAAAAAAACGACGCCGAGGACCGGGAACGGCGCGGACTGCGCTATCCTTGCGGGGAAACCGAACCCCGTTCGGACCCGCACACAGACGCCGCCCAAAGAGGGAAAGTGTAAGTGTGGTAATTGCCGTTTTCTGTGCGTGGCAGTCCTCGTTGCAAGGCGGTTCTCTTCTTTAGGGGGTTCCCCTTGCACGCCGCGCACCCCATCGCCAGTGTTCAGCTACAATCCTGGAGGGACGTGGGGCGTGCGTTGCATGTTCAAGACGAGGTTTTCTCGGATGCCCTTGACCCACGGTTTTGTGTGTGTGCTGCCCACGGCTCGGGCGCAATGACGCGAGACGGGTGTCGG
This sequence comes from Trypanosoma melophagium, assembly GCF_022059095.1. NCBI lineage: Eukaryota > Euglenozoa > Kinetoplastea > Trypanosomatida > Trypanosomatidae > Trypanosoma > Trypanosoma melophagium. The sequence goes on along the minus strand of NW_027125138.1, from coordinate 252,925 downwards.
GAATGTAAGGGAAGGAAGGGGTTGCGCCATCGCCCTCCTTCCAAGACGGCGGTGGGGTCACATCTTCTTCCGCCGCCGCCCCGTCTTTTCCGCCAAGATGCCAGCGATCTCGAGGCCACAGCGTCGTCTGCTTCATCACCGTCGCGGGGAAAAAAGTAAAGGGCGAAACCCGACAACGAGCCCCACGACGAGCGGCTCGCGCCTCGTGCAGACTGGTTGCCGGGTTTCATCCTTTCCCCTCTCCTTCTCACCTCCTTTCTATCTCTCTCAAGTTCAAAGTCCCTGAGCATGATATTTCAGGCCTCAAGGTTCAGCGCCTCGGGACGTAAAGTGCCCCTCGAGCCCCGCCGAAGCGAAGCATGCCGCTCATGCCAGCCCATGCACGTTCTCTCGTTTGGAGAGGGACGCAAAAAGTGGTTGTGTTTTTGTGTTGGCGTGTTGCTGTGTGGCGTGCATGTTTGGAGTGCATGCCGCGCCGCAACTGTCGTCGGACAGGAATTTCGACCAGGCCAACGCGACTGCGTTTGGAGTGCGATCCCGTTCAGGATGAGCCTCCAGGCGTGCTTGTATATAGGTGCCCCACGCCGCCGTGAGCCTTCGCGTTTGGAATGCCCTTCCCCCGAATGCAAGAGTTGAACGCTGAGCTTGAGCCGCGCAAAACAGGACGGGATGCGAGTTTGCGTGGAGGAGAGGAAAGAAAGGAGGCACGGTGTGTGAGGGGAAGAAGTGTGGCATGTCAGTCCCGTGCCTGTGTTGGGTGGCTTGGCGCAAAGAGGTCCGAGAATCACGTTGTGGTCAATGCAAATGCCTCGATGGTTCACATCACATTCCCAAAAACACACAGTGATAGAGAGAAAGAGAAAGTGGCGGGGAGGCACGGCACACCAACCATAACAACCGCACACGTTAACTGCAGCCCAATCAACAACAACAGAAATAAACAAGGAGAAGTGCAAACACACCACAGAGTCAGAGCAGAATCAAACTACAAACATGGCTCCATGCTCTCTTCGCCCAGCCCCTCACCATCACTTCGCCAGATTGCAACTCACAACAGAGGGAATCCCAACAGTGCAATCATGTGCGGCCCCAATCACACAACAACGCAAAGGAACCGCACCTTCACTCCAGCCCCTCAAACACGCGGCAGGGGATATCGCCACACCGACAGTTAGCGCACCGCAAACACATCAGCGTCCAGCAGAAACACACCAACCACCGAGAATCCGCAGCGGCGCGGTCCAGCAACACAGAGTTTCCATCTCACCCACATGCCCATGCCAGAGAGGCACTAAGGCATTCACTAAAACCCTACACTGAGCCACACACCTGCAGAGAGGAACAGAAAACACGAGAGCAACGGAAAAAAAAGAAAAACAGGATATCGACGGCACACAATAACACACCAATCACGGCTGACACTCCCAATTGGAACAGCATTCACCCACACCAATCAAACCATTGCATCAATACGCACCCCAAAAAGAAAAACAAACCCATTACGTGAAGCCGAAGCGGATCAGCCTTAGTCCCTCCCCGCAGGCTGCAGTCACTCAAGCAAACCACACAACACACTACACCACAAGGGCAGAGAAATATGCTCGCGGCCATGCTTTGAGTGACACCACCAACAGAGAGAGAAGGCGAGAGCAAAGAAATGTGTTTTCATTACGTGGGCGGTGCGAGGAGAAACCCCAACACACACATAGGAAGGGCACTCTCAAACACCCACAACCCACCAATATTTTCACCAAAATAAAAAGGTAAAGAAAAAAGAGAGTGACTGCGTGAGGCAGACACAATAATAGAGCACAAAAATGAAAAACCAAAAGAAATTCATGACTCAATGTGGCTGCGATGCCCGAAGACAGTCACATCCACTTTATGGTTCATAACGAGTATTTATTATATGGTAAAAGTATAGTGACCAAGTATTCACTGGTTGCATAGCCTGCAGCCTGCAATTAGCAATAAAAAAGAGATTATCACACAAAACCCAACACACACAAGGTGCATGGGGAAACGCAAAAGAGACACACACAGTGCAAATTAATTATGAAAAGAAAACACACACAAAAAGAAAGAAGGGAAGAGTGTATAAAAGAATTGTTCTGCAGAGGACTGCGTGTCTGTACTGATGCACGGTGCGGGAAAACACAAAGCACCACGCCTATTGGTTGGCTTGAGGAGCACACCACCATATGCAGCAGAACAGACACGCACACACAGCACCACACAGGGGGAAAACAAACAATAAAAACAAAGAAAATGAAAAGAAAGCCGTGACTATCATGCGAACATGTTCAGGAGACAAGAACACAATTCCCTGCAGTTGGTGTGTCTGTGTCTTTCGTACAGGGCGAGCAATGGGAATGATGCACACACATGATGACAGTCCACACATACACACAAAGAGAAGGAAGGTTATTACTGTGTGCGTGTTTGTGTGTCTTGAACCTCCTGCCATTATTCACATTTCAGTCACAGCAATTAAAACACATTGGGGATTCTATCCCATTCCCATGGGTAAAAGCAAAAGTTAGTAACATTACGGAACACACACACACACACGCAGTGAACGACGGCAAAACAGAACCCAAATAATGCGAACAAAGAAAAAGAACACTCCATCACAAAAAAGATGGTTTGTCGTCTGTTGAGCGTCACGGGAATGCAATAGATGTATCCATTTACAAGCAAACAAGAGATTTATCGCACTGGGAAAGAAGAAAAATTTCAAGATCCATTAAAAAGAAAAGTGACCCCACAATGCACATCCATGTCCAGTCGAACAAAGGTTAACACTGTGCAGCCGTGTGTCATGGAAACACCAATCAGCACACAAGAGTGCAACCCAACACACACAGCAGAACAAGAAGCAACAAGGGACCGTGCAATAATGCAGGACTGCTGCTGCCATCCTTATTTTTTTCCTTGGTCTTATTCACCGCCTCCACTGCAAATTGTTCCGCTTTCTCCCCAGCCTTTCTCTCGGCTTCTTCTGCCAACGTTTTTGTCTCTTCTTCTTTGGCCTTTCCTGCCTTTTCTTCCTCTGTGGCCTTTCTCGATTTTTCTTCCGCTGTTTTTCTTTCCTCTTCCTGTTTGGCCCTTTCCTCGGCTTTTTTCCTTTCATTCTCGGCCAACCTCGCCTTTTCTTCTGCGGCCTTTCTCTGTTGCTCCCTCTTCCTTTCTTCATCTTGTGTCATTTCCCCCCCAACACGCCGGATAACTGCTTGTTTTTCCTCCTCCAACTTACGCTTGATCTCCGCAACGACGTGCTCTGATATTTCCGCCCCAATGTTTGCTATCGTTTCCCCCTTTCCTATCTTAGCCCACTCCTCATCCGTACGTGGTTTCACCTCACTTAACCCCCTTGTTCCCTCCAGCGTCCTCTTTTCTGTTCGCGCGATCCGTTTGACTTCTTCTTTGACTCTTTTAACTTCCGGCTTCCCTCCCGGCTCCTGCATCCCTTCCGCTGTTGCGTTGATTTGCTTAATCACAGCTTCCATTGTTTCCAGTGCTTCCTTTACCCGATTTCTGGCATCGTTCCAAGGGTTGCGACTCCGCTTAATTGCAAAGCTGAGCTCGTCAACCACATGCCTCAAATCCTCGTTCAGTTTCAGACCCTCCTCAGCGATCTGTTGTCTTTCCCCCGTTCCAAGTTCTCCGTGTTTTTTAACCTCCCCTGCATAATATTCCGAGACGTAACCAAGTTTCTTCAGGACATCTTCCAGGTTATCTCGAATGATGAAACATGCTATACCTGCTTGCTTTGCTTCCTCGACAAACCAACTCATATCAATAACTGCCTCTCTGCCGTCCGCCAGAGCCTTTTCAACCCCCGCAACCAAATCACGAAACTTCTTTGCTTTACTGTCATCGTTAATTGTTTCTTGGCGTATGACCTCTTCCTTCTGCCTGACATTCCCAACTATCCCAATCAACCTCCTTGAAAGCTCAGTACTGTTTTCGCACAACGCCGTTTGTTTTCTCAACAAATTAAGACAGCCGTTACCCTCTGCAAGCATCTCCTTCGACTGACCCAGCCAACCCTTCAACATCCTCTCCGCTCTCCTGAACTCACCATCGTCATGCTTTTCCGGGTCAATACCATTACCATGTGTCACGCAAAAACAACAACACTGCAGAAGTACCAACAAGTACACCACACGGCGCAGTTGGACGAGCATACTTGTTATTCAATTTCACTGTGGGTTGCTTGGGTCTGCGATAACAAGGAAGAAGAGAAAAAGAGTAAGAGACGCACAGCTAACACACATGGCAGAGAGAAATGGGTGAAGGGCACCACAAACACAGAGAGAAACAGGACAACAACAATGGGACTGAAGATGCAACCATGGGAAAACATGGAACCCAGCGTAACGAGCACCACTGGGATACCCTGAAGGCAAATAATTGAATGGGGCATCCATTTAGAAATAAATCACACACACACACACTCGTTTTGCAGAAAATACCAAAGAAAAAGGAACACACCAACCCCTCACACAAAAAAACCAGCAAGCACATCCCACGTCACCCATCCATGCTCCACCAGTAAGAGCATCTCTGGCCGCAATGATGCGGCAACAAGAAAACCACTGCTGCCACCCACACTCAGCATTTACTCCCAACTGCAGGAGAAGCACTGGGAACTGACAGAGTGCCGAATAACAAAACAGACACACGGCAGCAGAGTCCATCAAGGGGCAGAGTAGAGGGGTGCTGCACAACCCGCCTCGCCTCCAACTTCTCCTTCCCGTGCCCTCCAAAAAAACAAAAACATACACACATCCCCCACAATGTACATGGGGAAGGTACGATCACATATATACCCCTCAGCACCCTATCTTTCTCCAACATCGAACCCCATCCCACAGAGTGAACGACACACGGCCAAAGCACAACTCTCTCAAAGCAGCGGTGCCACTCCTGAGACAATTCTTCAGACACAGAAATGGAGGAACACATTCCAAGGGTTAAACCATCAGATGTGCACTGCAACACTGGTTTGTTTTCACTGCAGAACATGCTGTTGCGCTTCATTAGTTCATCCTTGCTCCTTTTGCATTTCTTGGGAAGCAAATAACATCCAGACTGATTCCCTCATCACATTGATTCTGCCATGGTGAAGTTTGACTTTTTTATTCCTCATGCCTTTATGGGTTTTGCCCAAACGGTATGGCTATCAGCTTCTCACCGTAGAGCACCAAGGTTGCTGTCTATGGAGAGCGGTGTTCGAGAGAAAAATCCCTTCGTTTTGTGGGATCCTCAAGCTCTTGTAATATTTATTTTGTTATTTTGGGTTTTTGTTTTTCGATTTTTGTTTTGTTATTTTCGAGTTTTGTTTTATTTTTATAACCAATCCATGCGAAGTAAAACAGTCTACGAGAGATTCTCTACTCCCACCATCCTTTCCCAGAGCCCGTCGGCCACTCTCCTTTTGTTATTAGTTTTTGTTATTTTTGGTTTTTTAGTTAATGATTGGGCCTCAATGATCTCTGTTATTTGTTGCTTGTTGGGGATCGCGATAAATGTCTCTTTAGACTAATCCTTTCAGGGACTCCACAATCGAGCTCGTCGCTGGCCCCAAAGGGGCGGAGGAAGGAGGCGTGGGGGTTCTGGACCGCGAAGTCTGCGGTATCGCATAGTTCCGCTCCACTGCCAGAAGGAACTGGGCCAACTGTCTAGAAAAGCACAGTTTCTGGAGAGGGATATCTGTTATAGCATACTTTATTCGCAATGGACGAAGGGCGGTGCAACTCAAGAGATGCATTGCTGTTTCTTCGCAGCCGGTGCGTTGGCCAGTATGCGCGCGAATATGCCGATACCCGTGTTGAGACATGCGGTGTTGCGTGAGGCCTGATTTGCTCATACATTGTCTGTTGCATGTGGGGCAAATCAGGGTCGCAAGGTCTCCTAGTTTCGCCTTTTTGCTTCGGAGGTGCCCGGCGGCCCCTTTGGCAGGCATGCCTTCGCCATGGTGAAAATTTCTGCAGTGAATGGCGAGTGAAGGCATGTTGGCGTAGAACTTCTTACACACATACCGCACTGAACCTTGCCGCGGTCCTCACGTTCCGCTGGCGACGAGTCTCGCTGACGTTTCTTATTTCTTGGAAACGTTACCTGTATCGTAATCGGCAGTATCGGAGTTCCAGGTGGGTGTTTAAATTTTTTATGGCACGATAGAGCTCCTATGTTACCGAAATCCCTTAGGCAAAATTCACAGCGCAGCGATGCTGGCTGTGGAATTAACTGCGTGCCGGGTACGTCTTTGCTGGGGTCCTCAGGATGGCGTGTTCTAATGTGGGCTTTGAGGCCTGTTTTAGAGCGCGCTACCATTTCACATTTGTCACATGGAAATGCCGATCCCTCTGTTATTGGTTCATCTGCTCTTGGGCGCTTTCTTTCAGTGGGAGGGCATTCTGCGTTGTGCATGCGCCTGAGGTGGCGAGTTAATCCGTTTTTCTGGGGGAAGGTTCGGTGACATAAATTGCATGCAAGGGATGTTTTTTCACTGCATTTGCTGATTGGCGAGGTAACGTATTTACCGGAGATGTTGGTCTGGGCGGCGGTGGCTCAGGCGGTATGTCCGGCGGAGGTGGTGCATGGGGAAACTTGAGTTTCCAAAGCGCATCGGCTTTCTTAAACCCATGCCCGTTAACCATGTGAAGCGCTGCGGCGTTCCTGCATGAGTATTGTGCTCCGCACTCTGTGCATGCTGCTGGCTCGGATGCTTTGCTTAGAGGGTGGTGTCTCTGCGTTGCTTGCGGCTTCGGTGGGGCTGAGTCGTTTGCCTCTTGGGGGTTGCACCATCGACAACCAGGGAGATATGGGGTTGGATTTTTCTCAGCAACCACCCATATCGATGCGAGACTCCTGTGCGGAATCTTGCAAACGCTGTTTCTTCTTCTCGTGTTAGTTCTGGGTTGTCTCTGGTGGGGTTCCAGTTCCCTGTGATTTGCCATCTATGAGAAGGACGAGGCGTTTCCTCCCCCTTGAGTATGCGTTTGGCGTAGGCAATAACATCGGGAATCCAGGCACCATTCCTCTGGGCATGCTCCGCAGCTTTTTTGGCCTCAGCGTCGCATTTTTCGTTCTTCTCTACTCCGCAATGGCCGAAAATAAATTGCAGTCGAATGCGGGCTTTGCGACGTTGCACTTGGAGGATCAGGTTCCATAGTTTACGGAGCATAGGATCCGTAACAGTTAGGGGACCAGCCTGGGGCGCTTTCAGTGGCGACAGCGAATCTGAGAATACGGAAACTCTGCAGGGTGTTGGGTTTTCTGCCAGTAGTATCGTGAGTAGTTTCCGCAATCCTTCATATAGTGCTATGGTTTCAGCCGCGTAGCTGCAGGCTAGGGGCCGGCTCCTCTTTGCGTGGTGCCAAGCAGTTCGCCATCCTTGTAAATCATCGCCGCTGCCCGGGATTTGACGCTTTCGCTCAGCAGTAACTTGGTACAAGCGATACTGCTGACAGCACGTCGAAAAGTGCCTCAGGACCTTCTCAGATTAAAGTTTTGTACCAACACTTTACGACGTTTTTAGCTTACGAACCAACAAACCCCCAGAGGACCGCAATGCGCTAGCCCATGACTTCCCCCTAAGGATACGAGGCAATGGACCTTAGCAGCACCTTTCGACGTCAAAATGCCCCCAAGGAATAGCATTCCGAAGAACGAACGTGTCAAAAAAATAAATTTTTGATTTTTTTTTTGTTTGGAAGGCGCCCCCTTCAAAATAAAGATTGGCTCTTGTGGAAACCACCTCCCTCGAAAATTTCTTGAGTGCTTTGGTTTCCCTGAAATAAATTCAAGTACTTAACCCTGGAACCACGATAAGGCAGCATCCCATTACCAAGGGTATGTGTATATATAAAAAAGTAAGGTATCAACGCCTGCCTCCAGAACCTCACTCCGCGTAAATGTTTTCGCATCCCACCCATACCACCAAGAGATCCCCGCTCTTTAGTAGACTCTCCCATGATGGAAGATAGTATAAATCAACACAACGATCAGCCTGCCCTTATTGCTCGGCTTAAATGTGAATTATGCGATAAGGTATAGGAAACCCAGTGAAGTGGAGCACAGGATCGTTTACGCTGCACTCTCAATACTGAAACTCTTCATTTTCCGGAATAGTGGACCAAAAAGGTCCTATCTTCCCACCCAACCAACTCCTACTACATTAAAAAATTATGCTCCTATGGAAACACTATATCACATTCTCCATGAAATGCCCTAAAACTTGGAGTACCCTTGCCTATTTGCAATGTGCCAAAAGGCCCGCAAGAAGAAAAAATATTTAATGTGGCAGTTTCCTCAGAGCAAGAAGTTATTGACGCTATTGCAAAGGTTATTTGGGCTAGTCGTGAAGGAAAATGGCCACACGCGCAGGTGGGAAAAAAAAACGGCAGGGTGTGGGTGGGAACTTGGCTTGGGGTTTACTGTGCGCGAAGTCTGGGGTTTAGCGTCGTTTCACTCCACAGCCAAAAGGAACCGGGCCTACCGTTTAGAGAAGCGCAGTTCCTGGAGAAACACCGACCACCGCAAAGTGCAATCGCAATGGATGAAGAGCGGGCAACTCGAAAGAATGCAGCGCCGTGTTGCGACATGCGGTGTTGAGTGAGCCCCGATTCTCCCGGAGAATTGCGGTTAAATGTGGGGCATATAGACGCCGCAAGGTCTCCTAGTTTCGCCTTTTTGCTTCGGAGGTGCCCGGCGGCCCCTTTGGCAGGCATGCCTTCGCCATGGTGAAAATTTCTGCAGTGAATGGCGAGTGAAGGCATGTTGGCGTAGAACTTCTTACACACATACCGCACTGAACCTTGCCGCGGTCCTCACGTTCCGGTGGCGACGAATCTCGCTGACGTTTCTTATTTCTGGGAAACGTTACCTGTATCGTAATCGGCAGTATCGGAGTTCCAGGTGGGTGTTTAAATTTTTTATGGCACGATAGAGCTCCTATGTTACCGAAATCCCTTAGGCAAAATTCACAGCGCAGCGATGCTGGCTGTGGAATTAACTGCGTGCCGGGTACGTCTTTGCTGGGGTCCTCAGGATGGCGTGTTCTAATGTGGGCTTTGAGGCCTGTTTTAGAGCGCGCTACCATTTCACATTTGTCACATGGAAATGCCGATCCCTCTGTTATTGGTTCATCTGCTCTTGGGCGCTTTCTTTCAGTGGGAGGGCATTCTGCGTTGTGCATGCGCCTGAGGTGGCGAGTTAATCCGTTTTTCTGGGGGAAGGTTCGGTGACATAAATTGCATGCAAGGGATGTTTTTTCACTGCATTTGCTGATTGGCGAGGTAACGTATTTACCGGAGATGTTGGTCTGGGCGGCGGTGGCTCAGGCGGTATGTCCGGCGGAGGTGGTGCATGGGGAAACTTGAGTTTCCAAAGCGCATCGGCTTTCTTAAACCCATGCCCGTTAACCATGTGAAGCGCTGCGGCGTTCCTGCATGAGTATTGTGCTCCGCACTCTGTGCATGCTGCTGGCTCGGATGCTTTGCTTAGAGGGTGGTGTCTCTGCGTTGCTTGCGGCTTCGGTGGGGCTGAGTCGTTTGCCTCTTGGGGGTTGCACCATCGACAACCAGGGAGATATGGGGTTGGATTTTTCTCAGCAACCACCCATATCGATGCGAGACTCCTGTGCGGAATCTTGCAAACGCTGTTTCTTCTTCTCGTGTTAGTTCTGGGTTGTCTCTGGTGGGGTTCCAGTTCCCTGTGATTTGCCATCTATGAGAAGGACGAGGCGTTTCCTCCCCTTGAGTATGCGTTTGGCGTAGGCAATAACATCGGGAATCCAGGCACCATTCCTCTGGGCATGCTCCGCAGCTTTTTTGGCCTCAGCGTCGCATTTTTCGTTCTTCTCTACTCCGCAATGGCCGAAAATAAATTGCAGTCGAATGCGGGCTTTGCGACGTTGCACTTGGAGGATCAGGTTCCATAGTTTACGGAGCATAGGATCCGTAACAGTTAGGGGACCAGCCTGGGGCGCTTTCAGTGGCGACAGCGAATCTGAGAATACGGAAACTCTGCAGGGTGTTGGGTTTTCTGCCAGTAGTATCGTGAGTAGTTTCCGCAATCCTTCATATAGTGCTATGGTTTCAGCCGCGTAGCTGCAGGCTAGGGGGCCGGCTCCTCTTTGCGTGGTGCCAAGCAGTTCGCCATCCTTGTAAATCATCGCCGCTGCCCGGGATTTGACGCTTTCGCTCAGCAGTAACTTGGTACAAGCGATACTGCTGACAGCACGTCGAAAAGTGCCTCAGGACCTTCTCAGATTAAAGTTTTGTACCAACACTTTACGACGTTTTTAGCTTACGAACCAACAAACCCCCCAGAGGACCGCAATGCGCTAGCCCATGACTTCCCCCTAAGGATACGAGGCAATGGACCTTAGCAGCACCTTTCGACGTCAAAATGCCCCCAAGGAATAGCATTCCGAAGAACGAACGTGTCAAAAAAATAAATTTTTGATTTTTTTTTTGTTTGGAAGGCGCCCCCTTCAAAATAAAGATTGGCTCTTGTGGAAACCACCTCCCTCGAAAATTTCTTGAGTGCTTTGGTTTCCCTGAAATAAATTCAAGTACTTAACCCTGGAACCACGATAAGGCAGCATCCCATTACCAAGGGTATGTGTATATATAAAAAAGTAAGGTATCAACGCCTGCCTCCAGAACCTCACTCCGCGTAAATGTTTTCGCATCCCACCCATACCACCAAGAGATCCCCGCTCTTTAGTAGACTCTCCCATGATGGAAGATAGTATAAATCAACACAACGATCAGCCTGCCCTTATTGCTCGGCTTAAATGTGAATTATGCGATAAGGTATAGGAAACCCAGTGAAGTGGAGCACAGGATCGTTTACGCTGCACTCTCAATACTGAAACTCTTCATTTTCCGGAATAGTGGACCAAAAAGGTCCTATCTTCCCACCCAACCAACTCCTACTACATTAAAAAATTATGCTCCTATGGAAACACTATATCACATTCTCCATGAAATGCCCTAAAACTTGGAGTACCCTTGCCTATTTGCAATGTGCCAAAAGGCCCGCAAGAAGAAAAATATTTAATGTGGCAGTTTCCTCAGAGCAAGAAGTTATTGACGCTATTGCAAAGGTTATTTGGGCTAGTCGTGAAGGAAAATGGCCACACGCGCAGGTGGGAAAAAAAAAACGGCAGGGTGTGGGTGGGAACTTGGCTTGGGGTTTACTGTGCGCGAAGTCTGGGGTTTAGCGTCGTTTCACTCCACAGCCAAAAGGAACCGGGCCTACCGTTTAGAGAAGCGCAGTTCCTGGAGAAACACCGACCACCGCAAAGTGCAATCGCAATGGATGAAGAGCGGGCAACTCGAAAGAATGCAGCGCCGTGTTGCGACATGCGGTGTTGAGTGAGCCCCGATTCTCCCGGAGAATTGCGGTTAAATGTGGGGCATATAGACGCCGCAAGGTCTCCTAGTTTCGCCTTTTTGCTTCGGAGGTGCCCGGCGGCCCCTTTGGCAGGCATGCCTTCGCCATGGTGAAAATTTCTGCAGTGAATGGCGAGTGAAGGCATGTTGGCGTAGAACTTCTTACACACATACCGCACTGAACCTTGCCGCGGTCCTCACGTTCCGGTGGCGACGAATCTCGCTGACGTTTCTTATTTCGGGGAACACTCCCTTTGCGAACTTCTCTAGAAACCGGCGGTGGCGCAACCGTATGCTTCAGCACAAGAAGGATTTACCGCACTAAAAAGAGAGAATGCTATATTTTCATGAGAAAAGGTTCTGTTTTGAACGACCCCATCGCTCTGAGTGAGCGTGAAAGGGTTTTATTCGGCAGCCCCCATCGGAAAGTGCCAGGTTTTTCTGAAAGCCAGCGAAAAGAATGATAGAGCCTTACGTTAATCAGATTGCAAAAATATTTTATGGTTTCATGATAAACAAAATTTTATTTCTCTTCATTTTTACAGCCTTTCCAACCGTAAGTTCTTTGAAAAAGTAAGTTTAAAAGCAAATAAAAATGTGAAGTACTATTCCCCAATTTTATTCCGAAACGAAATGGATGACCAGTACCCAAGCGTTCCTGGATTTTGCGTGCCAGAGTGGCCTACGGTTACTTTGCTTGAATTTTCTCCACCCGCGGCTCAGCATTTAAGCTATCATTTTGATGGTATGCTAACGTTGGAAAACGACATACTCATCGTTAATCTGGACCAAAATCGATCTATGAATTGGGAGGATTTGCGTCCCTCCATTATAAACTTTACGATGCCACGGAATACAAATTTCCTCCAGGCCTTCGAACAAGTCCACACGGCTTTCAGCGCAGAATGGGCAGTGCTGGAAGAAAGAGAGTCACTCCTGCATCAGGAATTTCAAAGCGCTCAAGTGCAACTGCAAGATGAGCAGTACCGTTTTCTTCAATATGCCAGTGTGCAATTTCAAGAGTTGCAGAATAAAATGGCAAAAGCATACCAAGGGGTAAAAAGAGCAAAAGGGCAGCCGGCAGCTATTCAGGCAAAGTTGGCACTAGCAAATGCGGAAGTAACAGAAGTGCAAGCACAGTTAGTGCAATCAAAAGTGCAACTGACAACAGCTCACGACAAAGTTACAAAATTTGCAGGCCCAACTGCAAGAGGAGCAGGTGCGATTAACGCAAGCACTGGCAAAGACCTCAACCGCGCACGAATAATTGGCAAAGGGCCAAAGGCAACTGGCAGAATTACGGGCGCAAGGGTCCCAGTTTCAGGTGGAGAAGCCTGGAATGGTGGCGCAACTCGAGCCAGCCAGGGAACAACTCCGTCAAAGAGAAAAGCAAAACGATGATTCATTACGCCAATTAGGGAAGGAGACCCCAAAGAAAATGGGATGGGAAGCGACACACAACATTGACCCAACAACGGCCCATACACCTACAAAGGAAGCAAGAAAAGAATGGCCTGAGGAGAAGACACCGATGGGTCACGAGGAACAACCACAAGAGGAATTTTATTCGGGAATACAAGATATCAAGCCACCAGCAACGTTTGCCGGTTGCCGGCCAGAAGGGCAAATACGCACCTTTGGCGGTATGCTGCGATTAATGATTGACACTTCACCTGGCCCATTATTGACCGCCTACCAAGAAATTTTTACTATGTCAGTAAATACTGCTCCGGTTTATCACGAAGCATGGGGGAATTTCGTACAATGGGTCTACAAAGTTCGCAACAAGGGGTTATCGTTCCAACATGTGCAAATGGGACGACGATTATATACACAACCGCGAATCATTCAAACTGTAAAGGATCAACCAGGAGTGAAGATGCAGGACATCAGGAAGGCGATAGTAAAGTCATTAAAAAGAGAGGACCCATTCATACAAGCAGCTATGGAGTCTCAGAAGAAACATTCGGCACTACCTCCCAGCAAGGCACAATGTTTCAGATGCGTTCGCATAGGGCATTACATCTCTACGTGCCGGGTGCAATTGCAACGAGAGGCCTTTAAACCAAGAAACGATATTCGGCCACGGAAACAGTGAATACCGGGGCAGCAAGGGATTATGGGATATCAACGAAAGATAGATATTCAAGAATGGAATCGCCCACGCAACACCGTGATTTTCTTTCGATCGCAGACTCAAATGGTGACCCAGATCATTGCCAAAGGAGCAATGAGAAAGTGCAACAAATTCAAAGGTTTTTTCCAGCAACAAATCTATCCGCAGGGACGAAATCTGCCAACTACGTAACGATAATACCCGCACCTTCCCAAGATCCGTACATTGTGGCGCCGGCTTCAGAGGACAACCGTATCACTAAACGCATGTGGCCCGCACAACATGGGAACAACGGGGGTCCATAATAAGAAGATTCATTGATTTCACAGTGCAGCACGATTTAGAAGTGGCGGAAGAAAACATTCTGTTATTTGTCGTAAGTCTACAATGGACAAGAAAACAACGCGATCCAATACACGCGCACACTGATCACCATGTTGGCATCAGGGAGAACGCCCACTCAAATGTTTCTGGCGGGCCCAGAAAAGACAGCGACTGCAGATCCCATAAATCAAGCACGCCCAATGTTGAGGTGGGAATTGGGCATAATAAGTGACACTCTTACAAAGGAAAGCGATCGAGAGGATTTACGACTGGCATGGTCAACAGCCAGCCGTTGGGGAGAAATAGCTCTGCTCCAAAAACAAAATTTTGTACCGCAGGCAGAAAACCCAGCAGCCATAATAGTGGATTGGGGAGGCTTACCCAAAAACATTCAAGAAACTCTCACGAAGCACGGTACGATGTCTCGGCCATTGGGCCGCAACCATAAACAAGTCAGCGCGCCTGACATCATTGATGTAAGAGATTTGGAAAAGTGGGCAGCGGAAAAATGGTCCATACCAGAAACTGCAAAACAACTTGTTTGTGCACCATTTAATGGGCACCATATACTGCAACGATCCCATCGCACCAGGTTAGCAACGAAAGAAGAAGAACGATTACCTTTGCGGCATGTCGATGTACAAACGCTGTCCACCAAATGGATTACAAAACGGATGAACGAGAGAACCAGAAGACGTTGGGACGCGGTATGGCAGATAATGCAGGCGTCATCGTCAACTTAAAAGCACCGCGAATCCAATCTACGCATCAACAATGCTGACGCCAAGCGCATGTAGGAAGCAGGAATTATTTGTACAGCTTCATCTCATCCAACTAAAGGATGGGTGGTCCCATTTACGGTGGTGGAGGAAAAACCCTCCGGACAGAGAAGGAAATTTATTGTGTGGTCAAGGGGAAAAGAATGACAAGGATGATTGCGAGGCTGATGTGCCTTTGGGACACATTTCCCGATACCTGGATATGGTTTATGATGAAACCGCAGCATTATTTGATTTAAAGGAATCATTTTTCCAAGTGGCCTTACCAATTAAGATGGGGGCCAGTTTCCGTTGCCGCACGGAATCAGGAGAACTAGTTGAGTTCACTAGCCTGCCCATGGGCTATAAATGTAGTCCTGAGATAATAAATACCATTACAAAGGTTTTGGCCGGCGATCCGGAATCGATATTGCCACAATATGCAGCACCAGAAGGTTTACACATACATGTATGGATTGATAACATCGGAATAAGTGGTCCACACGAAAAGGAATAATCTTGGGGACAGCAAATCATACATAACATGCAAAGCTGTGGAGCCATTATCGGGAAGCGGCAGTTGCACACGAAGGAATAAGATTTCATCGGGGCGCGCTTCAACCATGAGGAAAATACCGTGTCTTTAAGCCCAAAGACGATGAAGCGGTTGCAAGAAGCCCCGTCAATGGAAAAGATGACGGTTGAAGAATTGGAGATAACAGTTTCACGCAAGATTGACGCGACAGGGGTGGTAAGGGGTGAATCCCTTTTCCCTTATTATTTCTTCTTAAAAATAGTGCGTCAACGTTTATCATGTTTAGATCAGGGTTTATTACGACCCCAAGATCAGGCAAATTTATCACCCAATGCAAGGGTCATTTGGCAAAACTGGCTTAAAACACTATGAAAGAACGAGCCGGTTCACCCATCACAGCAGCTGCCCTCTACGGCAACGCTGGCGGCAGACGCATCCATGTACGGATGGGGGGCGTTATTATTTAAGTATTCAGGTGCGTTGGGTTTGGTCGCAGGTGCTGCTTGGAAGCGCTCACCTCACATGATTTCCCAAGCAAAGGCGAGAGCTGTTCATCTAGCATTAAGAGGGTTTAAAATGCATTTGGCAGGAACATTGGATATTCGCGTTGGTAACAAAACGGTAAATGCACATTATGCAAAAAAGGAAACACGCATTCCCAGGCGTTAGTGGCGGAAGCCGGCGCTATAGAAGAAGTTTTACGTTCGCACGGTATACGCGTTATTTGGCTTCAGAGGGAAATCCAGCGGATGGAATATCGAGAGTGCAAGCTGTCAAAAAATTAGACTTAGTGAAGGGGAGAGCGGGAGGCAGGTTAAAAGGGCTTCTCAGCACTTCCATTTCGTCAGTTCTGTTATTTTTTAGTAAATATCTCTAGGGAAAATTTCGGGGAGACATTGTGTAAAACATTGGAAAAGCAGGAATTAGATATGAAAAATAATATTTTCGCTTTTTTTTTTCTTTCTTTATTTCTTGAAGGGGAAGCAAGGCTAGGGTTATTCTTTATAGAATTGGACCAAAGATTTAAATCACCGCCGCAAAAAGTGAGTATTGTGTAAAAGAGAAAAACTTCAGAGACCTTAGTAATATAATCTTAAATAATCAGGAGAGGGACGCTTGATCTTACTTAGTCCTAGGAAGCAAAGGACGTTATGGAATTCAACACATTCAAGATAAAGCATGCTCTCCCTGGCTTCTCCACCAACGGCGGGCCCAAATCTCAGCTAAAAAACAAACAAACTCCAAGAAAACTGCGGATCCCAAGTACTATGGAAAACATTTCAACCCTTATCTGGTGTTAAGAACCGTATCAATCGTCCCCTTTGGAACGCAAAAAAAAAAGAAAAAACAAAATCATTAATATCAAGGATGTGTCGGCAGCATTATTTGGGAAAGAAAGGAAATTCCAGGCTCGGCTGCCCTTGCGCAGGCTCTCAACAATTCAAACCCCCTTAACTGGCAGCGGCGTGGAGTTATGAGGCGGCACCGGCGACAAACGAAGGTGAAGAAAAGTTCAATACAGATACAGTGAACGTCACTGCTGGCATTCCCATTGGCGCCCGCGAGCATATGCGTTCCACAAGCAAGCCCCACCCATCTCTCAGCGATTGCTCTGTTGAGAAGCGTTGGGTACCCCGCAAAAAGACCCAATACGCAATGCCCACCGCCTTTTAAGTGTCATGTCTCTAAATTTGTACTTGAAAGGCCTAAGATCGAGAGAAGAAGAAAGGGAGAGAAAGAACTGAAGATCCGGCGTGACGGACAGGTTCCTTCATACTTCAAAACAAATGCGGCACATCCTCCGCGGGGCGTCGTTGATGTTTCTTTTTGTTGTAAAATTTTACTGTGGACTAAGATTAGTCATTTTAGACAGTTCCCCGTAGTGATTCGTGGCAGCATGGCGCCGCCTAGTAGCCTTCGTCTGTAGAAGCAGTGTCGTCAAACAGTGGGCAGTACGTTTGCGACAGACTGGGCATACCTCTGGGCAAAGTCGTTGCATCAAAGTGCTCCATTCGTACGACAGTGCTGTTTCTCTTATCATTTCCCTCTTGATCGTTTGCTATTCCTACCCCAAAGTGCCGCGATAAAGAATCCGCTGGATTCATTTCGCCCTTCAGTTAGTAAAAGATAACCTCAATGTCGTAATCGTACCAGAGATTGTAGGTGGTCTCGAAGAGCTTGTTTAACGAGAAGCCCCTGCCAATGCCGCCAAAGCCGTTCAGGCGTTTCTGTGCAGCCGCAATCGCGTAGTGATCCGTCACCACCGCGATGCGCATACCAGGTCTCAGCGTTCCCTCCTTGTGCAATAACAAAAGCAAAGCCTGAACTGCCCTCGGTTTCGCGTGAGCCGAATGCCGTGCCCTGAAGGGGCCGGTAGCGTTGTGTACCGGGATAGAGGCACGTAGTCCACGGATGTCGCGTAGTGCGCGATCCTCCGGGTCTTCCACAAACACGTCCTCGTTTTCTTCGTCTTCCTCTTCTTCATCTTCAACGCCATAGGCGTCATCGTACAAACGGTCGTGGTTGTCTCCGTCGTCTCCACCTGTTGGTTCTCCCTTGTAAAAAGGAAGCTGGTGGTGGGTGACAAAGCGCTGCTGGAACGTGGTGACTTCGCCCGTGAACTGAAAGTGCACCACGGCTCCCCATCCTTCGCGGGAGGCATCCGTATAGGCAACGATATCGTACGAGCCGTCGTTGTAATCAACATGCCGTGGTGGGTCAATGCGCCACCATTGGTTCTTGATCAATTCATTCGAGATGCGGCTCAATTCATCGGTCACCTTCGGATGAATGTACGGCACCGGTGCGTCCCAGTCCGCACCACCGGAGACCTGTCGGTAGAAATATCTGTAGGTCCGCAAGAGTCGAAACATCTTTGCCGGGTTCAGGCGCGTCGTGTGAATCGCATAACACACCAAGGACACCACAGAAACGAACGTCCGTATGGAGTGCTGCCGGTCTGGTGCCGAACTCAGCATCAACTTCGCGACCGTCTTGACTGAGTTTCGTACCACCCTCTCGGTTCCGTTCCACATGTACTCTTCGCCAAGAAATACGTTGTTCTGCTCAGCGAGACGTAATAATTCCTCCTCCGTATACTGAAGTAGTTCCTCGCGGTCCGGCGAGGTCAGCAGATTTGCAGCACGAATGCGCAGCAACACCTGCCGTACCGCGCTCACAAACTCCTCCTCCTGTCCCTCCTTGGCCGCAATCAAAATATTATCAATCATCGTATGTATGATGACGGGGGTATCAATGTCGACAAGCACCCACGTGGTCGCCTGGCCCACTGCCACGCTCCACCGCGCGCCGGTGGGCAGCGTGCACAAACGGTAGTAACTGCCACCACACCGGAACACAAACTTGTTGCGCAGTGCCGCTGGAAGTGGGATCGCATCGTAGGATGCCTCAAAGTCAAGTTGCAACATGTACTTGGCATAACGCAGTGATTGCCGTCTCCCAAGCCGCGTCGGGTAGTTTACTTGTGGCATGTCCGCCTTGGCCATGACAGCGTTTAGGTGAGGTTCCGTGATGAGTCGTCTGCGTCCCTTCATCTCCGGGACGGTGAACACATTGACACCGTAGTAGCCCGTCGGGATCATGCCAGTGCGGCTGTCGAAATGAGCGATCGGCGGGCCGTGTTCGTCACGGCACAGTTCGAACTTGCCCATGCTCACGGCTTTCTGGAGGTCCTCCTTCGTCATCTTGGTCGTCTTGATGGTGCGTGAGGTCTGCACGAGGTGCGGCATAGGGTATGGGTCAGGCGAGGCATCAACCGTGATGTAGCGGTATGCTTCTTCTAGAAATGCTTTCGTGTGTGGGTGGGCAGTCGCCATCTGCCGCACCGCCTCCGTGTCGAGTGGAGTGGTATGCTTGAGGTGCAGGCGCCACTCCTTTACATTGTCACCCGCGACGTCTACAGCTACGTCGCTTGCGTCTGGTGCTTGCTGTTGCCGTTTGAGATCCAGCATCAGCCGGTACACGTCACGGTCGCAAATGCCCAGGTCTGCTGCCTTGGGTGCCTTCACTCCGAGGTATTTGGCGCTGACAAGAGGTGGTGCTCCTCGACGTTGGCCTGTCTTTGCGCGACGTCCATAGTTGTCTGCTGGCCACGTCCGAGATAGATGTTGAGCGTCGAGTCCTGGGTGTGGCCCGTCATGCGCCGCAGCTCCTCCATTGTCATGCCCAGCTTGGCGCAGTACCTTATCGCGCCCTTGCGCACTGACGGCAGTGCCATTGTCGGATCGATGGGCTTGAGTACGTTGGACAACATCCTGTGCACCATGCTGGAATCTTCGCTTGTGAAGAGCCGAGACCCCTTCTTCTTGATTCTGTTCAGGTGCTTGAACAGGATGAGCGCTTCGTCCTCGGCGAGCGTGGTCGTCACCTCGTAGGGGGTCCGAAAGTGGGACGCCTTGCCGCGGGCCATCCACACCAGAACTGGGTAGCGCTGTGGGGCGCCTCGGCGTTCGACACCACGCGCAGCTGCGGTAGCGGATTCCTGTTTTTTCTGTTGTTGTTGTTGTTGTCGCCGCCTTCGCTGGTCGGCAGCCGCAGAAATAGCTTTACATCTTGCTTCAGTAGGGTAGTGATATCGCCCGCTCGGGCCGCGCAGTTCCACATAAGGGCGAGGAAAAGTGCCGCCAGCGGGGAGAAGTGACTTTGTCGCAAGAGCATCGCCCTCGCTTTGCAGTAGTTCTCGGCGGAGAGTGGTGTCGGCGCCTTGGTGGGCTGTATCTGCTTGAACCGACGCACGCAGGCCACCGCCGACCGCCATTCCACGTCGTTGCTTAGGTTGATACCCTCCCCCACGTTTGTGTAAAGGGGGAGATCCTGCAGGGCACCAGCAATCTGCGCCATGCTGCTGTGTATCGTCGACCACGTAGCGTGACCGTCCTTGTACAACCGAAACGCAAATTCCAGTATCGCCGAGGCGAGGCTGTGGTACCGCAGGAGATCGTCCGGCATTGCCTGTAGGTCGCGCAGCCAGTTTAAGTGGCGCTGGCGCGTCTGTTGCGTCTTGCTCCTCCATGTCACCTCGTGGATGTGTTTTGGCTTCTCTGGAAAGACTATCCATTTTCTTTGGCAGAGCGGGCTCTTTCCGAGGCACGCCCTGCCCGGCACGTTTAAACAAGGGACCGTGACGCTACGGAGCACTTGCCCCGGCATGTCACACAGTGCCTGGTCGATCTCGTCCGCGTTGCTGTCGTTCAGGCGTTGTTGACGCGGGAATATCCGGCGTTCGTCGCCGTTTTTCTCTCCAGCGTCTTCTTGCACCTCCGTCGTCGACTCCGTCGTAGCGATATCATCGACATCGATCCCATCGGCTTTATGATATCTTGCCTCAACGTCCTCAGCGTCCAAGTCTAGCTCAATGTGTCGTCGAGTCGCCACCTTTTTCTTGTTCGTTTTCTTGTGCTTCTTCGCCGGCTGGTTGTCGACAGCCATACTGCTCTGCTGCTTACTTGCCGTCCGCTTGGCGGTTCGCCCGGACCCCATGTCCGCCAACGCCCCGTAGGTGCGCCAGCGTGAGGGAAGATAGACGCCCCATAACGCCTGCGACGCATCCTCTGCCAGCGAGAATTCCCACGATCCGTCTGTCTCAGAGGAGGCGGTCTCCTCGTCCGCGTTCGGCGTCTTCTTCTTCTTTGTGCCCTTATTCTTTTCGGGGTAGTGGCGGCATGGGGCTGCGCCCAGGCGGAAGGCGTAGTTGGTCTGGTTGAACTGCAGCGTGGTGGGCATGCCAAGCCCCTCCTGCCCGCGGACGTAGAGCGCTGCCAGCGAGTTGCGAGCCTCCTTCGTCTCGAGCAGGTGCGGCGTCGACGGCACCAGAATTAACCCGTGGGCTCTCAGATTGCCGTCCGTCTTGTTTGAGCGCTTCTGCTGGGCCCGTGGACGATCGTCGTTGAACTGAAGGGAAAAATAGGGCAGCTGTAATGCGCTAAAGACGGTAGATAGGTCAAACTCGGCCAAATTCTCCAAATGGTGTTTGGTGCGAAAATTGGTGATCGACTGGGGTCTTAGCTCCTTATCATCGCCCTTGCCAACCGAGATGAGCGCGAGGCCGGACAGAATGTAAGTAACCTTGCGACGCTGATTCACTTCCCAGTTGAGTTGCGCGCGAAGCAGCGCGCGACGTGCTTGGCACGCAATCGACCGCCGCTTGGGTTCAGCGGGAAACTTGGTTTCCGCTCTTACTGTCTCCACAACTCCCAGTTCTGTCACGTCTTCCTCTTCTCCTTCTCGCGATGACCCTTCAACCTCACCCTGGGGTTGGGACCACCCCATGGGCTCCATCGTCTCCTCGTTCGCAGTGGTCAATCGCACCGCGCTGTCATCCGCTTCCTCCTCGTTTACATTGGTCCCTCTTAGACGTCGTTGCTGTGATGGTGGTGAGGCGCCTGCCCCTCCGTAAAGTAACGTTCCCTCATCGCGATGTCGCGATGGGTTCTTCTTCAGCTGATGCGTTTGTCGCTGTTGATGTTGCTGTTGCAGCCAATTATTCATGGTGGCGTGAAAAATGAGTTGACGTTCGTCGTCAGTTTGTAGCTCAAGAAGACATTTGAGTCTCGACAAGAAAAACGCGCGTGCCGGCGGCTTCTCGCGGTGGCGCAATACTGCGTCGAATAAATGTCTGACCATCTTGGTCAGACCTGGCGTAATGCGGACATTCACGTTAACCGCAAACGCAAAAAAACATATGGACATGAAAATGCCACAATCTTCGCTGAAACGCACTTGTCGTGGGGTTGGGACAAATTCGACCGTGATGCTGTCATCGAACGGTCTGAAGGCACGCCGTACGTCCCGCTCCACGGGCGGTGACGGTGCCGAGTCGTAAACACGGAGCACGTACTTTTGACGTTGTTGACTTCCCAGTTGCTTACTGTGTATGTTGTTTGATGTTGCTGTTATGGAGGATAATGAAAATACCCCCGCGATCCAATGGGATCGTGTAAAGAGCGGGATGTAGATCAATCCGGTGGTGTTTTGGCTGCATTGCTTGTCACTTACAGCTTCTTCTCCTCCTCCGTCGTGGCGCCCCTCGCCTCTTGTTGCACCTGCCATCCGCTTCTTTTGCATTGCCGCCATGTCTGCCATACGTTTCAGGACTTGAATCGAGCAGTCATCGATTTCGCCCACTTCCATGCATGGAAGGACAGACTTGGGAGGCATGTACAACCCGTAGATGAGGTCGAGGTCAGAGTTCGTGGTTTTTCCCTTAATCATGGTGCCGCCACTCAATACTACGCTCTTGAGTGGCGAGCACCGCTTCAGTTTTTTGTGCACTTCATTGTCTCGTGTGTGTTGTACATTTCTTCGCCGTGGTCTTCAGCTTCGCCACCGCACATTGGGTAGTTATAACCACCCCCGCGTCCAACACGGCGTCCACCGCGCTGGGCATTTCCACCAACTCGGCCTCGGCGGTTGCTTCCACTGCTCCTTCCAGCATAGGTGCCACTTCCGTTGTTGGCAGAAGAAAATCTTTGCACCGCGGATTGGAGATTTTGTATCTGTTTCTGCAGTTGGTCAAATCTATCCTTGACCGGTGCTCCGTCCCATTATCCTGCTTTGGTATCGTTACCGTCGAGTGCTGGTATGAAGGGCTCACCTCCGCAGAGGGCTCTGGTTGCATGTGGGGTGATCGTAGGGGCGTATCTTCTCGAGTGCATGGTCCTCTTTATTTCTTTTTGGTTGGCTGGATTTGTTCTGGATGGGCCGCCACCTTCCAGCATTTTCTCACCCATCTCTGTCATTCGTTTTACTCCCATAGCATCCTCAATCAGGCAACGATTCTGGGTGTCCATTTCCGTGCCTGGAAAAAGAGGGAACAGAAGCTTTCCGGAGGCAATGGCGAATGACATGGAATCCTTCATAAGGTCATTGGCATCCCTCTGCACCGCCCAGTTGCGCATCGTGAGGCGGTCATCGGGGACCATGTTTAGGAGCATGTCGGCTAGCACAAGATGCGGGTAGCTTGATCCGCTGTACAGGAGCGTCATGAGAATGAAAGCCACATCTTGTGAAAGTGGCATGTTGGACTTTATCCTTTCTTCGAAATTCCTCCTTAAATCGGCCGGTGACCCGGGTTTTGCCGCACGGATGTACAACTCGTCGAACCTCTGAGTCTTCTCATCCGCTTGTTGCCTCCACGGCTTTAGTTTATATACGCTGTCCATTCACAATGTGGCGAGCATTGCTTCATGGACGCGGGTCGAGTCAGCAAGTTGCTGTATGACGCTCTTCTCAGCATTCGACATTGGCACGCGAAAAGAAAACGATGACGATTGACTAGAACAGCCGAAGAAAACCCCTAGACTATCAGTTTGTGTAAAAATACAGAGAAAAAACATAAGAGTAAAAGATAGACAATAGTGTTGCAGCAATCTAAATACAATTCTATATGTGCTTACACCAAAGGTCTTGTAAATTAAATAAATCAATAATAGCAGCTTTTACCCGCTACATATTTCCACCTCAAACGACACCACTCCTAACTCAAAACAATTTCCCTCTGAAACTTTTGTTCTCAGGAGGCATGCTCGTGGGAAAGCCCACCGGCGACGCTTGTACTCTTCGCACGCTTTAAGCAAGGGTTCTGCAAACTTCTCCACTAACAAGAGCCCTTGCCCCCACGCCATTGGCATACACACACCCTTTGCGATGGCGTTATGCTGCTTTCCTATGTTTTTCTCGAATGGTACATCTTGGCAGCACCGTAACAAAAGCGAGCGTCGTTGGCGAGGAAAGTAGTTCCCCTGCTTGCTAGTTTTGGTGCGCTTTGAGAATGGCCAGACTAAACTAGGGGGCAAAGTGGGCTGCCGGAGCGGAACGGGTGCGGTGTTGCGTGAAGGGGTCGCTTGGTTTAGCGGCTCTTCTTTATTTTGGATGCTGCAGTTATTGAGGTTATTGTAGCATGACCCGTTGTATGTTGTCAAAAGCACTTCGTATGTCCTTTCCCAAATGGGCCGGCCGTTGCCGCGCCTAAAACGAAGGGGTCTTGTTTGGCGCGCGTTTTGAAGTAAAGATTATGTGGCCATTGCAAAAAAAAGAAACCAGCCCTATTTTTAAAAACATATAGCCGAGACAAAGCGCACCCTTATCACTAGCAGATCTTCAAGCGCCAATAAAACAGCAAAAAAGAAATTTCCAACGGCACGGCATTCATGCGAGACAAGGGCTTGGATGCATTTCTTGTATCTTGGGAAGGTCCCAAGAAAGTAATAACAACCTCAAACGGCAATTTGCCCGTTTTTTGTGTTCTTCGCCCCGTGGTTTTTGCCCAAATGGTGCTGTCACGAAGGTCCGTTTGCACGAATTTTTTATTTTTATTTTTATTTTTTTTTGGTTTTTTATAATATCGCTATGCGCTTGAAGTGCGTAGGGCAAAGGGATTCTGAAGAATCTCGGTGGTGGGAATTAAATTTTTATACGCCCCTCTGGGTTGCCTCAGCGGCTAAATCCAATTCCCAATACGGGAGGGCATAGTTGTTACCATATCTCTGGGGTCCTTGCCTCTCCCCAGCAGCATTCGCACAAAGGTGAAATATGTATGTAAAAGAAACCGCTGCTGATGGCTCGCTGGTGCGTGCCCCAGGGCTTTCTCGGATTAAAGTTTTGTCTCAGCATGACGCGGCTGTTCCCGGCACTGTGCGACGTTTTTAGCTTACGAGCCGGCAAACTCCCCAGAAGGGAAGAATGCTGGCCCATGGCTTTCCCCGAAAAAGTGCGAGGCAATGGACCTTGGCACAAACTCTCGAAGGCCAAACATCAACAAGGGATATTGTTCCGAAGAACACATGTATCAGAAATAAATTTTGACCTGGGTTTTAGAGGAGACCACCTCCTTAGAAGGAAAAAATAAATCGCGGCTGTTAAAGAGGCCGGCTCCCTCAAAATTTTTCCCGAGGGCTTTTGGTTTCCCTGAATAAATTCAGGTGCTCAACCCTGGCGCCGCGACAAGGCAGCATCTCGTCACCAAGGGTGCCGTTTCATAGAATCCCGTTCCCCGAAACTTTTTCTTTAGAGGCGGGTTCCGTCCCAGTTCTTTTGCGGCGGGTGGCCTTCGGGGCCTTCGCCTTCCTCTCCCCCAGGGGCGGAAAAAAACCCCAGACAACCCGCCTGCCGAAAAGGGAAAAAGAGAAAACAAGAACCCCGCCGCCCAAATCCCGGGCCCCGCAAAGAGGTGGGAGGAAACAAAACCCGTTTTTTTTTTGGCTGCGGGGCCGTGGTTTTTTTCCCCCTTTCGGCGTTGCCTTGGGTTTGTGCGCTCTGCGGGGGTTGGGGCCTTCGTTTTGGAAACCCCCTTTTCTTTTTTTTTGGTTTCGTGGGTCGGAATTGCCGCCCCGGAGGCTCCGCGGTGGGGTGTGGCGAGGGCTCCTCTTCCTTCTATAATGATTTTTTTTTTTTTTTTGGGTGGGGGAGGAGGGGTTTCCCTCCACATTTTGCATTGCTTGGGGATGTTTTCCCCTCTTTTTGTTGCTTGCGGTATCCTGACCCTTATAATTTTCCTTTAAAAAATGAAGAACTATCCGGAAGAGGAGGGTCCCTCATTCCCGAGAAAAAAAAACAACCACCACCACAAATAAAACGGAAAGAAGAGAGATTCCTTAGTAAGAACAAAAAAAAAATACAAACAACAGTGGATAATTTTATACGTACATATATTGTAGTAAGTAACAAAGGAGTTGAAGGAATGAACGTTTTGATAAAAGAAGATGTGCCAGTTCTGGCGGCCCGCGTTGAACAGCTTCAGGGTTTACCTCATCGCTTTTTTTTAAAAATTTTATGCGTTATGTTACTCTGGCTGCAAACAATTTCCTTCCCATTTTCTTCGTCCTCGTTTCTTTTCCCCTTTCTCTCTTTTTCTCCCTTCGAATTCCTGTCCTCCACCCCAACTGATGTATAGTGTGTACATTTGCACATCTCCGCACCTAACAGATCTCAGGGGGTAGGGTCAAACCCTTCATCATAATTCTTGTAATAATAATAATAATAATAATAATAATAATAATAATAATAATAATTTTAATTTTAATCCTAACGTTTACCCCCCACTTACATTGCTCTTTCATCATTCCTATTATGTATAAAAAGTTTCATTCCGCCTGTCTCCATGGTCCCCTTACCCATTGGGAAAAAACGAAGGCAGAAGATCAAGAAAAGCAATACAAATAATAGTTATAATGACAAAAACAACAATACGTGGTGAGATTCACACTGCAAAGAGACAAATGCATACAGAAAAAGAAAGTAAAAGGCAAAAGAAAATCAGAAAGGTTAACTTTTGCTCCGAAGGGAGTTGTTAGCGACGAAGAAATGAAGGGGGAAAATAAGAAAGAAAGCGAAAATAAAAAAGAACTACGCAAAGTAACAGCAGAAAAAAAAGAAAATTACGAAAAGAAAGAATGAGGATGAAAAATCACATCAATACCTTCTCTGTATGACTGGATAATTGCTCTAAGAACAAAAATCCTCTTTCTTTTTGATATAGGCATTATACATACATACATACATTTTCAGGTCTTCAAAGAGATATGCGAGAATAAATTGATAGCATAAATGGCAAAAATACTTCCATTTAGTTATTCTTCTCATTTTAATTGTTTATTTATTTTTTCTTTTCTATTTGTATATTTCTGAATTGGTTTCGCACTTGCCCAAAACAAAAAAAAAACTAATATGTTTCCTTTTTATTTTCGTCTCCAAGGGGGACAAAAGAGGGAAGTGCATGTCGTTTTTTTTTTTTTAAGATTCTTTATATATAACGAGTGGTGCACGTACGTACACACATATATAAACATAAAAACATGAGCAAGAGCGAAAAAAAAAAAAAAAACGTACAGAAAGAGAAGAGCAAGAAGAAAAAAAAAAGAAAAACCCACAGGCACAGACAGAGAAATTAAAAAGAAAAAAGAACCGAGAAAAGCGAGGCAATCAAACACATACTTTTGCTTTCTCACACTGTATGTCTGTATGGGAGTGAGCTAGATCATATGTATATATGAGAGATAATATTGCCATTGGAAACGAATGCAATATGCACAGGGAAGCAAAAAAAAAAAAAAAAAAAAAAAAAAAAAAAGAGAGCGCATTACCATACTACATATTTCCAGCAGCAAACACCCAACCCCGAACCCTCTCTCTCTCTCAGATACATGCAATCACCCTCATATTCTTTGCATACATAGACGTTCAATTCTTTACCCATTCTTTTTTCTTTCCCGTCCCCTTCACACAGAAACAATCACTCAGGCACGTATGGCCTACTTTTCTCTTCTCTCTAGCCACAGTCTCGTGGAAAATATTGATGTGAAATCTGACAAAACCACACACACACACAGGGAAACCCCCCAAAAAATCAGCTGGGTTTTTCTGTGAGAGGGTGTGCAAAGAAGGGAAGAAAGGGGGAGAGAGAGAGAGAGAGAGAGAGAGGGATAGTGTGTTTGCGTGTGCGTGTCCGAGAGAAATAGTAATACGTGGAGCAAAAAAAAAAAAGAGAAAAGCAATAATACGTTGTGGATTACGGTAAAAGCAAAGAGCGAAAAACCAACACAAACAAGAGTACGAAGATACGAGGGAATGGAATACGTGGAACGAATAATAGCGAGAACAATCGAAGAAAGAAGGAATCTCTCCACTATTTTTGCCAAGAAGGAAGCACGAAAAAAAAAAAAAAAAACGGGACAAAGGCAGTAGGAGAAAGAATATTATTGACCATTACTGATACGAACCTTCGGAAAGAGCTTGTGAAAGATTTCCCGCTCCACTACAGCGTACTACTAGGATGCATAGGAATCGCCTTCCCCCCATCCTCATAAAAAACAAAACGGAGAGGTAACATACACCTTCAATACAAAGAAAAAAAAAATGTGCTCATAACCTAGCTAATACTTCCCTTTCCCAACTTCTCTCCGACTTTATCATATATTTGTTTTCATCCCTTCTTAATCTTTTTATACTCTTATTCTTTCCCCTTATTTTCTAGCTTTCATATCATTCACCACTACAGCATACTAAAAACCAATAACAAGAAAAGAGCAACATATACGGCGTTTTCCCATTACCTTGAAACTTATTTTATCCTTCCTCTGCGATTTTTTTTTTTTTGAAATCACTGTGCCGTCTCTCTACTGCTTCCCTTGTATTCCTTTTTCTCACTCTCCATTTCTTCTTCCAACTCATTTTCCTTTCCTTCTCTCTCTCTATTTCTATACGATTTTTTTTTTTTTACAAGAACATACATACACATATTACTCATCATCCAGAATGTCTTCAACCCATCGATGGAGTGACTTCTCAATGTCATCGTCGTGGTTTGTGCTGCGTGTGTGGGAGGCAGTGTACGGCAACGCGTACGATGATCCTGCTGCCCGTTCGTCGGCATCCCCAGGGATATCAACAATACTTGAATGTGACTGCAATGCTGCTACTGATTGTGGTGATTGCCCATCATTTGATATTCGCTCTTGACGTAGATGTGCTTCCTGCTGTTGCTGCTGCTGCCGCAGTGGGGCAACTCTTGCCGTGTTCCCGACTGCTGGTGCTTTCCCACCGCGGTGTCCACGACGTGTGCGCTTACGTGATGTCTCATCCCACCAGCGGCAGCATTATAGGGACCAGTTCTGCAACTCTTCCGGTTCGGCAGTGATAACTGTGGTGGCTGCTGTTGCTGCTGCTAGTGCACCGACATTCGTTGTCGTGCCTGTAGTAGTAGCGTTAGTAGCGTTAGCAGCAGCGTTATTGGTTAGTGTGGCTATGTGTTGCATAATGCTGGCTGGTGGAGGTGGGCAACGTTGTCGGATGCGGGCTCGAACGTTTTCCTGTGCAATAAGGATGCGACTGTACCACCGCAACATAATAGCCTGATAATGTGCGAGACGTTGTTGTTGTGGGTGTGTTGTTGTTGTTGTTCCTGTAGTAGTAGTAGTAGTAGTTGTTGTTGTTGTTGTTGTAGTTGTTGATGATGATGATAATGATGATAATGATGATGTGTGTTGTTGTTGTTGTTGAGTGGGTGATGTAGGGAATACCATCTCATACGGCACAGGTGACGGGAGCATTTTAAATCGCAATGGCTGTTCATTGAGTCGTCGTGTGCCATCGACGGATGTAACGAAGACGGTGGAAGGAGCGCCGACAATTCTTGGTGTACCATGTGAAGACCACGATGGCTGCTCCAGTGACATACTCATTTGCAACACCTCACCCCTCAATCCAATAGTCGCATCAGCATTTGCATTCGTTGGATTTGTACTGGCGTTTGTAGTAGTAGTAGTAGTAGTAGAACTGGCAGTAGTTATAGTAGTAGGGGTAGGAGTAGAAGTAGTAATAGTAGTACCAGAAGCCGCAGCAATACTGGTGTTACTGGTATTGATATTCGTACTGTTTGTCGTTGTCGTTGTGGGATTGACACCATTCATACTAGGGGGTGTACCCAATAAGGTACTTGTGCTACCACCGCCTGTAATACTGAGACTCATCATGCAATGGGACAAGCCAGGAGATGCTGTGGTCTCACTAAAGAATGATGAGGCACATACTGTGGGGTTTGTGCGATTTGTGCTGTTTGCACCACTGCTGAAGTCTGTTGTTCCAATAAGAGAAAACATACCATTCCGCGAGCCAGACCCAACAGACCCTCCTGCCCCTGTAGTAAAGTGCACCATAGGAGTTTTGTACGGCGATAATGGAGTGTTGATAAATACTGTACTAGCACTGAGTCCGGTACCTTTACTGTTCGAGCGCGTATAGCGTACATCATCAAAGGAAGAAAAGTACTGTCCCCCCGTTGTAGTTGCTGTTGCTGTTGTTGGTATGAATAATTGTTGTTGTTGTTGTGCTTTGGTTTGTGGTTGCAGAAGTGGTAGGTGTTGTTCCATCTGCCAGTACCCACAGCCCTGCTGCATGACAATAGGCTTTCCCACAGATCTCACCCGGGCCGAACTGCCGCCATTTCCACTCCCACTCCCACCCGCCAGATTGAAGTCTGAGAAGGAAGAGGCATTATTACTCCCAAGCAGCGTCCCACCCTCACCTCCACATGTGTTTCCATTCATACTCCCATTACAATTAACATTAACATTCACACCACCACCACAGACACACGCAATTCCACTTCCACCACATACACACACATTCGTATTAACATTTCCACCTCCCATGGCCCCTGTGGCAGCAGCGGCGGATGTCGACATCACAGCCGCAGTACCACCACCAGGTGCCGCCCCACCACTCGTCATGTTGCCACCAGGCTCCAGAAGCATTTTAATTCTCCACACGTAATGCGCAGCCGCCCGAGAGAGAGAACAGTAATCAATCAATCAATCAATCAATCAATCGAACCGGCACACAACCAAACAGAGAAAGGTAAGCAGACAGAGACAGAGAGAGAGAACACACACACACACACACACACAGACGCAGAGACGTACAGTGAGAAAAAAAAAAAGCAAGTTAAAACACGCCGACGGAAAGAATCAAAGCAAAGAAGGCAGTGTAAATTTTACTGTGGATGCGGGTTAAATGAATAGGAAAGATGAAAAGTGAAGGTACGCGTGTGCCTGTGCTAAACGAGAGCAACGGAACGCGTATTGAAGTTGGTAAGAGGGGAACAAAAAAAGATGATGTACCACGAGTCCACGAAGCAAAAAAAAAAAAAGAGAGAAAACGTGGAACTAAAAAAATCAACAAACAAGGAAAAGAGGAAAAAGGCAAAAAAACCCCCACAGCAAGTCGCAAATAACGAAAAAAAGTAGGAAGAAAGTAAATAAAAAAAAGGAAAGAGATTGTGACACACACACACAAACACACAGATATCACGGAGATGAATAGAAAAGTGTGAATGAGAACTCAAACTGAGACAAGAGAGAGCAGTGATGTGCTTTTCTTCGTTTCTGTGTAATACCTTATTTCGCTCTTCACCTTCTTTACCGAATGGAAAAACCTATAAAACGTGTATGTATGTAGTTTTGTACCAAAAATCCGAAGTTCGAATTATATATACCTATATAAAATATATATGTATAATATGTATATAGGCAATATGTACAGCTCTCGCACGTGTGGAAATCGACCCCAACTCACTACGATTTATATTATTATATGTAGATAAATACAAATAAGCGCAAACACCCAGGTTCCCGACTTTCTTTTTCCCCTTTACTTTCTTTCCTTTAATCACTCTTTTACTTTCTTTTTGTTTTTTTTTTTGGTTTTAAAGGGTTTATATCTTAAATAGCGAAAGTCGAGATTATATAACTACGTATGACTATCTGTGCTGCCTCTTCACTTCGCACTCCCCAGTTTTCTTCGTTCCTTTCTCCGTGACAGGTGAATCGATGTTCTTTTATTTTCTTTCCCTTTCCCTTTGTAATAAAGGAAAAAAGGAAAAATGCAATGGCGGACGCAAAGGAAGAACAGGAAAACAAAATGAAGTGCAACAACAACAGAAAAAGAGAGAGCTGGGAAGCAATAACAAGAGCAGCAGAGTGCCAGATAGCACGAAAATAAAATGAAAGGATTCACCAAGTATGCGTGCTAAATAAAGAAATTAAAGTTCAGAGAAATACAGAGAGATCAGTTCCCTCCACACTTCACTTTTTTAAACTTTTTTTTTCTCTGTTTCCCACCGGTCTTAGTTTTCCAAATATTGCTAATGCGGCCTTGACTAATGTATTTTCTTGTTTTTCTTGTCGCCCCAGAATTGCCTTCGCTTAACCTTTACCAATAAATCTACCTATATACGTATATATATACGTATACGGTTTTACTATACTATAACACAAAATGAAAATCAATAGAAAAAAGAAAAGAGAACGAATGAATGATGGTATTGCAACCGTGGGAGAAATAATTACTAAAGCTCACATAAGAAGTATGCCAACAAGTGCAATATATATATATATATATATATATATATATATATACTCAGAAAAAAAAGAAAATCTTAATAAAACTGAAGAACACAAAAAATTCCACGGAAAAGAAAAACGGTTTCGTGATAATATCCAATATAAATATAAAATATAAATTATAGAAACAAATATATTTATTTACTTCTGGATACTTATGTCTTTCTTGGTGTGCAGAACAGATAGTGCTGACTACAGGCATACCGACCCCTGTAAACGAAGAGAAATAAAAAGCACACACACACATATTAGAAACACAAGAGGAAGCAAAACAATAATTATTTTTCTTTTTACCATTTTCGTTCGTTTTACTTCCCTTTTGAAGTCCCCCTTATGCGTCCTTTCTTCTTATAGACGCATATAACCGCAAACAGAAACATTATACGATCTTTGTTGTTTCCCTGCCTCTGCTGCATTTTTATTATCCTCTCTCTCTCTCCAACCAATGTTCACATTGGCATCAGACAATACCAGGAGCAGCAAAGCAAGGTTAATACTATAAATAATAATAATAATAATAATAATAATAATAATAATAATAATAATAATAATAATAATAATAATAATTAGTATAAATAATAATAAAACAATAATTCAGGAAAAAAACAGACGCGGATAGAAGAAAAAGCCCAGATAGTCGTCGTGGAGTGGGTTAGGGAAAAGCAAAAAGAAAACAAAAAACAAACAATCAAAAAGGAAAAAAAAAAAAAAAAAACACACGCAGAGAAAACACAGAAATGAAAAATAAAAACATGTTGTTTTGGTCAGCATACAAAACAATTTTTCTCCGGTACTCAGGATACGTCTAGAAAAAAAAGAATGATACGAGGGACCCTTAGTACTCTATCCTTGCTTTCTCTATTGCCACCAACGACGTGTTAAGCAAAAAGAAAAAAAAAATCAAACAAAATCCAAGTTCGTGTCCATGTGCCATTCATTTTCATTTTTAATCCAGTGTCCACTGCTCACAACCAAACGTTTCTTTGAAACATTTTTCTTTACTTCTTTATTCTTCTCCGAGATGTACATCTGGCTCTGAACACACGCACAGACACA
This sequence comes from Trypanosoma melophagium, assembly GCF_022059095.1. Classification (NCBI taxonomy): domain Eukaryota; phylum Euglenozoa; class Kinetoplastea; order Trypanosomatida; family Trypanosomatidae; genus Trypanosoma; species Trypanosoma melophagium. Next base: position 219,809 of record NW_027125138.1, on the reverse strand, counting down.
CACATATACATATATATATATATATATATATATATATATATATATATGTATACAAAAAAAAAAAAAAAAACGCTCATATAGACAAACAATAAAAACACGAAAAACAAAAAACAAAATTAAGAGAATCATAAACGGGTAATGGGATAATGCGAGAGAGGAGATGTAAGAAAGAAAAACAATAAACAAAAACAAAAACGTTTGAATCTCAAGCTCGACGCGCAAAATGTTGTAAATAAATGAAAAAGAAAACAAGAGAACAGCAAGAAAAATTCACCAGAAGGGAATGGAGGTATCACTTGCAGTTCAAACACAATGCTTCGGCACAAAGACATAACGGCCAAGTGAGAGAAGCATAGTAACAGCGAATAACAGCAAAGCCCGTCATTCTCCTCGTGGGAGAGAGGAGCCATTACACGTGAAAATGCCCATCAGTGTGAGAGGAAACTACGCCAGATCAGATACCACCATCATTGCTGTTATTGTTATTGTTGCTAGTGGTATTGGCGTTATTACCGTTATGACCACTGCCACTGTTATCATTGAAGGTTGCGTTGTTGTACCGGTAATGATTGTGGTGGTACCGACTGCCTTTTTCTCGACCGCCTCGACTTCGTCCTGTCATGCGTATCTTATCCACAAACATCCTCCTCCACCAATCATAGCAATTCATCGCCCACTCACGAAACGCCTTGTCTCCTTGTTCACTCATCTGCGGTGGTTCAGGACACCACTCGTAGATTTCAGGACGCGCACGTCTGTTTCGGTTGTTGCTGCTGTTATTACCATGTGTACCCTCGTCACCGAGGGACTCGGAACGAAGTAAGAGTTCCTCCTTCAACAATTCAATACGACTGTACCAGCGGGTCATCACACTCTTCACGACATCCTCAGGGCGTTTCCCCTTATCGACACCCAGAACAACTAGTGCATCTTTATAAACGAATGGTGGTGGAAGCATTTTTTTAAAACGAAGGACACACTTCGAGAGGTTATGCGATGTAGATAACGGGGGAGTTAATGCATGTGTGTCACCATTCATACCACAGGAGATCCCTGGTTGCAAATGACACAAAACATTTTGGCACGACAGCAAACCTCTATTCCTTTGGCCAGAGAACGGCAATTGTTGCCCAGGGTACATTGGCTGATGCTGATGCTGTTCTTCCAGTACAAACGAAGTTCGTGTGCTCATGTCGTATGAATTTTCAATGTTCGCCACACCATTAGAGAATCTCTTCTTTAGAGAGGGTGGTGTCATAGAATGCGTTGCATTCCACCGAGAAGCATCAAAAAAAGAGTTATGGCTGAACCTGACCACGTAGTCATCATCCTTGTACTGTGACATCTCCGAAGGTGGTAAAAACAACGATGACGGCACAGGAGAATGGTACTGCGCCAACATTCGTGCCTGACTGTGTGGTGTATCATCATAACCAAAGGCATGTGACGTGAGTGCGGGAGACTCCTGCGTTGAGGAGGAAGGGGAAGGCAAATAGAAACCCTTATCGCGGTTCTGCGGCAAAAACTCTGGCGATGTTACAATTTCCTCTATCTGGACCTCATGGTACGGGTTCCACGAGTACCTTTTCTTGCTTAGGTCCACACTGGGGTCACTATCAACGTAAACACTTTCATCGTTGTCGGTAGTGGTGGTGCTTAGGTTCCTGTTGTTTCGCCTGCTTGTGTCCAGAGAAAAGGGGTGCGCATTGGTGCGTGTGACGGATACACACGAGAGATTGGCGACGGATGGCGGTGCGGCCGGCAATGCCTGTGAACCCATTTGCTATCTTCTCTTTTCCGTACCCTGTTGTCACCGATAAGCCAAACCTGTGTTAATAGCAGTTAAAATACCAACAGCAAACAGAAAGAATCCTTTCCTGTTTCACCCGGTCTTTGCGCGCTTATCGCCTTTCTTTGTTTCCTTTTGGTTTTGGTGATCTTCTTTACGAATGAAGAAGAGGAGGAAGAAGAAGAAGAAGCTCGGATTGATTGACACTGACTGCCCCGTCAAAGACAGAGTAAAAATAAAAAGGGAAGAAAGTAGATATGGTGGAGAACGGGATGAGTACAGGAGAGACACATCAACAAAACAAACCCAGTCAAGCAAAGAAACATAACAGCAAACACTCTCCTTCCAAATCCCCCCAACCCAGCATATGTAGAAGTAGGTGCCTGCGTGCAGGTGACGCGCACTCGTGTGAATGTGAAAAGAAAGGAGATCAAAGACACATTTTCTTGTTTTTGTTTTAGTGGCCAAAGAAAATCAGCAAAAGCGGCAAACACAAGTTCTTCACTTGCCCTTTTTTACTTTAATTAGCCATAATATCATTTTATTTTCGTCAGTTGCATGCGTTACAAGAGAGAAGGAAATACAATACAATAATACAGTATGGGAACGTCACTGCCCCATCTCCCCTAGTATGAAAGAGGAGCCCAGAGGGGGAGGATAACGAAAACATAAAACTGCGTTGGGCAGACAGAGAAGGAGCGAGGGGTAAGGAGGGCACACAAAGACATGGAGAGCAAAAAAAAAAAAAAAGAAGCTCCATATATTCCCCCTCTTGCGCACCTCTGCTTCTCTTCGCATAACAAACATGTAGTAATGTAAAGATAGAAATGTGTACACATACATATGTATTTATAGACGTACACGTGTTGCTCTAAAATTGTTAAAATAAACCCGACACTGCAGGGACCGTGCAGCCGGGAAGGTGACCTGTGAGGAATTACAGAAAAAAAAAAAAAAACGAAAAAAAAAAAAAAAAAAAAAAAAAACGCCACACCCACGACCATTGGGAACGGTAGAAGGAAACACGTGAGAGCCGTGCCGCTCCTTCTCTTGTTCTTACTCTCTTACTCTTACTACTGATACGACCAGGGGTACCGATAGTACACTTGAGCAACATCTTGCTCTGGCCTCTGTTGCCACCGATACGCCCCTCTTCCTATAGGCAGTGCATGGCCGGTCTTGGGTGCCGAAGCCGTTCCCGAAAGTCCCGCAGCATCTCCTCCAGCATCATTGACTTTGCCTTACTCCCATTGGACGAGTCTCCGCCGTTTGCCAAGACCTGCGCAACAGGCAGTGGGTGTACGCGGAACGCAGGACTCCGTTGGGCGGCGGACTCAACACCACTCGTGTGATTCACACAGCCATGCCGCGGTAATGCCACAACGGGGAGAGTGCTTGGCAGTGCGAGCAGCAACAGCAGGAACGGAAGTGGGAGGAAGGAGAAGAAGGCAATGCCCCGCTGGGCCTTTGGTGTGAATACTCTGGCGAGTTTACGGCATTCTCTACCTGGACCCCATAGTACGGGTTCCACGAGTACCTTTTGTAACGTACCAAGTACTTTGTGCGGGGTTGCCTCACGGAGTTATTATTATTATTAGTATTATTGTTGTCGTTGTCGGTAGTGGTGGTTCTTAGGTTCCTGTTGTTTCGCCTGCTTGTGTCCAGAGAAAAGGGGTGCGCATTGGTGCGTGTGACGGATACACACGAGATATTGGCGACGGATGGCGGTGCGGCCGGCAATGCCTGTGAACCCATTTGCTATCTTCTCTTTTCCGTACCCTGTTGTCACCGATAAGCCAAACCTGTGTTAATAGCAGTTAAAAATACCAACAGCAAACAGAAAGAATCCTTTCCTGTTTCACCCGGTCTTTGCGCGCTTATCGCCTTTCTTTGTTTCCTTTTGGTTTTGGTGATCTTCTTTACGAATGAAGAAGAGGAGGAAGAAGAAGAAGAAGCTCGGATTGATTGACACTGACTGCCCCGTCAAAGACAGAGTAAAAATAAAAAAGGGAAGAAAGTAGATATGGTGGAGAACGGGATGAGTACAGGAGAGACACATCAACAAAACAAACCCAGTCAAGCAAAGAAACATAACAGCGAACACTCTCCTTCCAAATCCCTCCAACCCAGCATATGTAGAAGTAGGTGCCTGCGTGCAGGTGACGCGCACTCGTGTGAATGTGAAAAAGAAAGGAGATCAAAGACACATTTTCTTGTTTTTGTTTTAGTGGCCAAAGAAAATCAGCAAAAGCGGCAAACACAAGTTCTTCACTTGCCCTTTTTTACTTTAATTAGCCATAATATCATTTTATTTTCGTCAGTTGCATGCGTTACAAGAGAGAAGGAAATACAATACAATAATACAGTATGGGAACGTCACTGCCCCATCTCCCCTAGTATGAAAGAGGAGCCCAGAGGGGGAGAATAACGAAAACATAAAACTGCGTTGGGCAGACAGAGAAGGAGCGAGGGGTAAGGAGGGCACACAAAGACATGGAGAGCAAAAAAAAAAAAAAGAAGCTCCATATATTCCCCCTCTTGCGCACCTCTGCTTCTCTTCGCATAACAAACATGTAGTAATGTAAAGATAGAAATGTGTACACATACATATGTATTTATAGACGTACACGTGTTGCTCTAAAATTGTTAAAATAAACCCGACACTGCAGGGACCGTGCAGCCGGGAAGGTGACCTGTGAGGAATTACAGAAAAAAAAAAAAAAAAAAAAAAAAAAAAAAAAGAAAAAACGCCACACCCACGACCATTGGGAACGGTAGAAGGAAACACGTGAGAGCCGTGCCGCTCCTTCTCTTGTTCTTACTCTCTTACTCTTACTACTGATACGACCAGGGGTACCGATAGTACACTTGAGCAACATCTTGCTCTGGCCTCTGTTGCCACCGATACGCCCCTCTTCCTATAGGCAGTGCATGGCCGGTCTTGGGTGCCGAAGCCGTTCCCGAAAGTCCCGCAGCATCTCCTCCAGCATCATTGACTTTGCCGTACTCCCATTGGACGAGTCTCCGCCGTTTGCCAAGACCTGCGCAACAGGCAGTGGGTGTACGCGGAACGCAGGACTCCGTTGGGCGGCGGACTCAACACCACTCGTGTGATTCACACAGCCATGCCGCGGTAATGCCACAACGGGGGAGAGTGCTTGGCAGTGCGAGCAGCAACAGCAGGAACGGAAGTGGGAGGAAGGAGAAGAAGGCAATGCCCCGCTGGGCCTTTGGTGTGAATACTCTGGCGAGTTTACGGCATTCTCTACCTGGACCCCATAGTACGGGTTCCACGAGTACCTTTTGTAACGTACCAAGTACTTTGTGCGGGGTTGCCTCACGGAGTTATTATTATTATTAGTATTATTGTTGTCGTTGTCGGTAGTGGTGGTTCTTAGGTTCCTGTTGTTTCGCCTGCTTGTGTCCAGAGAAAAGGGGTGCGCATTGGTGCGTGTGACGGATACACACGAGATATTGGCGACGGATGGCGGTGCGGCCGGCAATGCCTGTGAACCCATTTGCTATCTTCTCTTTTCCGTACCCTGTTGTCACCGATAAGCCAAACCTGTGTTAATAGCAGTTAAAAATACCAACAGCAAACAGAAAGAATCCTTTCCTGTTTCACCCGGTCTTTGCGCGCTTATCGCCTTTCTTTGTTTCCTTTTGGTTTTGGTGATCTTCTTTACGAATGAAGAAGAGGAGGAAGAAGAAGAAGAAGCTCGGATTGATTGACACTGACTGCCCCGTCAAAGACAGAGTAAAAATAAAAAAGGGAAGAAAGTAGATATGGTGGAGAACGGGATGAGTACAGGAGAGACACATCAACAAAACAAACCCAGTCAAGCAAAGAAACATAACAGCAAACACTCTCCTTCCAAATCCCCCCAACCCAGCATATGTAGAAGTAGGTGCCTGCGTGCAGGTGACGCGCACTCGTGTGAATGTGAAAAAGAAAGGAGATCAAAGACACATTTTCTTGTTTTTGTTTTAGTGGCCAAAGAAAATCAGCAAAAGCGGCAAACACAAGTTCTTCACTTGCCCTTTTTTACTTTAATTAGCCATAATATCATTTTATTTTCGTCAGTTGCATGCGTTACAAGAGAGAAGGAAATACAATACAATAATACAGTATGGGAACGTCACTGCCCCATCTCCCCTAGTATGAAAGAGGAGCCCAGAGGGGGAGAATAACGAAAACATAAAACTGCGTTGGGCAGACAGAGAAGGAGCGAGGGGTAAGGAGGGCACACAAAGACATGGAGAGCAAAAAAAAAAAAAGAAGCTCCATATATTCCCCCTCTTGCGCACCTCTGCCTCTCTTCGCATAACAAACATGTAGTAATGTAAAGATAGAAATGTGTACACATACATATGTATTTATAGACGTACACGTGTTGCTCTAAAATTGTTAAAATAAACCCGACACTGCAGGGACCGTGCAGCCGGGAAGGTGACCTGTGAGGAATTACAGAAAAAAAAAAAAAACGAAAAAAAAAAAAGAAAAAAAGAAAAAACGCCACACCCACGACCATTAGGAACGGTAGAAGGAAACACGTGAGAGCCGTGCCGCTCCTTCTCTTGTTCTTACTCTCTTACTCTTACTACTGATACGACCAGGGGTACCGATAGTACACTTGATGAGTTTGTTGTTGGTGGTTCATGAACATTACTTGATTGTACTGACATTTAACGTGTTGAGGTGTTGACATTATGTGGTGTGTCTGTGATTGCCCTAACTGTTGTTGTGCGTGCCCGTGATGCCTGTTGTCCCTTATTTGCGACTGGTATTGTTGTCGTTGATGTATCATTAGCAGTTGATCATTGCCTTGGAGTTTAAACGGAGGTGGTGCAGTGTAATATGGCGGTGGTGAGTACATATACTGTTGTGGATCATGATGCTTCTGGCATTCCCGCAACGGTAAATGAAATTGTTGTTCCTGTTGATCTCGTAAGAGTGGCGTGGCCTCTTGGTGTCGTTGTTTTTGTTTTTGTTGTTTTTGTTTTTGCTGTTGCTGCCGTTGTCGACTTCTCCCTCTTCTTTCCTCTACTTCTTGTTGTTTTTCTGTTTCTTTTTGCTGCCGAGAGCGTATATCCCGCCACGATTTCCGATTCTCTCTTCTCCTTCTCGCTTTCCTTGACAACTGCTGTTTCCGCCGCATCTCAATAAGGGTCATTAACTGCTGCGGTAATTTGTAAGCGGGCTCAATTGTGCGTTTATACCACCTTTTGGCACGGTCCACATCACTTTCTGTTATCACTCTCATATATGGATCCCAACTGTACTTTCTCAGGCACGGCGTGAATTTCATCGGAATCTGAAGGGAGCGCATATATATAGCGTAGTCCTTACTACTGACGATTTCGCGTGGTGGTGTTAGTATTAGCGGTACGTCCTTAAGTTCATCCGCATACTCATCGTAGCCAATAGTTATGGGTGGAATAGACACCGGCGTCTCATTGCTCATGCGGCTTTAGAATAATAATAGTATTGACAATTTAACAATCTCTACAAATAACAAGTAAACCCAAGGTTGTTTTTTTAAGGCAATATGTTTGGGTATGTACGTTTGTGTAGAAGTATTTATTTTAAGAAATTTGAGTTGCTTGTTAGCGTGGATAATCTTCCTTTTGGTTTTATTTTTATTGCTTGCTAAACGTTATGAATAGTGGGTGGTGCACTAAATGGAGTTATCGGGAACTACAATGCAAAAAAAAAAAAAACAGAAGAAAAGGAATATTGATAACAACACATCGTACAAACGAATAATAATAATAATAATAATAATAATAATAATAATAATAATAATAATAATAATAATAACAATACAATTTATGTATCTAAATGGAGTTTCACCCTTCTCACTAATATTATATGAAACAGCACTTCGAAAAAAAAAACAAAACAGGATGCACATAAACTCATGGGAAGAAACACGCAAAGGATATGAGATTGAGAGAACTAAAAAAAACAAAAACAAAAACAAAAACACAAACAACAAAAAACGTTATTCCAAAAGTGATTCAATTATTCTTCTTTTACTCCGCTTTGGATCTCATGCTGTTCATTTTCGCCTGACGTTCTATGGTTTCCTATATAGCGATTATTGAGCAATATATATATATGATTCTTTTTTTTTCTGTTTTCACTCTTTATGACATTTTAAGTGCTCCTTCTTCTGCTCTTTTCCATTATGCATTAATTCATTCCACCCATGAATAACAACACCAGCACCATGGAAAAAACAAGCCTGTGATAGCACATAATAAATAATAATAATAATAATAATAAGACAGGAAGGTGGGGGGAATGACAGCAGCGGGTACACCTACATGCGCTGAAAGCGAAAGTTACGCAAATACTACAATTTTTATTTGTTACTTTGTTTTTTCTTCTACTTTCTTCTATTTCCCTTTCCTTCATGTCCTTACTTCAAACACCAACGCTCTCACAAACACCCATGAGGATAGAAAGAGAAGGGAGAAGGAAAAGATGCATAATATCGGTATATGAAGCTATAAATAAAATACCGAAAAAAGGAAAAAAAAGGAGGAAAAGAAAACCGCATAAAAGACGATAAGATTTTTGAACATGAACCTATATAAATATATATGCTTCTTATGAAAGAAAAACATAGCAAAAACAAAAAAAAAGGGGTGGGGGTGGGGGAAATGATAGCAAAGGGCATATAAAGGCAGCAAAGTGGAAGAGAGAGACGAATAGTAACTGTTTCACGCACTAGCAATGGAAATAATAACAACCCTGATAATATATTAAGTAGTAATAACGTTACAAGTAGGAAAAAAAAACTAGCAATGATAATACGCTTTACTTCCATTTTGTAATGCGCATAGATACATCATTTGGGCACCTTCTTTTCTCTTTAACGTATAAATAAAAAAAAAAAAAAAATATATATATATATATATATATATATATATATATACTTAGAAAGAGGGGTACACACATATGTTACCTATGGTGAATATAAAAGAAAACAAGATGTTCTCCCTCCCTTTTCTTATTTTTTTCCCTTTCTTCCTTACACATTTTACTAAATTCGCGTTTACTGCAGCATCTATCACAAACAACAATAACAGTGAGGATCACTGCGCTAAAGACGAGATACGACATTCCTGTTCCAGTGGATTTTCACATTTTATCGCTTATACCGGACATATACACATAGATTCTATTCCTTTTATTTTTCTTTAAAGGGGTAGGATAAGCTTTTATCACCCCTTTATTATTATTATTATTATTATTATTATTATTATTATTATTCCTTTGTCTCCATTCTGCCTTTATTTCCCGTCAACTCCCTACAAACCACAATTACCCTTATTCACATACACTGCACTTTGGCTAATTCACTGACTAACTGACTGATTCACTTTCACTCCGCCTCCCCCTCTCCCCTAATCATTATCACAATTACCCATAGACACACTCTTTCTTTCACCCAACCCTACCCCATTCTCTCTTCTCTATTCTACTTTCCATATATATATATATATGTATATATATTAGGACTTCCATATGAATGGTGGTGTATGTGTAACGACACTACGTAACGGACCCGGCATCCGCCGATCTACCTTTGCCCGCAGCTGCCGATCCATCGCGTGGGATTCCTGCAATAACGCCTCCCGCACAACATTTCCACGTTCCGGGTACTCCGCGAGGGCGTTGGCGCGACGCAGTGCGGCCTCCTCCGCCAATACCGCCTGCAGCCACTCCGCCGACTGTTCCCAGAGCGTACGCCGCCCACACCGCACATTGTGCTCCGGCCGCACCCAATGGGACACACTCAACGGAGAGGGGGAGGAAGCGGAAGTAGTAGTAGTATTAGTTGTATTGGTCGTTGTACACGGGCGGTGCTCGCGTGGGAGGGAGACGGCGTAATGGCGAGAAGGGAAATGGGGATACTCCGGTACAAACTGGATATTATCATCCACACTAGAGTACGAGTTGGCACCCATAACAGCAGGCGTAGTAGTTCCACTAGTAGTAGTAGTAATATCCTCCACGTCAGCTATTCGGTTGGGATGGGGTATAGAGTTAGGTTGGGGCGTGATATGGATATCCTCTGAGATGCAGAAGTTATCTGCATACGCCCAGGTAGATTCATATCGGGCGGGATAATCTACACTAATACGAACATCATATAAATCTCCACTTGGCTCATCCTCAGAGCGACCACCGTAGAGAAAGAAGCGAAGCCCAGTTTGTATGGGATCTACACACATAGCAGCCATGGTACGAGCATCTGGTATGCAAGGTGGAATATCCTTCACTAATTCCCAGTTGCGGGATCCCACAGTATTTAACAATGGATGCTCTTCCATATTCTCTGATTGAAGACCTGACGATGTTGTCTCAGGTGTACTAAAGTAATTGGGTGGAAATGGTAATAATGCAGAGTCGGTGTCCACACGTGCCGTTCGCCATATATGACGCATGTAGTTATAGATATGAACATCATTGTGTGTCTCAAGAATTCCTTCACCAACTAAGGTAAATCCACCATGCACAATAATATCTGTTCCACAACACACCATTACTGCCCCTGTTCTCCATAATGCTGAGCTATTGTGTTTCTTACATCTGTGTGGGTTTGGCGTAGGAGATTTACACCGTAGTCGATCACGCCGTATTTCAAGTATATTCTTTACAAACTCCATAATACGTTTACCTGGGGCAGGATCATATGGAAACAGAATGAACTCCCGCATGTACCGTAGAGGGGTCTCTTTCCGCACCATCACCCATTGTCGGGTGTATGTATTGAGTATCCAAAGATCATTGTAGAAGGAAGTACTATCACGACCCCCAAAGACAAATAAAAAAAAATCATTACTTACAGCTGAGCAAGGTCGTCGTCTACCTGGAAATATACTTGTAGGGATCATTGGCAACTCTTCCACTAAACGTTGATCTTCTTCCTTATAATGTGTACGACCACTTGAGGGAGGTGGGACAGTCAAATACAAAAAGTATGTGTTATTGAACGGCTTATCATCTTGCATCCCACCAAATAAAACTACTACTTCAATTCTCTCACTGGATTTTTTTCCGGTTGATACGGATGGAGAGGACAGCTTAACGCTTGTTTTTTCACCAGTTTTTTTGCTATTATCGCTGCTGCTTTCATCACCCTTATTTCCACCACCACCACTATTATTATTATTATTATTATTATTATTATTATTATTATTATTATTATTATTATTATTATTGCTATTATAGTGGTTATTATCATAATAATTACCTTTCCTCTCACTTCCATGGGGTACCTGTAGAGGAATACGCACTGTCTGTGCAATAGATCCCCACATATTGGGAAGTGGAATAGTGAGCTGCAGTCTCGTCCACAGTCGCCGCTCAATATCAAGTTGATACGCTGAGATCGCGGAAGCCCTATTACCATTGGTGATACCACCATGCACAAACAAGAAACGTCCACCCGAAAAGAGGGTTCCACTTTGCCCAAACGCCTTTGGTGGCATCCCATCATCTCTAATAGATCCTTCATCACGCATTGTCTCTGTTCCAGCCCGAGATGACGACTCTACTAGAGTGGGAATCCCATAACAGTCAAGCTGCACCCATCGCTGTGCATCAATTAAATACTCCCATGTATCATTAAGGAGATCCGCCGGGCCAACGCCAAGTCCACCGTGGAGAATAAGACTGCGGCGGGGGACGCAAGAAAGTAAGAGATGTCCACTGCGAGGCGGCGGTACTTGATTCAACGGCTGTCGCAGTTCCTCCGCTGAGTGTAGGGAACTTGATCTTATACTCTCAACTGTTGTACGATCCGCAATAAATGATGATGATGATGATTTGTAATCTTTGTTTTTCTCTTTTGCCTCACAACTACCTTCTACTTGCGTCAATGGGGTGGTGGTGGTGTCTGTTCTCTGGAAGGGAATTTCATTTTTAACACTGCCATGGAGGTGAAAGTATGCCATTTTGTAATCTGGCTCTAGGGCTGCTAATACATTACCCCGCACATTTACTTTCACCATGGTAGACTGACTAAAAATGGTATTGTTTTCCGACATTTGATGATTTGCCTCTTTTTTTTTTCTTCTAGTTGTTTTTCTTTTTCTTACTTTCTTCTCTTGACTTGTTGTAAATTATTTTTTCCTTAATTGTATTTGGTGTTTTTCTTTTTTTTTTACTCTTTTTTCCTTTGCTTTTATTTTCTGAACGTTTTCTCACCTTAGAAAAAACTTTTATTGTGTTCGGGGACGCACAGAAAAACCTTTCCCTTAGTCCCCCCTTACACAATACGCTCTTGTACAAATAGAGCCTCCACCCACCTTTTTTTTTCTTGCGAATACTTCTTTCTGCTCTGTATTATATATATATATATATAATACAAATGGAGAACAGTAAATACCTAAGATACAGTCAAATAAACGAAAAGAAGATCAAGAAAAAGAAAAAAAAAAAACACACACACACACACAGACACTTTAACAACAATAGAATCCCATGTGTACAGAGGTCAAAAATACACCTTTCTCTTTCTCTTACATGTGTAAATATATATATATATATATATATATATATATATATATATATATATATATATACAGATAGAGATATAAATACAGATAGAGATATAAATACATAGACATACACACACTCTCGTACTCTCCATATTTATTCATCCATATATGTATAGTTGCAGATGTACAGACAACTCGTTGGGTGTTCGTTTCCAGAGAACTACAGAGTTACACACACACAGACAAAGAAAGTAGAGAGAACTAAAACCACAACGAACAAGAGTGAGCAAACACCAAGTAAGAAAAAAAAAAATGGAGGATACCACTACTAATAATAACCCCAAATTGTAAAACCCTGAAGGGTACGAATTTATTTACTTTTCAATGCCTTTTTATTTCTATTTCTTTGGCGGTGGTGAGTAAAAAGTGGAATTGTATCATTGCATATGGGATTAGTAGACAGCCGTGCGTATATAATATATATATATATATATATATATAATCATTGAACTGGAGAGGGATGAAGTACTGTAGCAAAAAAAAAAAAAGGAAAATCAAAAAAAAAAGAGACAAACGTCACATGATTCATATATAGGGAAAACAAATATAAGCAAATAAACAAATAAATAAATAATAAACAAATAAATACATATAATAGTACTGATACATATACATACAGTAATATATATCGCTCAGGTAATATATAACTTATCTCTTTCTTTTTTTTTCTCTCTCACACACATACACATACATATACCTATATATACGGAAAATGTTCTCTGTGTTTGCTTCTCTTGTGATATGGAATACAGTTACGTGCGCTCTCTTCTGCTGTTTACGTCTGCCCGTTGGAACCGAGCAATACCAATTTGCAACAGCAGCAAGAAATAAAGAAAGAACGAAAAAAAAAACACAGAGGGCATGAGGGGTTCAAGGAAAGAAGAAAAACAATAGCAATAATAATAATAATAATAATAATAATAATAATAATAATAATAATAATAATAATAATAATAATAATAATAATAATAATAATAATAATAATAATAATAATAATAATAATAATAATAATAATAATAATAATAATAATAATAATAATAATAATAATAATAATAATAATAATAATAATAATAATAATATTAATAATAACAATAACAGTCAAATGTGTAGTTCAAGCACCCCTACCACACAGAGTCACCTACAGTAGACTGACTTACATGCAAATCATAATAGTAAATAATAGCCGTACTGAGAAACGGAGAACACTTCCCCCCTCAATGGGAATCGCAATAAGAGGTGTATAACTCAAACGAAAAAAAAGTAAGAAAAAAAGCATATAGCTCTATACATTACACGGACGATCGTATTAAAACAACAACAACAACAACAAAAGACAAAGAAGATTCACATATATTTCATTTTTCTTCCACCTTCACAGCATATATTCACTAGTTGCTAGTCTGTACCTCATCTCCACCATTCCTCTCCATCATTCTTCTTACTTTATTTTCTCTATACTCTTCGCTCTACTCTACGTGCGTAATGGGTCCATGTGCATTTATCTTTTCTATTCATTATATATATATATATATTAGTGGGTATATCTGAGGGAATGGGGGTAGTGGATGAGAGACAAGCAATGCTATCGGGGTTTAGAAGTGATACCACATGAGTACATCAATCTTCTCAACGATAGTACTACCGAAAGGGATAATAAAAAGTATATATATATATATATATGTATCAATACAGGCATCAAAGTTATCGTAAGAAGAAAAACCAAAAGAGACGACAAGCGAGAAAAAAAAAAAGATACCAGGAAGAAGAAGTTCATCAACAAAACAATGAAGCGAAGGGGAAAATATAAAAAATATAAAGAGAAAAGGAGTAAAAAACAAAAAGCCAAGAAAATAAAGAGAGGAATAAAAATACGTGGATAAACTACCAAATAAACAAATAAAAACGAGAAAACGGTACCACCCCGCACAAGACTCTATAATGTACGTAGGGGAACAAAGACAGCGTTGCGGGAGTAAAAAAAAAAACAAACAAGCAATCAAAAAAGAGGAAAAAAACAAAAACTGGGAAATAACTGCGTAGATAGAAAGAAAAAAAGGAATAAAAAAGCAATGGGGTTCATAGGCGTATCGTTCCGTGTATTACCGGCGAAAAGGCATCAATCGTAATATAAAAAAAAAGAGGTTCTGATAACTGAGAATGAGACGAAGGAACAACGTATATAAAGGAAAACAAAAAAGGAAGAATAATAATGCGTTTCGGCACACACAAGCCCTCTTTTCCTTTTTGTTTTTGCTCTTTCTCTATTTATACGTACTCCATATACTCTCAAACAAGACCTTTTTTTTCTTCTTCTGTTGTATATAAATATATACCGATCATATCCGCATATAAAACAAAGTACGCATATACTTCTTTATATGGGCCAAACAAACTTATATAAATTCTCACAAGAGGCACCGACAGACAGACAAATAATAATAATAATAATAATAATAATAATAATAATAATAATAATAATAACACACCCACATATTATTAAGACTGTGGGCTAACAGTACTCTGACTCACCGATGTTTCCCCTACTTGTGGTTCTTTTTCTATCGCTCGCAGAATGTTGTTCGTCACTGCAGAGGATTCCTGCAGGTTAGTATTAGAAGAGGGAAGAGTCGCCTTTAACGTTGGTGTTGGCGGTTTATTCACTGAATTGGCAAACTGCACTGCGTTCTGCTGATTAACACCTTGATAGTAGTAGTACTGCTGCTGTTGCTGTACTTGCTGCTGTTTTTGAGGGAAAAACTGTTGTTGTAACTGCTGCAACTGTTGTAATTGTTGTAATTGCTGCAACTGTTGCAATTGTTGTAATTGCTGTAACTGTAATTGTTGCTGTTGCTGTTGCTGTTGTTGTTGTTCGCCCTGGGCGAGTACGATAAGCCGCGCGAGTACCCCGAGTTCCTGCACATTCAATCCCATCACACTTCCCTGCGATGCCTGGGCGAATTGCGATAATGCCATAAAAGATGCCGCGGCATCTGTTGCCTGCTGTTGTTGTTGTTGTTGTTGTTGCAGTAATTGCTCCACTCGCAGTGCGGCGGCGGGATCATATGTTGATTGGGCGTTGTACGCCAGCGGGAGACTAACAAACGGCGGCTGCGATTGCACATTCCAGCCACTACGCACAGGTTGCTGCGGTGGAGAGAGTGACGGCCTGCTGTTATTATTCATACTCATACTCATATTATTCATAATATTCGTAGTTGTGTTATTGGTGTTATTCACAGCCGTTGTGGCATCGCCTGCCATAACGAGATCTGGATACGGCGGTGGTGGAATATCGGCGGCGGTGTATGCCATCGTATACGCCGGCAACGCATTTGCGGGAATAGTCGCAGAGGCACCAGCAAGAGATGTAAATAATTGATGTTGAAGGGCGTGGGCGTGTTGGCGATGGACAACATCGTTATTATTATTATTATTATTGTGGCGTTTGCCTGAATTGCCGTGTGCACTTCCACGTCTAGAGCTGCCACTATTACTTGTGGCGGAACTGCGTTTAGGTGCAATGTGTCTTAATTCCTCTTTTTGTTGTAATGGCTGTTGTTGTTGTTGTAATTGTTGGGCGCGGAGTCGGTGTTCTTCCATTAATGCTAATATCTCCTCTTTTGGAAATACCCGGTGTGGGAGTACACCCAACATGCTGGGGGGATGTTGTTCTTTAGATGTGTGCACACTCTCTTTTTCTTCTTTTTCTTTTTCTTTTTCTTCTTTTTCTTTTTCTTCTTTTTCTTTTTCTTCTTTTTCTTTTTCTTCCTTCGGTTCTTCTTCTTGAGAAGACTGTGGTGTTTCCTCATTGCGTTCCTTCACTGCCTGTGCAGTTTCCTCATCTTCCTTACGGGACGACGGTTCCACCTCTTGCGGTACATCTTCATCTTTCTTTGTCTGATGGGCACTGTTATTATTATTCTCTTCCTCTCCTTTATTCTTCTTCCTTTCTTCTTCTTTTTGTGTTTCTTGTTGTTGATTCTCTGTCGTGTTTACTGTGGATGTTGGTGAATTTGTGTTAGTGCTGCTCTCCACAGTTCCCGTTTCTTTTACTTCCTCGTTTTTATTATTCTTATTATTATCATCATTATCTCTATGTTGTTCTGGTTGTTCCATGATGATGGCAGTTGCTGGTCTGAAGAGAAACCCGCTAACGATGGAATGGATGGATTGCAAATAGAAAGAGAGAGCCAGTGTTGTTGTTTCTATTATTCCCAGAGACTTCCATAATATAATAATTATTAATTGTAGTATTGTGTATAAAGAAGAAATAAGAGAAAAAAAAAAAAGAAAAATAAGATATATATATATATATATGAATAATATATATACATATATATATATACATATATATATATATATTAGTGGAGGTACAACCTCCTCTTGTGTGCAGATAATATTAGCAGCATATAAATATAACTATAAATATATAAATATTCCCCCAGACGAAAATAATAATAGTAAAAATACTAAAAAAAAATTCAATTCCCTATCCACTTCTAATACTATCACCACTACTATTACGAGTACTGTTATTATTATTGTTCATTACTATTTATCACTACTCTGTCGTGAAGGTATTCCCCAAAGACGACGATACACAGTGTGCATACAGTCTCAAGAAATTAATATCAACAACAACAATAACAATAATTATAATAACAAACAAATAATAAAGAATTACAGTAACAACAATTAGTAGTACAAAAAATAAAATAAAAACAAAAACAAAGAGACATAAACACAACAGTAACCCCATTCTCAGTAGAGAGGAATACATAAAGAAGGGAATAAACACACTAATACACACTCAGTGATAGAAACAAAGAAACAAACAAAAAACAACAACACGTACAAACATAGATAGACGGGTAGACTCACATACATACATTACACACATACATACCCGCGGTGCGTCAATAAGAAAATGTCCCACGCACAGGTGCCGATGTATCAAATAAGTGTGTAGCCGTTAAAAAGAAAGAGAGAAAGGCGTACGTGATCAGATCACATTATTAATATAACGGAGACAAGACATACAAACGAGAAAAAAAATCTAAAGATATAGATATATATGAAAAAAGAGAAGACGGAGAAATAAAATGACAAAAAAAAAACAAGTAAATAAATGAAGAAACAAATGAAGCATAACAAACGTCAATAATAATAATAATAATAGTACTGCCGCCGTGTTTGGGATGTTGCCCATGTACTGAACAGAAAGTAAGTAGATTGTAGATAGTAAGTGGTACGTATTAGGGAAGTTTATGGTGTCCGAAAGTATATATATATACATATATATACATTTATTTATTTATTTTACTTTATATATATATATATATATATATATATATATATATATATATTTTTAATATGCTGACTTGGCCTTATTATTATTATTATTATTATTATTATTATTATTATTACTCTGCATCATATCCTTACGACTGCAGCTGAGACGCGGTGTCCACTCCCGCAGACTTAACTCCTCCACCCCGCGTGAAATTGACTGCGAGGAGGAGTTTAACGCCGCCGTGTAGAGAGAGGAACTGGCGTCGAAGGAGACGAGTGCAAATGTCGGGGCATTCATAATACTGTAGAACACACGAGGGACATTCACTGCAGGCATTGGGGCATCCCTGTGGCTGGATGTTGTTTGTACACTTTCTTTATCTTTTTCCTTTTCCTTTCGTTTTTCGTTTTCTTTGGATTTTTCTTTTTCTTTTTCTGGTAATGACGGTTGGAATGAGAGTTGTTTGGCGTGCGAATCGGTTCGCTGGTCTTTAGTGGGAGGATGAAGGGGTGGAAGGGCGGCCTCTGTGTACTCATCATCGCCGGTATCTTCTTCCTTCTCATAGACAATATGAAGAGGCCCATCATTGATATTAATAATATTCTTGTTGATATTATTATTATTATTATTATTATTATTATTATTATTATTATTGTCATGCTTCTTCGTATTATTATTATTATTGCTATTATTATTGTTGTTGGTTTCTTTACTTTTATGTACATCTGTACAACGTTGATGGAGCTGCAATTGCAATTCCTCCTCTTCTTCCTCCCACTCTTCACTGTTATCGTAATTCGCAAATGTGGTGGATGCGTGTGGCCGCCGTGTACGCCGACGTGTCTTTTTTCCATTCATACGACTCCTCCCATCACTGTTTTTACTGTTCATATCGGTATTATTATCATTGTAATAAGTACTGTTATTATTGTTATCGATATGATTCTTTGTGTGGACGAGTGGGGGAAAAACGGCAGGGCTGCGGTATTCTGCAGAGAAAGCACGACCACTACGTATGACAGCTAATGTCTGCCGGCACATCGAAATAATAAATAATTGGGATATCTATATCTATATTATATATATATATAGACTGCACGTACGTATGTAGTATATACCTTCCTTCTTTTTCCACTTTCCCCTTCTTTGCGGTATAACTGCAGCTCTTGGTAACCGTTACACAGACGCGAATTAAACAAGAAGCACTAAGAAAGAAAGTGAATACAAACACACAACCAAAAGTAGGGAAGAAACTTGAAGGGAAAATGAAAATAAAAAAAAAACACACAAGAAAATCCCTTCAGAAAAGAAAAAAAGATACCTAAAACGTAATCAAAGTAAAGAAAAAAAAACACTGCTGTGCTTACCTAAATAAAGAAAAGAGAAAAAAAAAGAAGAGAGGAAACGAAGATATATATATATATATAGAGAGAGAGACAGAGCCATTTATGTATATGTAGAACATAAAAAGAACAGCAAGAACAGTCTACAGACGAATACCAAACACATATTACAATAGAAACCACTAACCACACACGCATATATTCATAAATAAATATATCCACCAAGCAACACAGACACACTTCCAAATAAACTTACAATCACAGACTATATATATATATATATATATATATATATATATATATATAGTTTATTTCAAGACTTTACGGCCCGAAGTGCGCGGAGTGCCAATTCCGCCGCTGCATTCTCCGCATCTCGGCGTGTTGTACACCACTGCGGTGCTTTAAACGCCGCCACCGGCCCCTTCTTATGAAACAGCGGCAGTTCCACTGTGGCACCATACACGCGTGGTCCCTTGCGGCCGCCGGTTGTGCCTGTCGCCAGCCGTTCCTCCACTACTGTGATGACGACAGACTTGTGCACAGGCGTGTGTGGCCACCGCGCCGTACATTCCTCTCGCAGTAATTCACACATGTATTTCTTCTCCCGCAGCTCCGCACGTACTTTGCGGGCCTCTGCTGTTGGGCCTGTGATGATATTACTTCCACGTTGTGGCCGTTGGGGAGCCAACACCGTGGATCTATCACTCGTCGTATTATTATTATTATTATTATTATTATTATTATTATTATTATTAGTACTAGTATTAGTAGTAGTATTACCAGCCATAGATGATCCCACACCACCACTGTTACTATTATTATTATTATTATTATTATTATTATTATTATTCTTTTTAATATCACGCCTTGCAAGTCCGGTGAGGCTCCCATCCGTGCGTTGCACCGCCCTGTGCTCCTCCACCAACTCCTTCACCGCCACCCACGCAAACCGCAATTGATCCAACTGCAGATATGTAAAGCAACGCAGTAATTCTCTATCCTCATAACAGCAGAGAAAGTGACCCCCGCCCTTCTCCTCCTGCATTGGTGAGAAGTACTTCCCGGGGGTTTCTACAAGTGCACGTGTAATCGTGCGTGGACCACGCGGTGTGGGAAAACGAAAACTCTGCACTGTGTAGAGAAGCGCACCGTTTGGAATAACTTTACTTTCACTTGTAAAGAAGGACTCAAAGTGGGGGAGGAGTTCCATCGTCTTTCGCACCTCCACCGTATATGTACCTCTATTATTATTATTATTATTATTATTATTATTATTATTATTTTGTACAGTGGGTGCCTCTTTACTACTCATTTCTCTGCCTATATGCTTTGGCAGCCAGTCTGCGAGTTGAAATACCGGCAATAACCACTGAAGTGATGTGAATAGCGTTACCGTTGAATTATCATCACCATTCACATCCTCATCTTGTGCTTGTCGTGTGAATATAATGGGATAATCTATGGGGTTTTCAGGCAACGCTGGAGTACTACCACCGGCAATAGCACTAACAGACATTAGATTCTTTCTTCCTTTCTTTCCTTATTTATTTATTTATTTGTTTTCGTATAATTGAATCTCTGCTGCAAGGAACAGCAGTAAAACTAAGCAAAAAACAAAAAGAAAAAAGAAAGAAACAGACAAACTTGAACTGTTTACTTCTTCTTTTCTTTTTGTTTTCTATCCTCTCACACGTCTTGCTGAAACCAGAAAACTCCGCAGCTACTGCTGTGAGGGGACTTGGTCCGGCCAAAAACAAAGAAAAAGAGATAAAAACAAAGATATAAAGATAGAGAGAATCGAAGAGTCAGACAAACAAACAATAAAATTAAAAAAAGAAGAAAACAATAAAAGAGAAACAAATCAGCAAAAAACAAACAAAAAACATAACTGTCAGATAGAAATACGTCATCACATTTGCTCTTATCCTTTCCTTCTTTTTCTGTTTGTTCTGGAAATTTTCCGAGTTCTGTTGATAGCATTACCGTCTATTAGCTCCCTCACCGCGGGTCGAAAAAGAAATAACAGAAAGGCAATTCTTTCGCTTGCAGTTCTCTTTTTACTCCTCTCTTTCTATACGTGCAGAAGAGAAACAACGCTAGGATTGTAAAGGGGGAAAAAGCAAATCCCTGCAATTCTTTTTGCAAATGTTTCATTTTATTAACAAAAAAAAAAACTGAAAAAAAAAATGAAAGGATAGATAGATAAATAGATAAACTATTACTGAGATTTTCTTTTTTTTTTGTTCATCTCGTCTTTCCCACCTTTTTTTTCTTTTCGTTTGTTCCTAACCTCCTGCTGTCAACTGTGTAAATATACACACATACAGAGAGAGAGAGAGACATCTCCCCTCCAATCACTATAAATCACAGCTAATGGAGTTAGGAAGAGCCAAGCAAGCTTATTACAATCCATATATTCTTTTTCCTTTGCTCTTAACCCTCCACACACACATTCCTATTACTTTCACAGTCTTTCGCGTTGACAACAAGCTCATCTACTCTCATCTCTTGTCTACATCAACTGGCAGTGAAGGTCTTTCCCTTTGCTTTTGCCAATTATATATATATATATATAATTTTGTTGCTTAATCAGGCATTCATCTTGAGATGCGAGAAATATACACGCACGTCCGCACAGACTCAAATATACAGAAATAAACACATAATAAATAATAAAAGGAAAAAAAAATAAATATGTATATACACATATATATATTTTGTTTTCTTTCGCATTTTCTGAAGCAGTTGGTAGCCCCTACAAGGCAGAAAGTAGCAAAGAGATATCTTTTGAAAAATAAACATAAGACAAATGAAAACTTATCCAATATAGGAGCAAAGAAAACAAAAACAACACAAAAGAGTTATAACTGTGCACATATGTATACATGTGTGTATACAGGCATATAGACATCTACAAGTGCCGGAAAAATAAAATATAGTAAAATTTAAACAATGAAAAGTGGAAGAAAAAAAGCAAAAAGAAAGCAAAGGAAACAAAGGTTATTGGCGTCAAGCCAGAGATAGGTTACACACCGAGGCAAAGTAAACGATTCCGTAAAAAATCGTTTTTTTGTTTTTATTTTCTTATTTAGTGTCTTTCCCACTTTTTATTCTCATTTTATTTCCTTTTTTTTTGATTATTTTCATTCCATTTCTACATCCATGGAATCCGTTTCCTTCTCATTTCCCTTTCCCTTTCATAATTTCATTATGCAAAAAGACCTATTGTAGTGGTCGTTATATCTTCATCATCACCCGTACCAACAAACACCATCCAGAGAAGAAACAATGACAATAACAAGAGCAAAGGAATACCCACAGCAGCAAGAATATCAAAAGAGTCTTCTAGTAATCCCCCAATAAGTCGTGCACTAGCTGAAACGGTAGTTACAGTTCCATCTACGGCTGTCTGAACTAGTGGGGCAGATCTACATACAAAGTTACGAACACCCTCACAGAATTGAGCAATGCGTACCTCAGAAATTCCTGCCGTACTCCTATCTACATGAGAAGAGGCTCGTCTTGATAACACCGGAACAGAACCTCTTCTTCCATTTAAATTAATTTTGCTTATATCCGTCGATAGGGATGCCCGTTTTTTAGGTAACATTGCGTCAATCTCTCTTGGTGTTATACTAGTAGGAGTATTGTCGTTTTCCTGCTGAAATCCCAAGAAGCCACCCATCAATCCCCCTAATAATTTATTTTTTAGGTTTTCTTGTGCCCCTGGGGACGGTTCTGTTTGAACTATCAAATCATTAGACTTCTTGCTTGACATTTCCTCTCTTGACTGATACTGAGAGCGGCTTACACAATCCGTACTGCTTTCACCACAAACTGTGTGATCTAACATTTGCACAGTTCCCTCCGTCTCTGTACGATCGTGGTACGTCCTGGGAGTTGCGTTTGTGGAAAACAGTGGGAATGGTTGCGCGGGATGTTCCGATCCTGACAATGACTTCCGTGATACATCAAAGAATGGATCATTCCTAGATGCCAATAGTGAGCATTCATTTGACAATTGCGATGTGGAGAGTTGATCACTGGATCTATTGTTATAAAGGGAGGGATCATCGCCAGCTGCACCAGGTCGTCGTGTGCCAACGGAATTACCAGCAGTACTATTCGTACTATTACCATAACGATGATGAAGACTATTACTATTATTATTATTATTATTATGATGATCATTGTTTTTGTTGTGGCCTTTATGAATATTTTCAGATAAATCAAATAACGCCAAACCCTGTCCGGCACGTCCACCATTAATATCATGAGTGAGTCTATTCGTCCTATCAGATCCTGTACTTAACACTTCTACTACATTATCCGGTGGCATACTATTCGCCATAGCAGATAAAGGAGAAGATACTGCGGCGGCAAGAGCACTGAGAGCCGTAGAACTACGAAGTCGACAAGGAAGTAAAACACATCCACCTCCTTGACGAGATGATTTAAACATTTTAGAAGAACTTCGGCTGTATGGTTTGCGGGCATGACCATGGGATGTGGACTGTGCATTAATACCCTTTGCATTACTAAGCCATCGTACCGGTTCACCCAGCACAGGTGGTAAACAATTACACTCATCAAGACCTCGCTGCTGCATTGCTTGACGTAATTTTTCTTGCCAAGCAAGATATTTCGTCCGTTCAGACTTCAACCATTTATTAGCCGCATTTAAACAGCTACTCTCATCACCAAGACGTTCATAGTATACAAAAAAGTATGGCTCTCCTTGAGAGGCCTCAGATGGAGTTCTAGGGTCTTTTACAGGGGGTGTTGAAAGTGTTGCAGATTCTGTATCAGATTCAGATCCAGCATTTCGTTCTACTACATTGGATGATGGATCAGTGTTTCTCCATGTTGGTAGACCTTTATTACTATCTAAACTTTCATAAACATTATTTTTATCGCTAACATTGTTTTCTTTCACTCCATTCATCTCACCACTAGTCATTTTTTCATTACTATTACTATAATTTCTTCTCCTAGGGAGTCTTCCATGTTTGGTAATAGTAGGAGTACTATTATCTCGAGGTGTTGAAACAGTGTGTGTAATACCCTCAATAATTGTATTTTCCGTAAAAGATGAATCAGACGTAAGGTGTGTACTACGATTCGTTGGTGTAACACACTTTGTGCTATTACTCGTATTGTGCTCTCCACTTACACTTCTAACAACCCCTTCTTCATCTTCTCCTTGATGACGCTGCATGGGTGGCCCCAACTCTTTAAACGTTTTGGTTTGTTGTACAGGTATTGGTTTGTGTCCACCCACTTCTCCCTCCGTCACTCCATTCTTTTTACCCTCCTTATTATGACCACTACCACTATGAGCAGCAGGGAGACTATTATTATTATTATTATTATTATTATTATTATTATTATTATTATTATTATTATTATTGCTACTATTTTCCTTTCCAATAGACTGCACCCCATATAGAGGCGATGGGACAAAAGACTGTGATGCCTGTGATACCTGCAGTTCCCGCACCGATATCGGCGCACTATTCGTTGGACTCGTCTGACTTTGACTACTCGGCAGTCCCCAGAGGGACATCTCCGCCAGTGTGTTGCCCGTACTTGTCCTGGTCTGCTGCTTCCACTGACTCCCGCTGCTGCTGGCAAGACTACTGCCCCACCACTTTATGCTCTCCGGGCGTAGCTCTAGTAATAATGTGCGACGCTCGCCTGGGAGGAGAACCCCATCCGGGAGTTCCGCCCCAATTAACGCAAAGTACGACGGATGAGAGGAGCGGAGGGAATAAATAATAGAGGAGGCATCCGCATCCGGGCCGGATGTATTACAGAGCGAAATCTCCAACCGCCCATTGGGTTGAAACGCCTCCCACGCTCGTAAAAGAGGCATACAGATATATATATATATATATATATGGGTACTTCTTCTGTAATATGCGTAGAAATGTATGGGGGAGGGAGATGGACGAAACCGAGAAGAAAACAAAAAACAAAAAGAAAGTCAAAAAAAGGAGAATTGGTCGAAAGACCAAGTGTATTGATGAAAGGGGGAATTTACACCAATGAATGCGTAATAAAGAGAGAGAAAAAGTGTTATAAGCTACTTTTAAATTGCCTCGA
Organism: Trypanosoma melophagium; assembly: GCF_022059095.1. Classification (NCBI taxonomy): domain Eukaryota; phylum Euglenozoa; class Kinetoplastea; order Trypanosomatida; family Trypanosomatidae; genus Trypanosoma; species Trypanosoma melophagium. Next base: position 194,701 of record NW_027125138.1, on the reverse strand, counting down.
ACACCGCACTAGTGCTATAGAGAGAAACAGAAAGAAAAAAAGAAAAAGATAAATAAATAAAGCTCTGCATGCAGGTATCTATCTATCTATATCTATATCTATATATATGTATACTTATATATAAGCAGTGTATGACCAATAACCATATTAACAAATGAAAAGTGCAATAAAAATAAAAAAAGAGGGGAAAGTCAGCCAATTTTTTTTTATGTAGTTCAATTTCAATAATCGAAATTAGATAAAAGTTACATACATTTATCGGTTAGCAATATTAGACCAACCCTGCACCGGCCAAAAAACTGCAGATAATGGCCACTATAGCCAGTGAGAGTGCAAAAAATCCCACTTGTGAATCATTTATAACATCATCATAGTTTATTCCTGCAGAGATCAGAACATGTTTCTCTTTCTTTTTCTCATCATCACGAAGTGAGACACTCTCCTCAGATGGTATTAGTACTCTCGTATTACTTGTATTAGACAAAACTCGCCGTGTATCTGCAGATAACGATGCCCAAAATCTTCGCTCTGACAAGAAAGCCACTTTCACAGGAAGCGTAAATACTGTTACCCCAGTATATACCTCTTGTGTTTCTTTCTTATATTGCCACTCTTTTTCCCTATTCCCATTAGTATTAGTAGTAGTAGCTATAGCAGTAGCAGCAGTCATCACCTTATTCCACCAGGTCAAAAAGTCTGATTTCATAACATCCTTCTCTACTATTTGTGGTTTATGCAAGAGAGGATGCGTTGCTGGAAGCTCCGCAAACATTATGCGAATAAAATCTACTGCGGTGGTTGTCTTTCCTCTAACATATGAAGAAGGAAGTGGTGATAGTGACAACAATGATGATGAAGTTGATGTTGTTGTTGTTGCAGTAGTGTTGTTTACCTTCGCTGTTTCTCCTTCAGGTTCTCTTTGCATTTGATTTTCCTGATCCAAGTCATTATTATTACTACTTGTAATGTTTTCTTCAGAGTTCATCGTTTTCACTGAAGTTGATGAGTTGGATAATACACTCCACTCCTTGTGTAAACGATCTATTCGCTCTGGTTCTTTAACACGCAGTGAAATATACGCCATGGACTTATTCTCACTTTCTAAATTATACATCATCCTGCTAGTACTACTATCACTACCACTATTAATAGTATTAAACTCATCCTCCTCCTCGCTTGGAGGATATAGCACTCCATGTGTTCCCTGAGCCCACCACCAATGCGCATTTCTAGTTGTTACACGATATACAAAGGCTCTAGAAGAATTCCCATTACGCAATCGTAGTGTATAGGGGTGTGCTGCTGTGGCGTGTACACGTCCAAGTGAAGCTATCGCATTTTCTCCTAATGTTAATTTGTTATTACTACCTCTCTCAATAACCGCTAGAGTAACAGAAGGATGGATGAGAATTTCCTCCACATCGGGACTGCCTTCCATGACCAATGCGTGACAAATAAAAGGGATATGTTCCCTTTTTGTAATTACCAAGAGTGATTTTTTTCACCCTTTCTTTTTTATTTTTACTTCCCTTTCGTATGACGTGGTTCGTCTAACATCTACAGACAATTCAGACAGTAAGAAAAATACAAATAGATATAAAGATAACAATAATAATAATAATAATAATAATAATAATAATAATAATAAACATAATCAAGAGTCATGTGTGTTACTTGTAGTATAAATAGACGTATACTCGGTGATGGTAAAAAACGTTATACAAAGAGTGCTCGTCCATTCTCTATTGGCCGTATGCACCTCTTTCTTTCTCTCTCTCTCTATATATATATATACACTCTATCTAACGTAAACATATATATATTTCTTCCCCATTCTCTTTCTTTTCCTTCTCTCCTCCATCAATGCATAACACTCTTTCTCCTTCTCTTTCCCGTTGATGATACTCCGGCTACTACTGCTGCTGTTGCTGTCGCTGTTGCCGACGTTAATTGATCTCGCAACTGACGGGAACTACTAAAATGTACAGCCGGTGATGTCATGGGCGAGCTGCGTCTTACGAATGCCTTTCGTGGTGGTGTGGTAATGGGAGCCATACGAGATGCAGACATACCTCCTGTCTCCCGTTCGGTTTCCCCTCCATATAATTTACTTGTTGGAGTTGACTTATGCATAGGAATGGTGTTGGTATTTGTATGATGTGTGGTGTGTTCGCCCATTTGCAGTTCCGCCGTTACCGCAAGAATAGCACCGGTGTCGTGGTGCAACATCAACCACTCTCTTCCACGTTGTGTGATGGATGGACCGCTGCGCAGTAAACGTGCCTGGACCTCATCCACTGTAAAACATCCATCAATGGCCATATGTTGTGGGGTAAAGGAAAATAACAACATGGCAATTCCAACTGCAGTCATCTCATTAGAGGCCATTGTGTCAGATGTTTTCTTTATAAAAGCATCCTTGCGGTTTTTTTTTACCCCTTTTGGGATTTTATGTTGTATACCTGAAGAAATACCTTGTCGTTTTTTTTCCTTTTCTTGTATTCGCGGAGGTGAAACTTTTGTTTGACGCATTGATGTTAGAGGCGGAGGTGAAAGTGGGAGTTGCATTTGTCGATTCGGCCGTTTCTCATCATGAATAGTATTGTAGTATTCTTCTTCTTCTTGAGAACTCCTATACTCTTCTGATACACTCGCAGAACTATTACTATTATTATAGGATTCCCCACGTAATGCACGAAGATACTTTTCTGCGGTGTAAACATCATGTAATTGATCAATATCCCCGAGAGCCTTCTTTGCCAATGATCGCAGTCCCGCACTATATCCATTCTTCACCGCCAATAACTCTGCGGTAAGTAAATCTTGACCTTGTCGTAGTTGTGCGACTTCCTCCTGCAGAGATTTGTTATACGCCATTTGTGTCTCTTCACGCACAGAAGCCTCCTGCATGGCCATTTCCGCCAAACGAGCGGCTTCTGTGGCGGCATCAAGACTTTTTTGTGTTTTCCGCAGTTGTGCCGCTTCTGCCTCCCACTTTGCGTGATCTTCTTTTACCTGTTCCTTAAGTTCATCACGGTCATTTGTGATTTGACGTAATTCCTGCTCTAATTGTTGTACGTGTTGATGGAGTTCATCGTAGTCGTGTTGTAGTGCACTTAGCTCCTCGTTCTTAGAGGCCAATAACCCACGCATCTCAGTAATAAGCTCCTTCCAGGGTAATACTTCCTCCTTTACTACATTTTCTTTTTCCTTTGCAACTATAGAAGTATTTAAACTACCATTTTCATTTGTTTGAGAAGCCTCATCAATTGTATTGATTAATGCCTGCCTTACATCATGATCAACAACACTCCACTTGGGAGGAGAACCGTCAGGAGGCGGAGGTGTCGATTCATAGAATAGTGAAACGCCTTTCATATTCCTTTCTTCTTTTTCTTCTTCAGTGTTTATTGCCACATTAATTCCACAGTCCGGAGAAGTTTGAGTTTCCGCATCTATACTAGAAACTGTAACTACCTTATTAGTAGCGACTAAAGAATTTATCTCTTCTTTTTCTTTTTCTTCTTCTTTTACTGTAGGAGTTGTAGTTTCTATTTCTATTTCCGTCTGTGTTTCCTTCGTATCTGTTCCCGCATACGACTCCGCAAGAACCGTTGGGAACATTTCACGGTATAATCTCCTGTTAAAACACTGGGCAAAGTAATGCACCCACTCCGCATGCTCCTGTACACTCCGAGTACGAAATATAATGGGTGGATTTACTACTTTACTCCCTACATGTGTACTGGGTTGTCGTGCAATAAAGCCAAAATAGGCATAACTCGCATCTCCCGCGTGTTCAATGGCAATACTGGCCATTAATTTTTCGTATTGATCAAGATGTCTTCGACGAGATCGCTGTTGCAATTGTTTATTATTACCATAATCATCTGTATTATCTCTTGAACCTGTAGTAGCATTACTGTTATACTCTTCACTAATATCACCACCCCCATCTGTTTTATTTTCCTCATTCTTATTCTTATTTTTATGTCGTCGACGCTTACTGATTAAAGAAAGAAAAAAGTTACTACTACTGTTAGTATTACCATTATCATTCGTCTCTCTTGTTTGTGAGAGACTAAAATCTTTCAACTCTGCAGTATCAAAGAGTTCCTCCTCATTCATGGGTAAAGCACGGAAGGATGGTACAAAGTAAACCATATCCCTAAATGGAACGATCAATAATGCTCTTTGAAAGGCATGCTGCTCATAATCTTCTTCATTACGATAGATAGATAATCCACGATCATCAGCTACAACAAAGTAAAATCGCCATGATCGTGAAAATACATGAGTTGGTGTTTTCTTCTGTAGCATATCCTCCACATTCATCATGGATAATACACCACAAACACGACCAACACTAGATGAAAGTCCAAGTGGGAATGGAATATCAGGCAAACCATGTACATGCGGAGGTACTTTATTCACTAATAACATGGAAGAAGAGTCTTTCTTAGATCCCTGTACAGCACTCGCTAAGGCATCCAAGTAACGTGATTCCATCATTGAAGGGGATGAACTAGAAAGACCAGATGTACCTTGGAAACGATGTCCCTGAATAGCATAAGCAGCATAACGATAACTAAGAGCTAATGAAGTACGCAACTGGAGTATTTCACGGTCTTTTGTGCGAATAATATCACGTACAAGTTGGGTTTCTTGGGGTGTTACCCGCAATATGGGATGATGCTGTAAAGCAGAAACACCAGCACGACCAGTACTATTATTATCAATACCACTCTTTTCACCCATAATAAGACCTCTTTCTCTTTCTAAATTTTTTTGTTTTCTTAGTAATTTATTCTGCATATTTACCATTCCTACTGGTGTTGCTGCTAATGCTGATGATGGTGATAATGATAATTTCGTCATTTGTTCCTCATGTTGTTGTAGTAAAGCGTGAATAATACGCTCTGCTACAGCACTAGGAGAAGTATACTGACCAGTACCACCACTATTACTATTATTCATATTCATATTACTCTCTATAGAAGGTCGTATAGCGGAGAAACTTGTAGTGCCATGCATTGGACTCCAGTGATAATCCACAACATTACTTGCCTTCTCAATTTCTACACGAGGTGGACTCGTTTGAGGAGTTAACTGTTTTCTATCTGCAGATCGACCGGGTTCATGAGGTTTCATGTTACCACGTGAAGAAAGGGGTGGAGTTTTTATATCGGTATTTCCACTAGTTCTTTTAGGATCCATAGTAGTAGTAGTATTAATAGAAGAAGCAGAAGTAATGGGATGATTTTCAGTATTACGTGTACGCCCAAATGCGGCAACAACGTCTACAATAGGCTTTGACGAATGAATTTCTTCTCTATGAGACTGCATGTTATAATCAAATCCACGATATTCACCATTATAAACATTATTCTGGTTGTTGTTGTTGTCATAGTAATGGTGGTAAACTTCTCCACTATTATTTCTCTCATACTGTCGTAATGTAAATCGAGAATCCACCTGTTGCTGTTGCTGTTGTTGTTGTTCTTTTTGCCACTCTGGAAATTCTCCTGTTCGTTGATTATCTCCACCCACACTACGTGATCGGTGATTTCGCCTCTTCTTTGGTCTATGTAATGCCCGCTGCAATCCCAGATCCTTCACGGACTGCGGCTGCAGCATCTCACTCACACGCGGCCCTAATGTTTCGTAGTTAATGTGATCTCTCTCATGTGGAGCCCAACTCACAGCCCTATTGAGATCTGAGCGGTGTGGGGTTGGCCGGAGAGTGAATCTCGCCGTGTATTCTCTGCTGCTCATTACCTTCTGTACTGTTTTCCACCCACTGTTTTTTTTTTGTTAATATATATATATATATATATATATATATATATATATATCCTGCTGGTAAATGAACGAAAAGATAGATTTCTTTTTTCTTTTCGTTTCTTTTCGGGGGGAGACAAACGCACTGCAGCAAAAAAAAAAAAAGAATAGAAAGAAAGAAACAAAAATAAAACAAAAAAAATAAATAAACTGATTTTGACATAAGCTTACAATAATGAATGAATGAGTAAATGAATAAATGAAATGAAGACAAACACACGGATACACGTGTGCCCCAAAAAACAAAAAAGAAAACAACAAAAGCAAAAAACAAAAAAAAAAAGAAAACTACATCAACTTCATTAAATGCAATTTCTGTAATGTACATCCTCACATCATATATCCAATGTGTTTCGTTTGTTCACGTATTCACTTAAATGTCCATATTCTTCTTCCCTCTTTACTCTCCTTTTCCTTTTTAAAAATAAATATTTCTGCCCTAATCAATAGGAACGGTCCAAGGAGTAGCCAAAGAGTGCGGCGTGATCCACATCGTCTGGTCGCCTATACGCCGCCGCCGACTGCTTCGCACGTTCCTCCGGATTTAGTGAGCGAATTGTACTGAAATGCCCTTCATTCCGCATTGCTGAAGGCACCGCCCATCCCACTTCCTGCGAGGATGTCTGGGGATTCGCGTATTTCTCCTGCGGGGCGAGGGCTTTGCGGGCGGTGAGGTAGTTCGCGGCGGCACAGCGGGGATTGGCGGCATCTTTTTTATACAAAATGTTATACAAGGCATCATTGCCACTGCGATACTTCTCCACCTTTGCGGCCTCTCGTTCCAGTGTGTGTTGTAAGGCATCCGTGCGGGTTTTTTCTTCACTGCGATCGTACTTGGCAGACCAATTGGCGTGAATACGCTGTTCCGCCTCAACTTGTGCTCGCCAGCAGGAGGAGGCGACGTGACTGGATTTGAGGCCCATTGCCATTGTGACAGATGGCTTCATACTTTTTTCATACAACTCCGGGTTAACGGAGGGGCAGGTATTCTTTTTCTTTGGTGCCATATATATGTATATATATATTTATTACTTCTACTGCAGAATATGTATATAAATAAATGGATAATAAATATAAATATAAATATGTGTAAATATATATAAATATTTATGCCGATGTGTATATTTGAGGCTCCTTTCTTTCCCTTGATTGGTTCTCCCTTTTTTTCTTTCTTTCTTTACTACTCCATTTTTATGCATTGTCAAAGTGTAGGAAAAGAACAAATAAGCATATAAAAACAATATGCATGTATGAATAAGACACATACACAGACACAAAAAACACATAATAATAGATAGATGCTTCTAAACAATAAAAGAAAGAGAATTAGGGCCACACCCTCCCCCTCTCAGCAGATATACAATATGTCTTACTACATAAGCAACTTGTAATTACTTTAAGCAATATTATTTTTCCTGTTTCATTCTTTTTTTTCTGTTCCCCCTCTCTCCTTCCTCCAGAAGATTTTGAAGTTTGAAAAAAAATCCATTAATAAATTAAAACGCACAAAAACTCATCTCAAGATGAATTATATATATATATTGCTTTTTTTTTCTTTTTCTTCAGGGATACGCTCTCTCTATTCGGTATCCCATAATAATGCCCTTCCACCTTCCCTTCTTCCTCCTCTCAATTTCGCTTTCAACACAACACTACAAAATAAATGTATTTCTCTCTCTAGTTACGACGCCGCATCTCCGTGTACTTTTTTGGGAGTCTAAACACCATAGATTCCCCATTCCCCGATGGTGATATCTCGTACACCGGAGAGTACCCACAGTACCGCAGTACCTGATATCGCAATACCACCTGCACCAGCACACCCGCCAGTGTATTGGCGTGGGCGTCCTCTAGTGGATATTTACGTGCGTACGCCAATTGCCAATGCGCCGCCTCCTCGCGGGTGTGCAGTATCGCATCTAGCAGTGTGACCTCATTTAACACATTACGATCCGTGCGATAACGGGCAATAAAAGAGACGTAAATGGCTTTTGTGTTCCAATCCCAGGCCGGACTAAAGTCGGCTCTAAAGGTAAAAGAGGGAATAATACGATCACGCACGGGAGGGGGATCCATCTCCTGTGCATATATCGTAGGAACGGATAATTGCATCAAGGGTGAGATGGACATGTTAAATGTGGAGATAACAGGCATAGATGAGGCCGGTGGTGTGCGGTGCAGAAGGGGAATAAAACTAGTCGCTACAATAACGGCAATTCCAACAAGTAACACCGATAACGCCGTCGATGTGATCTCTAGTACACGCTGTGAACAGGAATGCATTATCCTTATCTTTCTTTTTCTCTACTTTATCTTGATATATAAATACGTATGTATGTATGTATGTATGTATCAGTATGGACGTGTGCGCGCGTGTGAGGACTAGAGTTTGTTCGTTTTCTCTTATTGAATGTCTGATTCTATCGTTTTTTTTCCTTTCTTTCTTCACGCTGTTAGGTATAATCTCTCTCTCTCTCTCTCTCTCTGTTCTCACCCCTCTCCACTCCAACTCACTTATATAAAGAAAAGAAGAGTGGGAAGAAGAACAATAACAAACAAGAACCGATACCAATAGATTTAGTAATGAAATGGATAACACCTCATACAAAGGATAGAAATAATAATAATAATGATAAAAAGAACACATACATATGTATAAAATGTATGTGTGAGTGTGTATTTGTACTTTGACAGGAAAAGAAGAAGCGAAACAAAACAAAACAAAAAATAAGTATAAATACATTCTTCAATTGAAAATCAATTCGCGCCACGTTTAAGATTCTCCTTTTGAAGGGTATTAAAGGCTAAACGTAGTTCCTCATACTGCCGACGTAATTGTTGATAGACTGCTGCTGAGACAGATCCATTTTCTCCTTCTGTTGCTATCGCAGTTGTTGTTGCTGTTGTTCTATTGGGAATGATGGATACATCTGAGGCCGCACGAAGAGACTCATACGCCAATCGTTCCTTTTCCATTAATTCCTGCATCATCTTTAGGCGTTGTTTTAAGGCGTGATTCTCCTGCAACACAACACTTGTTAGTTTCGCAGCATCATCATCATCACTATTCATATCATTATTGTTATTATTATTAACAACAACATCCATGTGATTCCCATCATTACTACTAGGATGAGTTTCAACCTTTCCCTTCTTTGCTTTTACTACTTTCCCACCACAACGTTTCTTCTCTTCTTGCAGTCGCTGAATCGTGGCATAACACTTACTTAACCGATTGCCTTCTTCCTCTCGTTGTTGCTCTAAGAAACGAACGGCAGCGTGTGCTCGGCGAAGTACATCTGCCACACGTCTCTGCCACTCTGCAGAGTATTCTACCGAAGTTGAACCCGTAGATGATATTGCCGTTGTTGTTTTTGTTTTTGTTGTTGTATTATTTGTTGTGGTTTCATCGCCTTCCGCAGATGGAGCCACACTACGTAGCCAATGCAACACAAGTGCCGTATCATCATTCACAACCGTACTTGGATTCTGCACACCGGTCGTATTATTATTATTATTATTATTATTATTATTACCGGAAGAGGCTTCCCAAAATGCTAGTTTGTTTCGCAGTTCCATATTCTCCATTTTCAGACGATTTAATTCAATCGCCGCATCCGCACCAGCTAGTGCCACAGCCGTATTGGTATCCAGAACATCATTATCACTATTATTATTATTATTATTATTTCTCTTATTCGCCTGTTGTTGTCGTTGTCGTTGTTGATCTCCTCCTCCTGGTGTGGCTTTACTTTCCCACAACTCCCACTCCTGCAATTTCACTCTCGCCGCCCGTAATGCCTGGCGCAGTTCCTCAATCTCCTCACGATACGCATCAATGAGGGCATTATCATTCTCCGTCTTCTCCAGTACAGTATGCAGGTAATCACGCAGGGTCCGGTTGTCCGTTTCGAGATTGACATATCGTGCCTGGGCGGCCTCCACACGTCTGCGCTGCTCCTCCAACTCTGCGGTGCGTCGCTCTAACACTTCCTGCAGTTCCCGCTGCAGCAGCAAACGGCGATTCTGCACTTCCACCACACGATCACGTGCCACATCATCTAAATCACGTCCACGACCGCCTGATAATAAAGGTTTTCTTGCATTAGTACTATTAGTTGTGTGTATGGATGTAGTGGTGGTTCGCCCAGCGGCGGTGGACATGACATCGGAGGAAGTTGATATGGCACCACCAACTCTTTGTCCTTGTGCGGAATTCGGATCGTCATTATTCATATTATTTAATGCGTTTTGTTCTGCCGTGACTAATTGTCTTTCTAATTCTTTTACTTTGCCTTTTAATACCACAATCTGCTGGGCACGACCACGCCAACCAACACCTTCGGATGCATTCTTTAATAATGTATCGAGTTCCTGTGGTGTACCACCCACTTCCTGCAATAGTACTTTACGCAGTCGTTGGGTTTCCTTCTTTTGTTCCTCTAACTGTAACTTACTCTCGTTTAACTGCACATACGCCCGTTCTAAACGCTCTTTAAGTGATGTAATAACATTCTGCTGTTCTCCACTATTTTCTTCTCCTTCTAAACTATTTTCGGTTTGTTTACTCCCACGTCCTCCTCCTGCTCCTTTTGTTGGTGAAATTCCCAATCCCCCCTTATTGCTATTCACACGCTGTAACTCCGCCTCAAGTGATGCTAATTGTCTTTCAAGTTTCTGACTGTATGTCTTCTCAGACTCTAGTTGTACGCCAAGCTGACGGGCACGTTTGACTTGATTCAGATATTTTCCCTCTAATACCCCACTGTGTAGACCACCCTCATCTAACAGGGCACGTAATTGGGCTATTTCCTCCTTGATTATATCACCGCCATCGTTGTTACTGTTTACAATACTATTAGGCATGATGTTGTGAACATAGGAATAACAATAACAATAACAATAATAAGTATTATTATTATTACTATCGTTATTATTTATAAAATTCCCCTTCTAGTATTTCCTTTCGTTTCCTTTTTTCCCTTTCCTTCTATGCAAGTGCACGATCAATACACAATCACAAGAATAACAACAAAAAGAAAGAGAAAACAAAAAGACATAGTGAATGATAATAAAGGGTTAATGTATCATATTCATCGCTTTCATCTCTACACCAGTATTCCTTTATCACTCGGTAGACTCCTTTGCACTCACTTTTTTTCTTCCTCTTTCTTGTCTTTTTTTTTTTTGCTTTAACTTGTACATTACACACAGATATAATAAACACGCACACGAGAACAACAGCGGATAATAGTAACAATAATAAAACACAATAGTAACAACGAAAACAAAGGTATCAAATAGGGTTGGCGCAGCACTGTAAAAATCCCCGCTGTTCACTATTAGAATGGAATACACCACCCTCACTTCCATCACCATCTGCGAAAGGTTGAAACTGCACTTGCACAGCCACACGACTTCTCCACCATTCCTCTACGAGATAAATCATCATATGTTGCAGCCACCATTGTTTTTGAGATCTCGTGAGTCCACCATCTCCACTATTATTATTATTATTAGCGGCGGAGAGACGCAGTGGTTCTCCAGAACAGGGAAGTACACCAATGAGTGATCCAAACATTACTTCCGCCCCACTGCGTCTAGATGCGGCCTCTACAATAATGCGTTGTGTCTCCGCTGCTAATTCCTCTTGCAGCGATAAAAGGGATGAGGCACGTGGGATCGGCTTTCCTTGATAAACCGTATTAGAGAACACCGTATCTTTATACACTTCTTCTTCTTTTTCTTGGTGTTCCTTTTCTTTTTCTACGTGAGTACGTGAAGCACTGCCTCTTGCAGAGATGGAGCGAAGGGCTTCTTTATACGCCTCTGCTGCTGCTTGAACAGTTTCAAGACAATCCAAGTGTTTCTCCCAAGCCCCAACTCGATCCAACTCCGCAAATAAATCACTTTTTGGTGGTAAGAGAAGCACGAGCGCCTCGCAGAGTTGACGTGGACAACCGGCATCATAATCGTGTAAAACAATATCTACAGCACGAGCCACAGCTCGAAATGCATCATCTACCAATGTAAGAATTAACTGTGGTAATGGAGTAATAGTATTAGTACCTTCACATTCTTGCAGTTCGGCATCATTATCACTTCCCCATGTGTTTTCTCTTGGAATCTCTGCCCCAACCATAACACGTAGGCGGGCAATAGAAACAAAGAGAGAAACCAATTCTTCCTGTGCTTCTACAGAGAGTTGAATACCTTGACGCATTACGAGGGCTTGTAACATCATAACAAGATAACACTGTAATTCATGTAACTCACGTAGAGCAGGATCCTCACGTACACTACTGGCTTCTTCATATTTATTATTATTATTATTATTATTATTATTATTATTATTATTATTATTATTATTATTATTATTATTATTATTATGATATGAAGACGCATCCATCATTGTAGACTTTCCATCTTTTTGCCAGACAAGTGTTAAGCGACCATCATTACGAATTTTTGATTGCTGCTGCACCACCACCAGCGCCAGACGACAGGCTTCTGAAAAGACAGCACTACAAAATGGCATTGAATTATGTCCACTAACGGAAGAAGCAGCAGTGGAAGAAGACGTAGAAGAAGAGGTATGCAAACCTTGTGGAAGAGAGAAGGGACGTACAGAGACTTTTTCTAAATATTGTGGATACTTCATCATGAGATGTGTGAGTCCCACCGCACACGGCGTTGATGGTAAAATGGCAAGTGAACGTAAACACCATTGACAGAGTGTCACTACCGTATGTTTTCCAAGCGGTCCTGCACAGAGAATCATACAAGTCATTACAGTAGCATTAGACATAGTTACAACAGGAGGCACTTTATCTGGAAATCGCCATTGTAATAATGTGGAATGATTTCCTGTTTCAGAATTACCAAAAAGATAATGCTTTTGTTGATCTAACGGTAATCTAAACGAAGAAGAGAGAGAAGCCGCCCGTCCCATAGATGCAACCGATATCCATGTCGCACTAGCCGTTGTTCCACTTGCAGCATCCAACGGAGAAACAGCAGATCTACTTCGTGCACTATTAAGTGCATCATGCAATGCCGAACCTCGTTGATTCTGTACTTGCTGAAATTGATATTTATGAACAAATGGGGGCATTATTGTTAAATCCAATAATGGAGAAGGAGGCCCCTCCACAGGGTGTACGCCTTCACTGCGTCCCCGCACACATGCGAGTGGTGCTGCTGCTGCCTCATCTCTTATCTGCATTTCGTCCGTAGGTATTGGAACATCTGTTATGTGTCTTTCCACACGATACTCTTCTTCTACTTTCTCTTTTTGTTCTCCTTCTCCTTCTTCTCCTTCTTTTCTTTCCTCTTCTTCTACTGCCAATCCACAATTACATAGACTGTGGTGTGTAACAATGGCATAGGCAAGGGCCACGGCGGGTTTCCACAGTGCCGGTGTCTTGGCGAGATCCGATCCCCGGCGGTGGAGGACGGCCAAGAGAGCTGTGGGGTGGAGCAGCTGACTGGAGATGAGGGAAGTGCAGAGGGTGAGGGCCCAGGCGGGATCTTCAATCATCTGAAGTACTGAAACAGCCGTATTGGAGAGTCGTGTTGTGGCACGTAGTAGCATTGCATGGTAAAATGTCTCTTCACTACTCGTAATAGTATTATTATTATTATTATTATTATTATTATTATTATTATTATTATTATTATTATTATTATTGGTATGATTATTCGCTCTTTTTTCCTCATGTGCATCACTATTTAAACCATTATGAGAAGGTGGTGATCGAGGTGTACGCCGCACATGCCGTGAATAAACAAAGGAAGGGGCTGCGAGTTCCGTTAACCGCATCACCACCTGTCTAGCAGCGAAACCCACCACATCCCCGTGCAAACATTCCTTTAATAATGCCTCTAATAATAATGGTAGAAATGGTGGATATAACGTAAAAAGTCGTGCAACTCCTGCAGAGGTGTGTAATTCCCTTGGAAGGAGTTGCATACTTTGTTGTAATTCCAATCTAGAGTCTGTCTCCGTTGTATTATGATTACTAGCCGCAATATAATGGGCTCTGGCAGTGAGTACAGGTTGGGCCAGTTCAGTTAATAGTTGTGAGAGACTTATTTCATCTGTTGCCCATCCTACTTCACAACTATTTATCATTTTGTGGTAATGATGTCGTTTCGTTTTCTTTGATTCTGCAGTGGAGATAATTTGTTTTTCTTTCTTATTAACCTTTCCAACAGTCGGAGATATTTCCGCAGTGAACACTCCATTATCCTCACCACCATCACTATCATTACTATTACTATCCATATTACTACTAGTACTACTAGTACAACTATTACTACTACTAATACTGGTACCATTTCTGTTTCTTGTTCCTTCTCTTACTTTTTCTCCTTCTGAGAGATTTATTTCCATCTCTTCTTGTTTCGTACCCTCATCCACACGCTGCGAAGTGAGATTATCTCTCAGTGAGGCAAAGTGTTCCTGCATATTCCTAAACCCCGTTCGTCCTGCACTTACCTCTCTTGCAGATGCAGCCACAGCAGTTCCACTAATGGGTGTTGTCTTACTTTCCCCACTGTTGTTATCCCTTGATGTTCGTTTGGATTCATTATCTTTCATTACTACAGCCGCTACAGCCGCCGCCACACGATTCGTCGTTAAACTAAAAGAAGAAGAAGCACCAGCAACATTTGAATTTAAATTGGAATTTCCTATTATAACGTTATCACCACCCGTGAATGGTAATATCAAGACACATAATATCGCATGCAATAAGGGAGGAAATTCCTGTGTGGGTTCCATGTTATCCACACCTGTACTCACTGTTGTACTAGTAGTATGGTTATTGCTATCATGGTAATGATAATTCTTATTATTATTACCATTACTATTGTTATTTAGATCGCTGTCATGGTGTTGGGTGGTCTCCCGAGCCCCCCGGCGCTGCACTTCCATAATATACCGCCGCAGTTTACTCGGCGAGATGCAGAGAGCGGCGGCCAACGCACACAGACGGCGCGAAGAGGAGCGTTGAATGTATAGGGTGTGATTCCGTCTATCTTCTTGCATGATAAATACTACTAATAATAGTGGTAATAATAATAATAATAATAATAATAATAATGCAATGAAATGGATAGTATATATATATATATATATATATATTTCTTATTCTATCCTTTTATCGCTTTTATATGTTAGTTTCCTTGTACAGATAAATAACATATAGGCATATACAGATGCAATATACACCTGATCCAATTATGGTGGAAATATATAAAGAAATAATATTAATAATATAACGAAGAGAGAAAGAAAGAAGAAAGAGAGTGTTATTAATACATATACATGTAAGTAAAGATACAATGACTAGGATTATCATTTACTAGTAGTATTACCATTACCATCACAACAAGAAGATCAAATGCCATATAAACATACATATATATATATATATATATATATATATCAACATAGGATTGTGCCAAAAATACATACCAAGAGACACCTGCAGATATGATTTTTTTTTGTTTTTCCAAAAAGAAAAGAAAAAAAAGAAAGAAACTGAAACTTAAGTACGTCAAGTCCCGTATATTTACCATTGATTATACAGCAATGCGAATACACACACACACAAAGAGTCAGACATACGCTAAGATGTAGTCATACAAGAAGTAATCATTAATCATATTAATAACAATAATGATAATAAAGCAGTACGAAACTGAGAGAAAATCAAAAAAACAAAAAACAAAAAACAAAAAGGGTACGGAAACATGATCAGAGTGTTTACCAATTTATATGCACGTACACATGTACATGAATGGCTATAATAATAATAATAATAATAATAATAATAACAATAATAATAATAATAATAATAATAATAATAATAATAATCATCATCATTCAGCGGCAAGAATTAAAAAAGAGAAAAAAATGAAAAAAGAATATTATTACATGTACTCAATAAGGGTTCTTCTTTTTTCTTTTTCAGTTCATCCTTCTCTTTCATTTCTATTATCATTTATGAACTATAAATAAACAATAAAAAGAAAGAAAAGAAAAAAAATTCCATAAAAACAAAACCTACGATCCCGCCTTTATTCACTTCACTTCGGCTGCTTCACTCTACAGATCACATTTCACATTCCAATTCGTTTTTTTCTTTCTTCTTTTTTTATTTTTCTCTGGACTTGTCATTCATTCATTCAGTCCATCTTTCATTCATTTCTGTTTATTTTTTTTCTTTTTCTTTTTTGATATTACAGATCTGCAATAGTAATTATCTGCAAAGGTGTATATACAAGCATATTGTGCATATATGTACATATAAAAGACTGGAGTTGGGTGTGTCTGTCCATTTCTCTCTTTCTCTTGTTGTACACACAATGTAATTAATTAAATTACATTAAATTAAATCAATTAAGTGTGTGAACAAACAAAAGAAAACAAAAGAGAACGAAAGAGATTAAAGATATTCGTAGTTGTGCAAATACAAATAAAGAAGAGAGAGAAAAAAAAAAAGAAAGAAGAAACATATGAGATTTATCATGTAGACAAATAATTCCAGTGTTTTTAAATTTACATGTTGCATAATCATATAGATCTCCCCCCTTTTTCCAATTTTTTTCTTCTTTTCTCTCTTTATTCTGTTAATTACACTTTCGTTTTCTTTTTTTTTGCTTTCACTTTCCTTCTTCCTGTTGCATCAACACAGACACAAACACACATACATTCTTTCTTTTCTTTCGTTTTTCTTCTCATTTTTCCCACAGTTTTGTTTCTCTTTCTTCTTTCTTCATAGTGCCAGCCATTACATGCAAATCAAGAGACACCATTATCATTATTATCACTATTAATATAATAATAATAATAATAATAATAATAATAATAATAATAATAATAAGAGACACAGCCAACAGAGAAACCAACAAACAAAGCGAAGAGAACAAACCGCAACAATAATAATAATAGCAATGATAAACAGCCATGGCAAAAAGAAAAGAAGAAACAAAACACATGTGCCAAAAGACAAACACCACCACCAATAAATAAATAAAGAAAAAGAAATAAAGATCACACACCTTTAATCCTTATTCTCTTCTCTCTTCTTATTTAGATCTCACGCACTATCCTCCTTATTGCGTTGCTGCTGCTGCTGTTTCTTTGCCTTCTTCCGCTCCCGCTCCACTGTTGCGATGGACATCATCTTCAGTTCCCGCCTGTCGTGTATTTCATTTTCCGGGAAATCATCCGCGGGATCACTTCCAGCAGCCGCGCCCAACCACCGGCGGCCCACAGCGGCAGTATCATCACCGGAGAAGTTATGGCCGCCATTCCTGCCATGATGTAAATCGATATTATTATTATTAATATTATTATGATGATCCCTATCATCATATCCAACCATATCATCATCTGGGTAGTGATCATCATATCCATCGTCGTCCTCGTCATATCCAGCACCACCATGGCGGGAATCCACTCCACCATCACGAAGGATTATATTATTATGATCGGTATTATGTGGATCAACATCCAGTGGACCATTCGTACGATGAGGCGTATTATTATTATGAGGACGATGATGTTCGAGTCGTACGTGAATGTTAGATGCAGGAAGTGCACCGCGCCAGTGGGTGAGACATTTGGCCGTTGCCTCCACATCGCCGCTGTGTAATTCCTTCAAAATTCGCCGCAGTGCGGTCCCGGAGGCGCGGAGTAATTCCGTAATTCGATTACCGCAGGCGGCGGTGTTAACGGGGGACTCCATCATGTTGGAATCAAGTTGGAGTGTTAGGGCGGTGGAAGCGGATGCAAGTTCACTATTCACACGTCTATTAGTAGTGATCGTAATAGCATTATGATTAGTAAAATTATTATTTCCACTAACGTTCTCATTTACATTCGTTGGAGTTTTCTTCTTATTACTGTTGGGTGTACTGTTATTATTATTATTATTAGTAGTAGTAGTAGTAGTAGTATTCGTCATAACATTATTAATATTACTATTGATGCCTTCTAGTCTCTCGGCGAGGTGGTGTACGCCGGTATTCACATCCACCAGCAATTGCCCCAACCACTCCTGTTCCACGCGTGTTTCCTCCAACTCATTAAGGCGATCACACAAGTGGGCATCAAATTCCTCCAACACACGACGTCGCAATAACGCCCGCTGCTCCACCACATGTGCCACAGAAGAAGAAGACACTCCAGTCGAATCATACAACTCTTCATTGTTTTTGGATTTCAATAGACGATTCGTCCCCCCAACACCACCGCCTTGTTGTTGTTGCTGTTGTTGTTGGAGTGTATTCCACTCATCCTGCAATTTCTGCCGCTCCTCCAACAATGCCGCATTCTTTTCCTCGGTTTCTTTTGTTGTTCGCAATAACTGGCTATTCGCATCCTGCCGCTCCTTCAATTTAAACACCACTTCTCCCACATTATTGCTCATCGTCGCTTCCTTCAATCGATGATACGCCTCCCGTCGCTGTTGCTGCAGTTCCAACTCCTCCGGCTGCAGTTGTCGCTGCGGACTGACACGAATCTTTTTCTTCTGTGTATTACTAAGCGCCAGTCGCGCCCGCATTCGCCGTTCCTCATCCTTTTCCATCTTTTCACGCAGTCGACGGGATTTCTTTTCCAGCTGTGCCCGCTTTGTGGCCACAAACGTCTTTCGCTCTTCCAGATCTTTCTTCTGCTCGCGACGTTCGCGTGTGATTTGTGTTTTCAGTGCTAATACCTCCGCCTTTGCGGCATCACGTCCACGTGCGGCCTCCGTCGCCACACTATTAAGATCGGAAAGATCCCTTTCCTTGTTTTGCAGTGTCTTTTCCATTGCGGCCAGTCGTGTATCAAAGCCGGATTGCTCCTGTTGTAATCGCTCCAATAGTGTTTCATACGTACGACGTATCGCATTTACTTCATTGTGTTTAATGAGACACTTATCTAGGCGGTTCTCCAGTGCACGTATTTTCTGTCCAAGGGCGGAACTCTCATCAATGGTGGCATCCCCTTCTTTGATAATAAAGTTTGTTTCCTCAATGGTACGTTCAATCTCCCGGATGAGTTCATTTTTTTTGCCTTTTACACTGTTTAAACTGCGCTTTAGCACACACAGTTTATTATGTAATTGTTCCTCTTCTTTGCGAAAGTACTCATCACTTGTAATTCGCCGTTGTCCACGAATGGCCTGTTGTAATGCGATGTTTAATTGTGTGTTCTCAAGCCGCATATTGGTTAATACCTCCTTATTGCGACGCACCTCACCCTGCAGAAGATCAAGCTGTGTGCGTTGTCCTACATCAATCACAGATTGTTTCTTCTTTAACACTGTCGGATCATTATCGAACATAATTATCTCCTTTTCCTCCGTTCTGTTCTTTTCTTTCTGTTGTCGTTTTGTGGTGGTGGTGTTTCTTTCTTTCGTTTTTTTTTTTGTAAACCCCTCCTTTATATATGTATACGTATATATCTGTGTTTGTTTGTTTTCTTTTCTCTTTTCTTGTTAACACACAGATATATATATATATATATATATATATATCTATATAAACAAAAGCACGCAGAAAGAAAGAAACTAAGAAAAAAAAAGTCTCTTTGACTTATTCCTTCGCTTCTGTGTTTATTCGTGCACTCGAGTCACGAATCTCTAATACACATATTAAATAAATAAATAAATAAATATATATATATATGAGAGCACAATTAACCAGAATTGCAAAAAAAGAAAGAAAAGGGGAGAAAGAAAGTTAGTAATTGCACATGTATGTTTTAATTTAAACAAGAACATCTTATTAACAAGAAGAGAAAACAAAGTAAATGAATAAATAAATTAATGGAAGAATGAATGGAAATAAGAAAGAAAGATTTGCAGTGTTGATTAGGCAAAAAATGTGTACGTAGATGCGCACATCATCATCATCATTATCATTTTCATTATTATCATTGTTGTTATCATTTTCACGAAACGGAATGCGTTCGCATAGAGAAATAATAAGACACACAAATACATAATTTCGAACTTTTTTCTTTTTTTGAAAGGAAACCAACAAATAATAATAATAATAATAATAATAATAATAATAATAATAATAATAATAATAATAATAATAATAATAATAATAATAATAATAATAATAATAATAATAATAATAATAATAATAATAATAAGACAAAAAGAGAGAAAAACAAAAACGAAAGGCATAAGCCGATTCCTCTGTAAATTCCAACAACACTTTTTTTTCCCCTTTCATTCTTATCTATAGAGCCAGAAGAGACATATTATTCTTTTTTTCTTCTTTTACATCTCTTCCCCCACAACTCTACGGAGAAAAGTTTGTTTCACATTCGCATCTCTTTTGCATTCCACGGTAATGGTGAGAAAAATCGAAAATAATAAGCGTATATCAACATACAAGGAAAAACGAAAAAAAAAAAGAAAAACAAAACGAATAAAAAGAAAAAAAAGGAAAAACAACAAAACAAACAAACAAAGAAAGAAAAAAAAGAAATCCATATAAATGAGTCTGTAATTTTTTTTTCTTTGCACCATTACAATTCGTAAATAAATGCGAGTCCAACACACAAACAAAGAGAAAGAGAAAGAAAAAGAACGATCATTACCACGGGAGTTGAATCCACACCGCCAGTAGTGTTTCCCACGCAAAGTGCAGGGCGTCAAATTCCCCACTCATGTATGGATCCATCTCCATTACAGCAGAAGAAGAAGAGGAAGAGGAACTATCACTATTATCTATAGACGACCTCTCTGCAGATGTAAACATAGAAGAAGACGAAGAAGAAGAAGAATAAGTTGTTGTATCTTTTCCATTTCCCACAATTGTACTTCTCCATCCATGATCTATCGATGTTAACAGGATAGTGGTATGACCACTTCCATCACTGGATGAAATAACACTAATACCATTATTATCCAGATGAAATGGCAGCATCCACATCCACAGACAAGTCAAGAGTAAGATTAGATACAACACCCACAATCCCCGCCCCGCACTGCAGTACTGCCACCAAAGCCACACATTCACAATACACAACTCCCGCACAAACTCCATAAAGTTAATCACACACCGCAGTTTCGGCGTATACCAGCGACGAATAGACGCCTCTCGCCTGGCCGCGCTTGATGCGACATGCACCACACTGTCATACCACGCCTTGGCGAGATTCTTGACGGGCGAGGCGACCGTAACCCAAAACTCCTGCCAGGCCCGCCACCACTTCATTGTCAGCGACGTCCCTTCCGCCGCCGCGGGGAGAACACCGGCGCCACTCGTCGCAAACTCCAAAGAGGCGAGATGCGAGACAAGCACAAAGGGCCCCATAATGAGCATCTTAAGCGTCACCAGCAGAAGACTCAGGAATGAGACGATGATGGAGAGCGAGGTCCAGAGGAGTTCAAAGATAAGCGTAAAGGGGGTGTGGAGTAGACGGCCGAAAAAGTGGAGGGGGAGGAGAAACACTTCCAGTACATAGAATTGAGAGAAGAAACTTGTAAACGAGGCGGCTACGGAAAATCCAACAGAGAGTAAATATGTTACTAACATAGATATACGTAGTGTAACCCGACGTTCTATCCAATCAAGAAGGGGGGCTAATGTGGTAGATACAAACTCTTTCATATGGGGTAAATGCTTATACAAGTCATATAATCCTACAAATAGAGATATTACAGGCCAGATATTAACAAGTCCCACAAATGTCAATCGAAAAACACGACGGTATGGAAGTCCAGTAGAGGCGAGAAATACTGTCCATGCTGGCATACCGGTTTCATACATAGAAAGCATACGACGTTGCTCTTTAAGTGATGCTGTATACGGATGTGTACCTGGTTCTGGTATAAGAACTTCCCGTAATAACGCATTAAAGTTAGGATCTTCTGAATAGACTGTCACAATAGTATCAAAATGTACAGTAGTAGGTGTTGGCATAACTCGAGGATAAACAAAAGGAACATCATAGAGTTGACTATCACGTGTTGATACCAGGGATTCCTTGCCAACCTTATACTGAGACTCCTCATTAGATTTCTGTGTTAATGGGAAATAAGGAATAACACTAGGTGAACCTTCTTCCCGTTGTAGATACTTTCCCTCTTCATTTCCAATATTAGTAATATTATCTACATAATCAGATGGAGTTAAATGATGTATGGGTTCTGGTCTGGTAGGGGTTAAAAACCCTCCTCCTCCTCCTCCTCCTCGTCCCTGTTCTGTACGTGGAAGACTTACATCAAGAGGTTCACCATCAAATGAAGTTAACATGTTATTACCTGTGTAAATAGAAAATGATGGATTCCTTTCAGTAGTGAAAAGTGGATTTCCCATTACATTATCTTCAGAAAACATTCGATCTAAAACACCTGAACTCTGTTGTCTACCAACATTATTACTTTCTTCTTTCTTTACACATGGTATGACATTGGTTACACCTCGACGAACCTGCTGATCAATAAGTTGAAGATCCTCCAGACAACCATAATACGCTAATGCATCTTCTAGTGTGTCAAAAAAGTACGCATACACCGTTTTTGCCTCCATAGCAAAACGACTAGAAAGTAAACGAGGACTATAATCAGTTGCCGTAATATCTTCATGTCGTACTTCTATAACTTCAACACCTATTTTTCCTCCCTTATTATTACTATTATTATTACGCCCACGGTTCTCCGTTGTACTACTACGTGTTCCCGCTAAATAATAATGATAATGATGATGATTATTATTATTATTACTCTTTCCTCCTCCAACGCCAACACTTCCCATCTTAGTACTACTAACATTATTACTTGGTGCTTCCAAGTTTAGAGGTGTGAGAGAACGAGAAATAGCATCATCATTTGTCAATCGTGGTACTAACGTTGGTGTTGGTACAGGACTTTCACCCCCAGCATTAGTTGATGCATGTCCTGTACGATTCACAGAAGGATCTTTAAAGAGTTTCCCTTTATTACATGCAAACGCCGGAGGTGAACCAAATATACTTCTACGAAATCTCCGCCATGCCCCTAACAGTCCTTCTTTCATTTCTTTTTCCTCCTCTTCACCCTCATCACGTACGGCTTTAGATTCCACTGGTGTTATAACAAACACAAATCGATCGCGTGGCCTTGCACTGTGCAGCCAACGCACGGAGTGTCCCACCACCTCCCCCTTTTGCAGCCGGCGATGACTAAAGTAATCCCATCCACCCGCCACTGTTCTCCAGCCGCCAAGCACTAAATAGTGTAACAAGACAGGAGGCTGTTGATCCATGCCCTCCGGGTAAAAGACACTCCAGTGCTGTGGGGCAACTGCGGTTTGCGGGACACGTAGGGATGGCTGGGAGGCCGTACGCATAGGACTTCCCTCCACGGATATTGTGAGGATGGATGGTTTGTGTAATGTGGTTAATATAGGGAGTGGAGTGGTTTCTCGTTTTGTGCTCTCTAGGGCGTTTTCAGAAAATGCACAAATACTCTTTCGCAGTGTCGCACGTTTTACTGCTTTAATATGACTATTCTCACTCGCCTCGATTTGAGGAGGTACAATAACCCTATTTTTCTCTTCTTTCTTTTCACCATTATTTAATGTAAATGACCTCATTTCAGACTCATCATGACTATTCCGTGCGAGTCCATTACTTTTACAGTCAATCTTTGCTTCAGAATCAATATTCATATTACAAAATAAAGCCGAGGTGAGAGCAGATTTGCTATCTGATGCGTGTTCTGTTTCTGGAGAGGATAATGAAGATAACGGGGCGGAACTTAACGTTGGGGCATCTAAACCATCCCAGCGTGGACTTTCACTTCCACTTGCGGTAAGGAGTTTATACGCCACAGTAATACTACTATTAATACCACCAGCAATAGTAGTACTATTAGTATTCTTACTGCTATTTACGTCTATTGAAGAGATACAGTGAGGATTCACTAACTCTTTATTCTCAGTACGCTGCGAACGGTGTTTCCTTGCCCTTTTTCCCATTCTTTTCGCCATATGATTACAGATAACTAGAATAACACTTTTTTTTCTTTTTTCTTTTCTTTTATATATAGATATTTTTTTTTTTCGTGTTTCGTATTTAACCAAAAAAAAAAAAAACAATCTGTTGCTGTCTTTCTTTTTCCTTTCTTTCAACAGGGAATATTTATTTCTCTTTCTCTCCCTTGCTTTAAACGATTTCAACTTGACGTCAATGGTAAATTTTACACACAGACAGACAAAGTGAAAAAAAAACTTTCACTAAAAATATGTGAAATAATGCAATTTTCTGTTGTGTGGTAATTTGATGTTATTTCCTTCGTTCTTCTAAAACAAATGCGATGCCACAAGCGGGTATAGACCGCCCCCCCGCTTGGACCACACACACGCAGAGCACGACCTATCACTACTGTATCACGTCTTGATATACAGCGTACTGCAATTCATCCAATAAAACAGAGAAAAACAGAGAGAAATAAAAGAGTGAAAAGGAAAGAATGATAGAAAAAATAAGTAATGATATTACTCTCTCACAGACTGAAAAAATATACATGATATCCCCTATTTAATTATATATATATATATATATATATATATATATAACGTTATCGATGATAATATAAACAAAGAGGATTTCTGCTCTTTTTTGTCTTTTTCTTCTTTTACAGTGCATAGAATTATTTGATATATTTTTTTACAATATCACAAGAGGCCAAAACCCACCGCTCTCCTAGCACAAACAACAACAAAAAAAAAAACAATTATCACCAATAGCAAAATAAAAAGGAATATAAGATACATAAAAAAAAAACGAAAATATGAACAAAAGTGCTGTATCCATCACACTACCGCAATACAAGCCCCTCTTTGCGAAGAGAAGAAGAGAAAAAAGAAAAGAAAAAAAAAATTACACAGACAAACACACGCCCATACGCAAATTAATTTTTTTTCTTCTTTTTGTTTCCACCTTTTTTGTGCGTTTATAGGTCTGTATTCACAATGATTCACAGTAGAATTATTATTATTATTATTATTATTATTATTATACTTCAGTTGCAATTTCTGCAGTGGGTGCCGTTGGAGCCCATATACGGTAACGTAATTCCATATCCTTTGGTGTATACACCACCACTGGTAATTTACTGTTATACCGAATCATGGGTTGATCTGTTATCGGTACAAACTGCGATACGGGTTTTGTATCTCCCAGTGGCGCCATTAGTGTACTTGCCATCTCCCCTGCCTTTACTACATAGTAGGGATATCCCCAGCCATCAATCGTCTTTTCCTCCACATTCCCAGAGAGGGCGTAGTAATTAACGCCGTCTACCATTGCCATACGGCCTGGGATAAGTTGTAGACGGTACTGTGATCCCTCATTCACACCGTGTTCTTCGAGATAAATAACATAACGTCGTTGATCGGCTGTTGGCTTCGGGTACGGGGCTTTATAATCCTCCAAGGACTTCGTGGTATTTGTTTTTGCGGAAGCGGATGATGGGGCGTGTGTCATTTCTTCTTTTTGTTTTGGATTGTTTGATTTGATCTCTCGTGAGTTTAGAATAGTGGAAGAAGAATGAGGAGGAGTTAAAGGAGAAGGAGGAGGAAATTCAGGTGTTAGCGCCACACCAAGGAGGGAAAATAAAGAAATACATACATACATATAAAGAGTTGTTTTACTCAGTTGATGTGAATAAGAAAGCATCCCTTGCAATACTGGATCTAAAAAGCAGATTGGTAAATAGAGAAAGAGAGAGAGAGAGAGAGAGAGAGAGAGAGAGAGGGAAATCCAAAAAAAAGATAAAGTGAAATCTATGTAACTGACAAGACGCAAGAAGAATATTGTCGTAAAGAAAACCGGAATAATCTGTAAACCATACCTTTTCCCTTAATACCAAACAACAAAAGAGAAAAGATAAGGGAAGAGGAAAGAAAAAATTATTTATTATTTCTCCTCCTCTAGTTTTTATCATTTCTTCCGATGATATTGAAAATAAACCACAAAAAGTAAAAAGAGTCCAAAAGAGACTAATCAACCACTAATATCGTGTCTTGATACTTGCTGAAAAGGGAAGCATTGGGTGGTCATTTTAACCACACAAACACACACAAATTTAACTGCTAGTTGTATTACTAGATAAGCGGTATAGGGAAGGATAATATAGTATATTGCAGTTTCCTTGTTATTGTTGTTTTTTTTTTTTACCTTATCATGAAAAGAAAGAAAATAGCAATAATAGTAATCATGATATTATAAATAGGCAATAACACTAAATTGGCATAGAGAAATGAGACTAGACATGTTCTACATTAACAATCTTCTTTTCTTCTTTTTCTTTTTTCCTATTCATTTCATCTATTCTATCACTTTCTCTCTTTCTATCTATCTATTAGTAATGTTATCCGATGTCTTCTCTCATTCCTCCTCTGCGGCTTCTTCCCCTTGCGAAGTAAATGAACCAAACTGTTCATTCCACTCCACATAACGTGTCACCTCTGATACTCCAACACTTGGTCGAATACGCTTTAATGCTTGTGTAAAGTCTTTTCGCTGAATAGGCCGTAAATCACTTAACATAACGTCTGTTAGTCGCATCGTAACTTCTCGCAGTGGTCCCATAGCGGCTTCCCGACAGACTTGTTTAAGATCTGCACCGGAGTATCCTTCTGTTACAGCCGCAATCTCCGCAATTTCCTTTTCATCTAGTGCATGTACAACATTTACAAGACTTTTAACACCTTCACTACTTTCACCACGCCGCTGCTGCTGTGTCTGTTGTTGTTGATGTTGTTGTTCTTCCATTGTGTGTAAGAGTCGTTTCACAAGTTCCACACGTGCGGCAGCATCTGGAAGAGGAATATATAATCGTTTCTCCATACGTCGACGGGCGGCTTCATCTAATTCATCCGGTCTGTTAGTTGCCCCAATAAGTAATACACGATCCCCACGATCTGTCGCCACACCATCTAACTGAACGAGAAACTCTGTCTTTACACGGCGTACCGAATCCATTTCACCTTCCCCACGCATAGACAGAAGCGAATCAATTTCATCAATAAAAATAACACTTGGTTGTTTTACAGTGGCTACAGCAAACATACATCGTACCAATTTTTCACCATCCCCCATCCATTTAGACATAAGAGAAGAGGCACTAATGTTTAAAAATGTACATTGGGCACGATTCGCAATAGCGCGGGCAATCATTGTTTTACCCGTACCTGGCGGTCCAAACAAAAGCAAACCACGCGGTGGATCACGCAAACCCACAAATAAGTCTGGTCGGCGTAATGGCCACACAATCGCCTCTTCCACACTTCGCTTCGCATGTTCAAGTCCTGCGATATCGTCCCAACCAACACTGGCAGCACCGGCGCCGTGCTCGAGTATTTCCATCGCCACTTGTGTGACGAGTTTCGGGTCAAGTGGGAGTAAAATGGGCGGCACAGAACCATCCGGGAGAAGCAGAGATGCCGGATAATCACCCCGTTCATTATCACTATCATCTCCTTTGCTATGGTTCGTATTATTATCTCCACGGGTATTTCTTGGGGTTTTGCTAATGGAACTTAAAACCTCATTCACGGGAACACCATTTGATGCTACTGCTGTATTAGTATTATTAGCATTAATAGTTGTATTAGTTCCATTGGCACCATCACTTCTTTGTGGTGGAGGTGATAACTGTTGTCTTTGTTGTTGTTGTTGAAATGGCGGTGTAAATCCAGATCGACGTAAACCCAACGCCGGTGTTCGCCGCTGAAGTGAGAGACCAGATGGCATTGAACGTCCAGCCTTTACATCTGCCACTAACTGTTCTCCTGCCGTAATAAATCCACCACTTGGATGTCCTGCAGTAGTAATAGTAGAGAACTTACTTTCCAGATCCTCTTTACCTCCTTTTTTAGTATGCAGTATGGGAGGGTTGTAAGTTCGATTTTCTTTTATTTTTGTATCATGTGGGTTCTCTTCTAAAACAGTAGAAGTAGCAGTAGTAATAGTATTAGTATTAGTATTAGTAGTTTCAGATGAATCAACTGTTGTCCAATCTCCATTCCAATGATGTGGTGCACGTTTAATAGCAAATGATGTGTTTGTCGTCGATGGTGCTGGTGTATCTGTATTACCCACAACAGGTGTATTCGATGAGTTCTTCAATATACTATTCAGATGACTTAATGGGGAAACTGGGGGTTGCGTTAAACACAGTTTTCCACGACTATCAACGTTAAGCGTCATTTGAGACTTTGGATGTGATGATGTATGTGATGAAACATTACCTCCATATGAAGTATCAGATAATTGTTGTTGTTGTTGTTTCTGTTGTTGTTGAATGTTAATATGTTCATACAACGTACCTGTGGTTCCCACTACTTCTGATCGCGAGTTCTCTTGTGGACGCAAGACTCGTCCATCAATCTTCACAGCTAATGCAAATGGTCGTTTATTTCCTCGTCCCCCACTCTTAATAGCATTAACTTCCACTTCATCTCGCACTCGTGAGCGCTTACTTCGCATCTCACTCTGTGGAACCGGCGGACACTGACTGGATATTAACTGTGAAGAGGATAATGATATAGATTGCAGACCATTCTGTGTAGTATTAATAGTGTTTGTTTCATTAGGGAGTTTATCATCTCTTTCCTCCCGCTGCGATGCGCCGTTTGTGTGTGGCGATCCTGCAATTAATACCGCCCGAAGTGCTGGTGAGGATTGCTGTAGGATGCGAATAGTTTCGTGCATATCAACAAGACTTTTATAATACGACTTCTTTCCTCCTCTTTCTTTTTTTTCTTTTTGTTGTGATGATGATGAGACTAGGGATATTGATTTATCTGACTTTTTACTATTCTGATGTATTCCATGCATTAGAGAGATTGTTGCACCAATTGCTATACTGCGATTCATCCACAATAACTGAGCAATATCTTCTTCACTGTTCATTAATACACCGTGATCTCTCATCCACACTATATCACTATTTCGATCCACTTCTTTTTCTTTTTCTTGTTGTTTGCGGTATTGCCAACGACGCATGGCTTCACACATTACAGCCTGGAAGTGTTTTTGAAGAGTAAATGGTATACTGTTATTATCATTATTATTATTTGCACGCTTTTCATTGCCATGAAGACTAATCATTGGTTCTTTTGCATGTTCCTCGTGTAGACGTGCGTAATGAGATTCACTTGCGGCGATGGCGGTAAACAACAGAGATCGTAATTGCCGCATTCTAGGCACATAATCTCCGCTTGCCTTTACACCTGTAGTACTCATACTATTATTATTAATATTATTCGCAGTAGTAGTAGTAGTAGTAGTAGTAGTAGTAGTTATATTACTATTATTGTTATTAGTAGTGGTTCTATCGGATCTGTTCTGCTGATCATAGACACTACGCAGAGAAGCAAACATGACCTATCGTAATAATAATAATAATAAAGAATAGAACAGCAGTGTAGGCACAGACACGCAGGTCCCTCTCTAGATAAGCTCAAGAAACTAAAATAAGAGAAGAACAACAACAAAACGAAAGAAAGAAGGAAAGAAAGAAAGAAAAAAAAAATAAGATGTTTAAATAAACAAGCAAAAATAAAAAGAAAACAAGACAAAAAAAAAGTTTAATAAATAGAAAAATAAAAAAACAAAAATAACAAGAATAACACAAAAATGCACACAAAAAGAAAAACAACAACAGCAATAACAACAACAAAAAACCACCGTAGAAAAATTGAGACAAACAGAATTCCACACATAAAAAGCACACGTAAAGAGGGAGGATATATATATACAGAAAAGAAAGAAAGAAAGAAAGAACCAAAGAAAGAAAGAAAGAGAATCGACTATTTCTCTTCTTTCCCTATATTCTCCATACGTATTTCCTTTCTTCTTGTTTATTGTTCTACTTCACATAGTAGACCTATACGAAGAACACGGACTAACAAGAGTGTTAACACCGTCACCTCTCGCATTAACCAAAGTGCAGATGTTGTATTTTCCACTGCGGCTTCTGCTGCATCCACGCATGTGTTAACACCCACACACATCTTTGCAGTTTCTCTGTTATCCGCGGTAACGGATAGTGCCAACTCTTGTGCCTGTACATCTGCCTCCACAACGGCTACACAGAATACTCGCATCATCGCTTCTGCCCATATTTCGAGTTCTCTATCGGTTTCATTTTCTATTTCCTGCAGTGGGAGATGCGACTGTATCCACTTTCGACAGTGTTCAGCCGTTAGAAATAAAAGTGGGGCATAGCAAGAATCTAAATAGTCTTTCATACCGCTTTCTATATTATCTTCTGAAAGTGGTAGTAATAAGATCTTAAGACGTCCTTCGGAACCCCATTGTTGTGCTCGTTGTATGGTATTTAAAAGTGCCTGATGTATCCATGATGATCCTTCAAAGGAAGCGGCAATAACACTATTTGTAGAGATATCACGTTGAGAGATCTCAGTTGGTGCAAACACCTCTGGAGGGATAGCATGTTTTACAATGGATCGAAATATAATCTCTGAATTTCGCCAAGCATCTTCCAAGGTATTATCTATAGAAGTAGATACCGTTTCCTTATTAACAGTGTTATTATCCTCCTCCATAATAGAGTTAAGTGATGTTCCTATAATTTTTTTAACAAAATCTCGTAAGACGTTTTGTGCCCATCCAGATATTGGCGGTCTCACTCGTTTATCTAGATCAGTATAAAGAAGATGCAATAATGTATCTCGTTTCTTAAACCAAATATTTAACTTTTTGTTAATAGAAATATCTTTTAATGAAGCTATTTCTTGTGATTTACGTAAACATTCACTATTTTTACTCTTATGGTTATTCTTCTTGTCATTAAGAGGGTCTGGTTCATGCGATGTCTGTATATGAGTTGAAGAAGTAGGAATAACAGAGGGTTTTTCGGCACTCTCCAACTCAATTTTAACTGCACCAAATTTAGATTTAGAGGCCTTTGTTTTCTTCCCTATATTCTTTCGAATTTCAGTCGATAACACCGCTGCCTCAGGAACATTCGTAGTATTAGTATTAGTAGTAGTGGCATCATCAACCACAACAGGTGAAGGATGAGAATATGATACAAAAACCCCTTCACTATTACTATTACTATTACCACTACTACTAGTACAACCAATAGTATTACCCTTATCATTGCTTCTCCCGTCATTGACGGCTCCAACGTTTCTGCCACATGAGATTGGGGAGAAATGCGGAGCTTCCAAGTCCTCTTCTTCTACTTCTCCATTTTTCCGATTCTTTTTTTGTTTCAGAGGTCCATTGAACGTTTCATGATCTTTTCCATCACTTAGCGAAACAAGTGAGTCAACATAGGCCTTACCAAACTGCTGCACCTCTGACATAATAGTAGACATGTAGTTTGAGAGATTCATGATTACAACTATTATTACTATTACTACTACTGCCACCACCCTCCTCACCTGTTCCTTACCCCTTTTGTACACAAAAGAAGGTATAAAAAAGAAAAAAAAGGAGAAAAGAATATCTGCAATATTCAAAGATATAGATAGACAGAGGTTTTAGTAATACTAGAAGTGACAATAACATCATTTCAGTTGCCTAATAGCAAAGGATTTCTCATTATTTATTTTTATGATTATTTGTCATTTGTTTTTTCCCCCACTCCCACCCGTACTAGTAAACCTCCACTAAAACTAAAATAAAAAAAAATAAACACGGAGGTGTTTCTACTTTACTCCTTCTTTTATATGCCCCACTTTTTTTTCCTTTTTTGTTTCAATCACTCATCTCCCATACATTCCCATATATATATATATATATATATATATTTCTCTTTACCGTTTGTCATTTTTTCTACCTTCTTCTTCTCGTGGTCTTGATACCTTTTCTTTCTCTTTTCCATTCGCCGGTTCCGCACTCGCCTCGGAGGGTCGCCGGCTGTCCACCCACGCCAGTCTCTGCAGAGGCACATCACTGCCCAGAGACTCTCGAAGAGGCGGCAGTACCTGCGGGATGTTTCGCATGGGCGTTATCGACGTGGTTTCCTTTTTCTTTTCGCCTCCCTCTTGTTGTTTTTGGCGTTGTTTCATTGATGTTGCTGGACTTCGCGGAAGAGGTGGACGCGCCGGTTCATTTAGTGGATTCATCATATGACTATGGCGACGCAGATGGGGTGGAATGGTGGGCAATGCTGCGGATCCACTTGGCGCAGAAGCACGAGTTCCTGTTGAGCGGTATGTGTCTACGCTATTACCACTGTTATTACTATTATTATTGTTATTAATAATATTAATAGTATTTCTACTCTTGTTGTTATTAGTACTACTACTCTCAGTCTCTGGCACAAAAGCAGCGCCGTGATTTCCCACGGAACGTGAACGTGTAGGTTGGGCGTTTACTGACCCTGTTGTCTCTTCAAGAAACCGACTATCTTGCTTCTTTACCTCACTTAATGCGAGAGACTTATAAAACTTTGAAAGATCACTAAAATCCACCACACGTGGAAGTCGCTCTATTGGCACATTTGGAAATGTCAATTGTTCTACTTCACGTCGAGTCATTGAGAGTGACTCACACAATGTTAACATTACAAAGTCAGTAAAGTCATTTCGATTTAAAACACCATAGTTTCCTACATCTACACCATCAAAAAAGAATCGGAAAGTTTCAATATCCTCTATACTTAGAGGAATATCAGCTGTATGTTCCTTCTTCATTCGCACCATAAGACGTTTAAGAAGACGAATAGAATCACTCTTACATTGTGTCACAAATTGAATATAATGTTGCTCATCTCTAAAATTAGAAAGTTTATTGTCACCATCACTATATTTTGCCGAAAACCTTTTAGGTGTTTCTGGAGCATCATTAGCAGCAGGTGTAGCAGCATTACAAACAGCCCGTACACGTTTTACAACAGATACCTGTTTTGTTTTACTACGATTTCGTACAAGTGCACGTTGTTTTGCCATAGAATTTACAATATCACACATCTCCTTTTTAATATGTTCATTATCAGGAGAAATCGCATGTTCCGATGCGCATCGCTTGAAATCTTTATCTTGAAGAAAGCCTACTTCGCTGAGTGGTACACCATATGGAACTGGGGGAAGAAAAGGGTATTTATTAAAAATAGCCTCATTCTCAGCCTCTTTCTTTTTTGCCCATTCACGTAAAAAGGGTTCAATATCTTTTCCATGACCCCTATTTCGTGCATCTAGGAGATTATGCAACTCTTCATTTTGTCCTAATTCCTCATCAGAGAGATGTGCCCATGGCTGTGGTACACAAAGAGGGTTATTAACATCAAACAAAGGTGTGTTAATACTATTGCTAGTATTATTATTATTATCATTATTATTACTATCACCACTTGTATTATCTACCTTTGATGCTACCGTACGTTTAGCAAGCTCCTCTCGACGTGATTGACGTAAAGCTCGTCCACGAAGTGAAGCCCCTGGTAAAACCTGTTCTTTTGACATGTCAATCACACGTTTTATAGCTGTGTCAGCTATTTCCTTCATATATGCAGTAGCGATGGGAACTTTACGCATTGCATAGGCCTGTAACATATCTTCATGCTTAAAAACCAAAGCCATTGCTGCAGGATCACTTTCTATTTCTTCTTCTGTTGTATTCCGCGATAACTTGGGACGTGCTTTATTTAATATTTGAGATATAAATCGTCGCTCTCTCTCTAATTCTCTTGCCTCACGACGATTAACAGGTACAATAGAAGCGTTATTAAAAGAACAACGACGTCTATTTACTGTGGCAGCAGGTTTAGTATCCAAATCATCTTTAACATAGGAAGCTTCATTATCCTCTATCAGAGATACTGATTCATGCCGCCGTGGTAACACACGTGAGCGACGAGCTGAACGTGATATATCAATACTACCACTTCTTGGTGATAATTCTGAACCTCTTCCAGTTGAAGAGAGTTCAGAATCCATTGTATCACGTATTTCGCGTGCTTCATCATCCTCTAACTGTGATATCTTCAGACTTCCCTTCTTCTCACTTAATCTCTTAACACGCCGTTTCTTTCCCTTTGGTCGTCTTGCCTGACGTTGTCGTGCTGCACCACTTGCCACACTTTCCTCTGCAGTAGTAGATGGCATTGTCGTTGTTGGATGAACTGGAGAAAGGACCCTTGGCAATCCTAACGAAAATGGTGGTGGTGGTAGTAGTGACTGAGGTAAGGCTGATACACTTAAGTCATGATGTCGTACATCGTTCATCATAGTACGGGCTAACACAATACTCATGGGTGACGGACGTTGATCTTCATTCGGCTGCTCATGTACAAGTTCAAACGATATCTCCGGTTCTTCTGTTAAAGCAGTTAAATTTTCTTTTTCTCGGGCTGTTCCCATACGTCTCGTTTTCGTCTTTATCTCGGGTGTTTTGTGTACATTTCTCTCTTGTCGCCGTCTTGGTGGAATTTCAGACTCTTCATCCCTTAAACACATACCCTCAAGATCCGGAACGGTTGTCATAGTAAGTGAAGTATTTGCACTTTTGCGATGCTTTCTTTGGGTTCGACTAGTACCAGTTAACCGTCTTGACATTTTTTCCTGTTGTTGTTGTTGTTGTTGTTGTTGTTGTGTGTGCGATTGAGTCTCTCCACGAGATTCTTTAGTAAGGTTGTCAAGAATTTCCGTACCACGTTCAACTAACTCACCAGCCGGCAAATCTGGAACCACACTCACAGTACACTGAGAAAGACTGTTACCTTTTCCCCGTCGCATCTTAAGTCTTTTCTTCAGCACTAACTTCTTCTTCTTTCCATCCTTTTTAGATAATTCTGATGGAGGTAAGGGAGACAAGCCCTCCATTAATCCCAAAGGTGACGAAGGTGAAACAGATGTTCCACCAGGTGATAACAAACTGCCAGGAGTTACTTGTGTTCCAGTAACGTGTGATATACCACTATCACCACCTATCTGTGACACTGTACCATCCTCTGCTATCTGGTAGGCAATGAGATTTGGAATGGCGTCCACTGACAATCCAGCTGAAGGCCGATGAGCACGCAGACGACGCATTAGCAAAGTACGCTTCATTTTATTGATAGAATCTGGCGTGCTATCGTCCAATTCAGCAGCTCCACAAAAATCACACCGGGATGTGCCTTCACTGAATAGACGACTAGTACGATTGCTGTTCATTGAAGAAGCGAGATCAACATTCGTCTCTTTGATCTCAATGTAAACGTTATCCGGAACCTCTCTAAAAGAAAGGCTAGAACAGCTGTTAGAAGAACCAGTTCGTTTCTTTTTACGCTGAGACACAGACGAACGCCGCCGCCCACGTCCTTCTTCTTCCTTAGCAATATCTATAAACGTCACAACACGGCGTCTAGAGCGTTGTGACAACAAGCTATGCCTCCAGCGCGCAATTAACTCATCTTCACTCAAATCTTTTAAACTCTTATCCCTTGATCCTTGACACGTTTCAGCCGCTACCACAACACAGTGATCATCATCTAACAACTCGATACTACGTTTCCTTTCTTCCCTTTCAACCGAATCAATCAATTTCATATTCAAAGGTCCATTCAACAATGACTGCCGTTCTGTCTCAAGATTTTGGAATTTCTCATCAAAACCGACGGCATGATTTACATCTCTAACACACATGGGATAAGATGAACGCAATGAATCAATTTCCACCGCAATACTGCGCTCCGCCTCAACAAGTGCCCCACCAAGTCTATTTACCTCACTCTTAAGATTAGTTCCAGAAAAATTGCAGTGCAAAATTTCCTCCACAATCTCATTTGAGTTCCAATACAAGTTTATCGACGTAGCATCAGTAGCAGCACCCGACAACCCCTGTTGCTTAAGAGAATTAGCAACTTTCTCACACTGTAATAGTTCACTTGACACAATATCATGCACTCGCTCACGGAGAAGATCATCGTAGATACGAACAAGCTCCCAATCAACCATCTCACTTGATAATGCGACTATTCTTTTCCTGCAGTACTCCCTAAATTTAACATCATCCATAAAAGAAAAAAAGCGCAGCGGCACTGTCCTCACCTCGTTCATCTCCAGATAAGGATTACGAGCACGAACCGCTTCATCCTCATCCGCGCGCAGCGCGTCCACCGCTTTCTTCATGGCAGCCACGCAGGATGCGCGGTCGCGCAGCTGGGACTCCACTTCTGCTAGCGCCTCACGGTTTCTCTGCGGCTCCGACGTCATCGCCCCACGCCTCTCCACCATTTCCTGGAACACCGCATCGTCTGCAAGATCCAGATCGCTCAGCAACACGTCGTCAACACGCTTCGAGAGGAACGGGTACTTGTGGCACTCCTCCTCCGTCGCGTGCAGTTTCATGGCCGCTAGCTCTAGCGCACGCGCACACACCGCACTCTCCACAGCAGCTATCTGCTCCGCGTTCTTTACCGGGTCGGTCCGCAGGTCCTCTAGCTCGTTCGCCAGTTTGCGGAACGTCGGGTCCTCATGCACGCCCACCTCCACAAGGGCAACGCCGGGCGCCGGCTCCTCCGGAATGTACGGGTACTTCTCGTGCAGGTTCTCAGCCTCTACAAGCGCACGATGCCGCGCCGTCGCCACGTCCTCAGCGATCTTGCCAGCAAGATCATGCATTGCCTTCTCCAGCCGCTTCGCCTCCGGGCCACCGGCACGCTCAGGCTCGCTGCACACTGCCGCGTACCTCGCCAGCAGCGCCGTGAACTCGGGATCGCTCTCCAGGTGCAGCTCGCGCAGCGGGACATCAACGGGAAGGTGGCCCAAGAACGGCCATCGTCTGTGCAACTCCGCTTCTTCCTCAACCGCCTTAGATATAAGTAAATTGCAGTGTTCCCGTATTTCTTCTTCTTTTAGCTTTACCACGCGCATTGTTTTTCTCAACGGTCCTATTAGTTCTTCACGCTCTGCTGCCAGTTTCATGAATACAGGATCATCTTCAAGTCCAAGTTGTGTTATAGGAACACCATTTATTGTTGCGGAAAGAAATGGAAAACGTTCAAGTAATTCCTCTGGAGGTTCCTGTAGCTTCTGACGTTCCTTAACGAGTTGCATAAATACAGGGTCTTGCTCTATGGGAAGATGAAGCTGCGAAATAGTTTCCAGAGAAGCGCGAAGGAACGGATATTTATGGTATAAAGCAGCGCTAATACGTCTCTCAGCACGCTGCGCTTGGGCTGCATCGGAAACCAGTTGTTTTAAACGAATCTTTATCATCTCATTAATGCATCGGACGACAGGTGAACTCCTATCCAATTCCTCTTGCGCCTTACAATTCTGTAAGTACAAGTAATATGGGTCTTCTGTAGTAAGAGTATTGACTACCTTTGCGGGCATACATTTTTCTTCGTCTGATGTTGATACATTCTCATCGTCAAGAACACCAAAAAGTAACATTGTAGGGACACGTCTTCGGTTTAATCTAGCACGCCACAGACGGTGCTTGAATTGCGCAATGTCTTTCTCCCGGAATAACTGTTCCACGTACCGCTTTGGTCTCTTAGCCAAACGCGCCTTTCGTACCTCTTGCTCTGCTCTACAGTATTTTTCTAGTGCCGTCAAAACACACCGCTCGTCATTTACCAGTGCAACAGAACGGGAAAACTGTTCTTTCTCTATTGTGGCCACTGTATCGACATTTACAACATTAAGAGAAAGGGCTTCCTCTCTAGCTTGCTGCAGAGCACGAAACAAATCATCACTTCGAACAGCAGGATTAATATCGCGAGAACACATAGGAAATTCTCCCCGTAGGTCTCGCAGCTCTTCTGCCAATTCACGCTCGGCAGATAGAAAACTTTCCATAAGGCGATCGACTCGAGTTTGAATATCTATTCGAACAGCATTTACCTCCTTCACACAGTTCTCACCATCTCCTTGCAAGAGTTGATCAGCTTTCTCAGCCAACAAAGCCACAGTATCATCCTCACTAACATTCAGCTCGTACAAAAACCCTCCTCTCATAGGATTAAGATGCCCTGCTACTCCAAACTCCTTACGAAGTTCGTCCTCATCAGAACATACCTTACGAGCCAACTCAGCAGCATTCTCCAACAACTGACGATCAACCTCCTCAATTGCAGCCACATCATGAGTCGAAATAATATGATTACGACGCCTTGTCAACAACTTTGCTTGGTGATCATCATCTAACCCAATGAAACGAAGCGGCACCGACCTCACCTCGTTCATCTCCAGATAAGGATTACGAGCACGAACCGCTTCATCCTCATCCGCGCGCAGCGCGTCCACCGCTTTCTTCATGGCAGCCACGCAGGATGCGCGGTCGCGCAGCTGGGACTCCACTTCTGCTAGCGCCTCACGGTTTCTCTGCGGCTCTGACGTCATCGCCCCACGCCTCTCCACCATTTCCTGGAACACCGCATCGTCTGCAAGATCCAGATCGCTCAGCAACACGCCGTCAACACGCTTCGAGAGGAACGGGTACTTGTGGCACTCCTCCTCCGTCGCGTGCAGTTTCATGGCCGCTAGCTCTAGCGCACGCGCACACACCGCACTCTCCACAGCAGCTATCTGCTCCGCGTTCTTTACCGGGTCGGTCCGCAGGTCCTCTAGCTCGTTCGCCAGTTTGCGGAACGTCGGGTCCTCATGCACGCCCACCTCCACAAGGGCAACGCCGGGCGCCGGCTCCTCCGGAATGTACGGGTACTTCTCGTGCAGGTTCTCAGCCTCTACAAGCGCACGATGCCGCGCCGTCGCCACGTCCTCAGCGATCTTGCCAGCAAGATCATGCATTGCCTTCTCCAGCCGCTTCGCCTCCGGGCCACCGGCACGCTCAGGCTCGCTGCACACTGCCGCGTACCTCGCCAGCAGCGCCGTGAACTCGGGATCGCTCTCCAGGTGCAGCTCGCGCAGCGGGACATCAACGGGAAGGTGGTCCAGGTACGGCATCTGCTCCCGCAGCGCAGCCTCCTTTTTCACAAGTGTGGCGGCGAGCTGTGCGGCGCGAGTCCTCAAGCTCTGCTCATTCGCTGCCAGGGCTTCTGCATTCGCACGCGGCGATGCCGCAAGGGTTGCGTGCTCCTCCGCGAGCGCGACGAACTCATCGTCGTCCGACAGCCCGAGTTCACTCAGCGGAAGGCCAGCTATCTCCAAGGCCTCCAGATAGGGGTGCTGCTCCAAGAGTCGCTGTTCCGCGCGCTGCCTGGCCACCGCAGCCTTCTCCGCGTCCGCGCGCAGTTGCTCCAGCCGGTCCTTCATCTGCTCCTCCACGCACTGGATTGCTGGGGCATTCACCTCCTTGCCCTCCGCCACCAACGTGTCACGCAGGGCGTTCAGTTCCTGATAGTACGGGTCCTTTTAACCAGCTCCAACGCCCGCTGGGGCTTTGGTGGCAACTGCGTGTCAACATCCACGACTTCTCCTGCAGCCTCTTCAGGAAGAGCATCCATAGCAAGATGCCTTGCACGTCTGTGACGCTGACGCCGCGTTCTGTAGTCAGCCATCTCACCGTCATCGAGCGCCACGTCGTCAAATGCAAGGAGACACGTTGGCCTGTCTGGTCTTCTTCGGCGCTTGCGTGCCGCCTCCACCTCCGCGCCTCGCTCACGCAACAGTTCATCGACGTCAGCGATCGCTTCCGCAGCCCCGACAGGGTCTTTAAGGAGCTCAGAGCGCCGTGCAAGCAGAGCAGCAACCATTGCGTCTTTTTCAACAGCTTCAGTTGCGTCACGAGCCAACATCGGGTATCGTGCATGAAGCGCCTCTCGTTGTGCTGCGGCTGCGCGCTCGGCCTCCTTCTCCTCTTGTATCAGTGCAGCGAAGGACGGGTGCCTATTCAGCAGTTCATCCTCTGCCGTCAGCCGCGCCAACGCAATTTCCTCCGCACGACTCCGCAGGGCGTTCTCCGTCGCCACAATGGCGGCAGCATTTGGCACAGGGTGCTGCTTGAGCAGCAGTCTCTCGTCGGCCAGCGCCGCGTACTGGGGATCGCTTGGAAGGCCCAGTTCGCGAAGCGGCACCGACTTCACCTCGTTCATCTCCAGGAATGGGTTGTGTGCGCGCACATCCTCGTCCTCATCCGCGCGCAGCGCGTCCACCGCTTTCTTCATGGCAGCCACGCAGGATGCGCGGTCGCGCAGCTGGGACTCCACTTCTGCTAGCGCCTCACGGTTTCTCTGCGGCTCTGACGTCATCGCCCCACGCCTCTCCACCATTTCCTGGAACACCGCATCGTCTGCAAGATCCAGATCGCTCAGCAACACGCCGTCAACACGCTTCGAGAGGAACGGGTACTTGTGGCACTCCTCCTCCGTCGCGTGCAGTTTCATGGCCGCTAGCTCTAGCGCACGCGCACACACCGCACTCTCCACAGCAGCTATCTGCTCCGCGTTCTTTACCGGGTCGGTCCGCAGGTCCTCTAGCTCGTTCGCCAGTTTGCGGAACGTCGGGTCCTCATGCACGCCCACCTCCACAAGGGCAACGCCGGGCGCCGGCTCCTCCGGAATGTACGGGTACTTCTCGTGCAGGTTCTCAGCCTCTACAAGCGCACGATGCCGCGCCGTCGCCACGTCCTCAGCGATCTTGCCAGCAAGATCATGCATTGCCTTCTCCAGCCGCTTCGCCTCCGGGCCACCGGCACGCTCAGGCTCGCTGCACACTGCCGCGTACCTCGCCAGCAGCGCCGTGAACTCGGGATCGCTCTCCAGGTGCAGCTCGCGCAGCGGGACATCAACGGGAAGGTGGTCCAGGTACGGCATCTGCTCCCGCAGCGCAGCCTCCTTTTTCACAAGTGTGGCGGCGAGCTGTGCGGCGCGAGTCCTCAAGCTCTGCTCATTCGCTGCCAGGGCTTCTGCATTCGCACGCGGCGATGCCGCAAGGGTTGCGTGCTCCTTCGCGAGCGCGACGAACTCATCGTCGTCCGACAGCCCGAGTTCACTCAGCGGAAGGCCAGCTATCTCCAAGGCCTCCAGATAGGGGTGCTGCTCCAAGAGTCGCTGTTCCGCGCGCTGCCTGGCCACCGCAGCCTTCTCCGCGTCCGCGCGCAGTTGCTCCAGCCGGTCCTTCATCTGCTCCTCCACGCACTGGATTGCTGGGGCATTCACCTCCTTGCCCTCCGCCACCAACGTGTCACGCAGGGCGTTCAGTTCCTGATAGTACGGGTCCTTTTTAACCAGCTCCAACGCCCGCTGGGGCTTTGGTGGCAACTGCGTGTCAACATCCACGACTTCTCCTGCAGCCTCTTCAGGAAGAGCATCCATAGCAAGATGCCTTGCACGTCTGTGACGCTGACGCCGCGTTCTGTAGTCAGCCATCTCACCGTCATCGAGCGCCACGTCGTCAAATGCAAGGAGACACGTTGGCCTGTCTGGTCTTCTTCGGCGCTTGCGTGCCGCCTCCACCTCCGCGCCTCGCTCACGCAACAGTTCATCGACGTCAGCGATCGCTTCCGCAGCCCCGACAGGGTCTTTAAGGAGCTCAGAGCGCCGTGCAAGCAGAGCAGCAACCATTGCGTCTTTTTCAACAGCTTCAGTTGCGTCACGAGCCAACATCGGGTATCGTGCATGAAGCGCCTCTCGTTGTGCTGCGGCTGCGCGCTCGGCCTCCTTCTCCTCTTGTATCAGTGCAGCGAAGGACGGGTGCCTATTCAGCAGTTCATCCTCTGCCGTCAGCCGCGCCAACGCAATTTCCTCCGCACGACTCCGCAGGGCGTTCTCCGTCGCCACAATGGCGGCAGCATTTGGCACAGGGTGCTGCTTGAGCAGCAGTCTCTCGTCGGCCAGCGCCGCGTACTGGGGATCGCTTGGAAGGCCCAGTTCGCGAAGCGGCACCGACTTCACCTCGTTCATCTCTAGGAATGGGTTGTGTGCGCGCACATCCTCGTCCTCATCCGCGCGCAGCGCGTCCACCGCTTTCTTCATGGCAGCCACGCAGGATGCGCGGTCGCGCAGCTGGGACTCCACTTCTGCTAGCGCCTCACGGTTTCTCTGCGGCTCTGACGTCATCGCCCCACGCCTCTCCACCATTTCCTGGAACACCGCATCGTCTGCAAGATCCAGATCGCTCAGCAACACGCCGTCAACACGCTTCGAGAGGAACGGGTACTTGTGGCACTCCTCCTCCGTCGCGTGCAGTTTCATGGCCGCTAGCTCTAGCGCACGCGCACACACCGCACTCTCCACAGCAGCTATCTGCTCCGCGTTCTTTACCGGGTCGGTCCGCAGGTCCTCTAGCTCGTTCGCCAGTTTGCAGAACGTCGGGTCCTCATGCACGCCCACCTCCACAAGGGCAACGCCGGGCGCCGGCTCCTCCGGAATGTACGGGTACTTCTCGTGCAGGTTCTCAGCCTCTACAAGCGCACGATGCCGCGCCGTCGCCACGTCCTCAGCGATCTTGCCAGCAAGATCATGCATTGCCTTCTCCAGCCGCTTCGCCTCCGGGCCACCGGCACGCTCAGGCTCGCTGCACACTGCCGCGTACCTCGCCAGCAGCGCCGTGAACTCGGGATCGCTCTCCAGGTGCAGCTCGCGCAGCGGGACATCAACGGGAAGGTGGTCCAGGTACGGCATCTGCTCCCGCAGCGCAGCCTCCTTTTTCACAAGTGTGGCGGCGAGCTGTGCGGCGCGAGTCCTCAAGCTCTGCTCATTCGCTGCCAGGGCTTCTGCATTCGCACGCGGCGATGCCGCAAGGGTTGCGTGCTCCTTCGCGAGCGCGACGAACTCATCGTCGTCCGACAGCCCGAGTTCACTCAGCGGAAGGCCAGCTATCTCCAAGGCCTCCAGATAGGGGTGCTGCTCCAAGAGTCGCTGTTCCGCGCGCTGCCTGGCCACCGCAGCCTTCTCCGCGTCCGCGCGCAGTTGCTCCAGCCGGTCCTTCATCTGCTCCTCCACGCACTGGATTGCTGGGGCATTCACCTCCTTGCCCTCCGCCACCAACGTGTCACGCAGGGCGTTCAGTTCCTGATAGTACGGGTCCTTTTTAACCAGCTCCAACGCCCGCTGGGGCTTTGGTGGCAACTGCGTGTCAACATCCACGACTTCTCCTGCAGCCTCTTCAGGAAGAGCATCCATAGCAAGATGCCTTGCACGTCTGTGACGCTGACGCCGCGTTCTGTAGTCAGCCATCTCACCGTCATCGAGCGCCACGTCGTCAAATGCAAGGAGACACGTTGGCCTGTCTGGTCTTCTTCGGCGCTTGCGTGCCGCCTCCACCTCCGCGCCTCGCTCACGCAACAGTTCATCGACGTCAGCGATCGCTTCCGCAGCCCCGACAGGGTCTTTAAGGAGCTCAGAGCGCCGTGCAAGCAGAGCAGCAACCATTGCGTCTTTTTCAACAGCTTCAGTTGCGTCACGAGCCAACATCGGGTATCGTGCATGAAGCGCCTCTCGTTGTGCTGCGGCTGCGCGCTCGGCCTCCTTCTCCTCTTGTATCAGTGCAGCGAAGGACGGGTGCCTATTCAGCAGTTCATCCTCTGCCGTCAGCCGCGCCAACGCAATTTCCTCCGCACGACTCCGCAGGGCGTTCTCCGTCGCCACAATGGCGGCAGCATTTGGCACAGGGTGCTGCTTGAGCAGCAGTCTCTCGTCGGCCAGCGCCGCGTACTGGGGATCGCTTGGAAGGCCCAGTTCGCGAAGCGGCACCGACTTCACCTCGTTCATCTCCAGGAATGGGTTGTGTGCGCGCACATCCTCGTCCTCATCCGCGCGCAGCGCGTCCACCGCTTTCTTCATGGCAGCCACGCAGGATGCGCGGTCGCGCAGCTGGGACTCCACTTCTGCTAGCGCCTCACGGTTTCTCTGCGGCTCTGACGTCATCGCCCCACGCCTCTCCACCATTTCCTGGAACACCGCATCGTCTGCAAGATCCAGATCGCTCAGCAACACGCCGTCAACACGCTTCGAGAGGAACGGGTACTTGTGGCACTCCTCCTCCGTCGCGTGCAGTTTCATGGCCGCTAGCTCTAGCGCACGCGCACACACCGCACTCTCCACAGCAGCTATCTGCTCCGCGTTCTTTACCGGGTCGGTCCGCAGGTCCTCTAGCTCGTTCGCCAGTTTGCGGAACGTCGGGTCCTCATGCACGCCCACCTCCACAAGGGCAACGCCGGGCGCCGGCTCCTCCGGAATGTACGGGTACTTCTCGTGCAGGTTCTCAGCCTCTACAAGCGCACGATGCCGCGCCGTCGCCACGTCCTCAGCGATCTTGCCAGCAAGATCATGCATTGCCTTCTCCAGCCGCTTCGCCTCCGGGCCACCGGCACGCTCAGGCTCGCTGCACACTGCCGCGTACCTCGCCAGCAGCGCCGTGAACTCGGGATCGCTCTCCAGGTGCAGCTCGCGCAGCGGGACATCAACGGGAAGGTGGTCCAGGTACGGCATCTGCTCCCGCAGCGCAGCCTCCTTTTTCACAAGTGTGGCGGCGAGCTGTGCGGCGCGAGTCCTCAAGCTCTGCTCATTCGCTGCCAGGGCTTCTGCATTCGCACGCGGCGATGCCGCAAGGGTTGCGTGCTCCTTCGCGAGCGCGACGAACTCATCGTCGTCCGACAGCCCGAGTTCACTCAGCGGAAGGCCAGCTATCTCCAAGGCCTCCAGATAGGGGTGCTGCTCCAAGAGTCGCTGTTCCGCGCGCTGCCTGGCCACCGCAGCCTTCTCCGCGTCCGCGCGCAGTTGCTCCAGCCGGTCCTTCATCTGCTCCTCCACGCACTGGATTGCTGGGGCATTCACCTCCTTGCCCTCCGCCACCAACGTGTCACGCAGGGCGTTCAGTTCCTGATAGTACGGGTCCTTTTTAACCAGCTCCAACGCCCGCTGGGGCTTTGGTGGCAACTGCGTGTCAACATCCACGACTTCTCCTGCAGCCTCTTCAGGAAGAGCATCCA
Source organism: Trypanosoma melophagium (assembly GCF_022059095.1). NCBI lineage: Eukaryota > Euglenozoa > Kinetoplastea > Trypanosomatida > Trypanosomatidae > Trypanosoma > Trypanosoma melophagium. Next base: position 150,051 of record NW_027125138.1, on the reverse strand, counting down.
TAGCAAGATGCCTTGCACGTCTGTGACGCTGACGCCGCGTTCTGTAGTCAGCCATCTCACCGTCATCGAGCGCCACGTCGTCAAATGCAAGGAGACACGTTGGCCTGTCTGGTCTTCTTCGGCGCTTGCGTGCCGCCTCCACCTCCGCGCCTCGCTCACGCAACAGTTCATCGACGTCAGCGATCGCTTCCGCAGCCCCGACAGGGTCTTTAAGGAGCTCAGAGCGCCGTGCAAGCAGAGCAGCAACCATTGCGTCTTTTCAACAGCTTCAGTTGCGTCACGAGCCAACATCGGGTATCGTGCATGAAGCGCCTCTCGTTGTGCTGCGGCTGCGCGCTCGGCCTCCTTCTCCTCTTGTATCAGTGCAGCGAAGGACGGGTGCCTATTCAGCAGTTCATCCTCTGCCGTCAGCCGCGCCAACGCAATTTCCTCCGCACGACTCCGCAGGGCGTTCTCCGTCGCCACAATGGCGGCAGCATTTGGCACAGGGTGCTGCTTGAGCAGCAGTCTCTCGTCGGCCAGCGCCGCGTACTGGGGATCGCTTGGAAGGCCCAGTTCGCGAAGCGGCACCGACTTCACCTCGTTCATCTCCAGGAATGGGTTGTGTGCGCGCACATCCTCGTCCTCATCCGCGCGCAGCGCGTCCACCGCTTTCTTCATGGCAGCCACGCAGGATGCGCGGTCGCGCAGCTGGGACTCCACTTCTGCTAGCGCCTCACGGTTTCTCTGCGGCTCTGACGTCATCGCCCCACGCCTCTCCACCATTTCCTGGAACACCGCATCGTCTGCAAGATCCAGATCGCTCAGCAACACGCCGTCAACACGCTTCGAGAGGAACGGGTACTTGTGGCACTCCTCCTCCGTCGCGTGCAGTTTCATGGCCGCTAGCTCTAGCGCACGCGCACACACCGCACTCTCCACAGCAGCTATCTGCTCCGCGTTCTTTACCGGGTCGGTCCGCAGGTCCTCTAGCTCGTTCGCCAGTTTGCGGAACGTCGGGTCCTCATGCACGCCCACCTCCACAAGGGCAACGCCGGGCGCCGGCTCCTCCGGAATGTACGGGTACTTCTCGTGCAGGTTCTCAGCCTCTACAAGCGCACGATGCCGCGCCGTCGCCACGTCCTCAGCGATCTTGCCAGCAAGATCATGCATTGCCTTCTCCAGCCGCTTCGCCTCCGGGCCACCGGCACGCTCAGGCTCGCTGCACACTGCCGCGTACCTCGCCAGCAGCGCCGTGAACTCGGGATCGCTCTCCAGGTGCAGCTCGCGCAGCGGGACATCAACGGGAAGGTGGTCCAGGTACGGCATCTGCTCCCGCAGCGCAGCCTCCTTTTTCACAAGTGTGGCGGCGAGCTGTGCGGCGCGAGTCCTCAAGCTCTGCTCATTCGCTGCCAGGGCTTCTGCATTCGCACGCGGCGATGCCGCAAGGGTTGCGTGCTCCTTCGCGAGCGCGACGAACTCATCGTCGTCCGACAGCCCGAGTTCACTCAGCGGAAGGCCAGCTATCTCCAAGGCCTCCAGATAGGGGTGCTGCTCCAAGAGTCGCTGTTCCGCGCGCTGCCTGGCCACCGCAGCCTTCTCCGCGTCCGCGCGCAGTTGCTCCAGCCGGTCCTTCATCTGCTCCTCCACGCACTGGATTGCTGGGGCATTCACCTCCTTGCCCTCCGTCACCAACGTGTCACGCAGGGCGTTCAGTTCCTGATAGTACGGGTCCTTTTTAACCAGCTCCAACGCCCGCTGGGGCTTTGGTGGCAACTGCGTGTCAACATCCACGACTTCTCCTGCAGCCTCTTCAGGAAGAGCATCCATAGCAAGATGCCTTGCACGTCTGTGACGCTGACGCCGCGTTCTGTAGTCAGCCATCTCACCGTCATCGAGCGCCACGTCGTCAAATGCAAGGAGACACGTTGGCCTGTCTGGTCTTCTTCGGCGCTTGCGTGCCGCCTCCACCTCCGCGCCTCGCTCACGCAACAGTTCATCGACGTCAGCGATCGCTTCCGCAGCCCCGACAGGGTCTTTAAGGAGCTCAGAGCGCCGTGCAAGCAGAGCAGCAACCATTGCGTCTTTTTCAACAGCTTCAGTTGCGTCACGAGCCAACATCGGGTATCGTGCATGAAGCGCCTCTCGTTGTGCTGCGGCTGCGCGCTCGGCCTCCTTCTCCTCTTGTATCAGTGCAGCGAAGGACGGGTGCCTATTCAGCAGTTCATCCTCTGCCGTCAGCCGCGCCAACGCAATTTCCTCCGCACGACTCCGCAGGGCGTTCTCCGTCGCCACAATGGCGGCAGCATTTGGCACAGGGTGCTGCTTGAGCAGCAGTCTCTCGTCGGCCAGCGCCGCGTACTGGGGATCGCTTGGAAGGCCCAGTTCGCGAAGCGGCACCGACTTCACCTCGTTCATCTCTAGGAATGGGTTGTGTGCGCGCACATCCTCGTCCTCATCCGCGCGCAGCGCGTCCACCGCTTTCTTCATGGCAGCCACGCAGGATGCGCGGTCGCGCAGCTGGGACTCCACTTCTGCTAGCGCCTCACGGTTTCTCTGCGGCTCTGACGTCATCGCCCCACGCCTCTCCACCATTTCCTGGAACACCGCATCGTCTGCAAGATCCAGATCGCTCAGCAACACGCCGTCAACACGCTTCGAGAGGAACGGGTACTTGTGGCACTCCTCCTCCGTCGCGTGCAGTTTCATGGCCGCTAGCTCTAGCGCACGCGCACACACCGCACTCTCCACAGCAGCTATCTGCTCCGCGTTCTTTACCGGGTCGGTCCGCAGGTCCTCTAGCTCGTTCGCCAGTTTGCGGAACGTCGGGTCCTCATGCACGCCCACCTCCACAAGGGCAACGCCGGGCGCCGGCTCCTCCGGAATGTACGGGTACTTCTCGTGCAGGTTCTCAGCCTCTACAAGCGCACGATGCCGCGCCGTCGCCACGTCCTCAGCGATCTTGCCAGCAAGATCATGCATTGCCTTCTCCAGCCGCTTCGCCTCCGGGCCACCGGCACGCTCAGGCTCGCTGCACACTGCCGCGTACCTCGCCAGCAGCGCCGTGAACTCGGGATCGCTCTCCAGGTGCAGCTCGCGCAGCGGGACATCAACGGGAAGGTGGTCCAGGTACGGCATCTGCTCCCGCAGCGCAGCCTCCTTTTTCACAAGTGTGGCGGCGAGCTGTGCGGCGCGAGTCCTCAAGCTCTGCTCATTCGCTGCCAGGGCTTCTGCATTCGCACGCGGCGATGCCGCAAGGGTTGCGTGCTCCTTCGCGAGCGCGACGAACTCATCGTCGTCCGACAGCCCGAGTTCACTCAGCGGAAGGCCAGCTATCTCCAAGGCCTCCAGATAGGGGTGCTGCTCCAAGAGTCGCTGTTCCGCGCGCTGCCTGGCCACCGCAGCCTTCTCCGCGTCCGCGCGCAGTTGCTCCAGCCGGTCCTTCATCTGCTCCTCCACGCACTGGATTGCTGGGGCATTCACCTCCTTGCCCTCCGCCACCAACGTGTCACGCAGGGCGTTCAGTTCCTGATAGTACGGGTCCTTTTTAACCAGCTCCAACGCCCGCTGGGGCTTTGGTGGCAACTGCGTGTCAACATCCACGACTTCTCCTGCAGCCTCTTCAGGAAGAGCATCCATAGCAAGATGCCTTGCACGTCTGTGACGCTGACGCCGCGTTCTGTAGTCAGCCATCTCACCGTCATCGAGCGCCACGTCGTCAAATGCAAGGAGACACGTTGGCCTGTCTGGTCTTCTTCGGCGCTTGCGTGCCGCCTCCACCTCCGCGCCTCGCTCACGCAACAGTTCATCGACGTCAGCGATCGCTTCCGCAGCCCCGACAGGGTCTTTAAGGAGCTCAGAGCGCCGTGCAAGCAGAGCAGCAACCATTGCGTCTTTTTCAACAGCTTCAGTTGCGTCACGAGCCAACATCGGGTATCGTGCATGAAGCGCCTCTCGTTGTGCTGCGGCTGCGCGCTCGGCCTCCTTCTCCTCTTGTATCAGTGCAGCGAAGGACGGGTGCCTATTCAGCAGTTCATCCTCTGCCGTCAGCCGCGCCAACGCAATTTCCTCCGCACGACTCCGCAGGGCGTTCTCCGTCGCCACAATGGCGGCAGCATTTGGCACAGGGTGCTGCTTGAGCAGCAGTCTCTCGTCGGCCAGCGCCGCGTACTGGGGATCGCTTGGAAGGCCCAGTTCGCGAAGCGGCACCGACTTCACCTCGTTCATCTCTAGGAATGGGTTGTGTGCGCGCACATCCTCGTCCTCATCCGCGCGCAGCGCGTCCACCGCTTTCTTCATGGCAGCCACGCAGGATGCGCGGTCGCGCAGCTGGGACTCCACTTCTGCTAGCGCCTCACGGTTTCTCTGCGGCTCTGACGTCATCGCCCCACGCCTCTCCACCATTTCCTGGAACACCGCATCGTCTGCAAGATCCAGATCGCTCAGCAACACGCCGTCAACACGCTTCGAGAGGAACGGGTACTTGTGGCACTCCTCCTCCGTCGCGTGCAGTTTCATGGCCGCTAGCTCTAGCGCACGCGCACACACCGCACTCTCCACAGCAGCTATCTGCTCCGCGTTCTTTACCGGGTCGGTCCGCAGGTCCTCTAGCTCGTTCGCCAGTTTGCGGAACGTCGGGTCCTCATGCACGCCCACCTCCACAAGGGCAACGCCGGGCGCCGGCTCCTCCGGAATGTACGGGTACTTCTCGTGCAGGTTCTCAGCCTCTACAAGCGCACGATGCCGCGCCGTCGCCACGTCCTCAGCGATCTTGCCAGCAAGATCATGCATTGCCTTCTCCAGCCGCTTCGCCTCCGGGCCACCGGCACGCTCAGGCTCGCTGCACACTGCCGCGTACCTCGCCAGCAGCGCCGTGAACTCGGGATCGCTCTCCAGGTGCAGCTCGCGCAGCGGGACATCAACGGGAAGGTGGTCCAGGTACGGCATCTGCTCCCGCAGCGCAGCCTCCTTTTTCACAAGTGTGGCGGCGAGCTGTGCGGCGCGAGTCCTCAAGCTCTGCTCATTCGCTGCCAGGGCTTCTGCATTCGCACGCGGCGATGCCGCAAGGGTTGCGTGCTCCTTCGCGAGCGCGACGAACTCATCGTCGTCCGACAGCCCGAGTTCACTCAGCGGAAGGCCAGCTATCTCCAAGGCCTCCAGATAGGGGTGCTGCTCCAAGAGTCGCTGTTCCGCGCGCTGCCTGGCCACCGCAGCCTTCTCCGCGTCCGCGCGCAGTTGCTCCAGCCGGTCCTTCATCTGCTCCTCCACGCACTGGATTGCTGGGGCATTCACCTCCTTGCCCTCCGCCACCAACGTGTCACGCAGGGCGTTCAGTTCCTGATAGTACGGGTCCTTTTTAACCAGCTCCAACGCCCGCTGGGGCTTTGGTGGCAACTGCGTGTCAACATCCACGACTTCTCCTGCAGCCTCTTCAGGAAGAGCATCCATAGCAAGATGCCTTGCACGTCTGTGACGCTGACGCCGCGTTCTGTAGTCAGCCATCTCACCGTCATCGAGCGCCACGTCGTCAAATGCAAGGAGACACGTTGGCCTGTCTGGTCTTCTTCGGCGCTTGCGTGCCGCCTCCACCTCCGCGCCTCGCTCACGCAACAGTTCATCGACGTCAGCGATCGCTTCCGCAGCCCCGACAGGGTCTTTAAGGAGCTCAGAGCGCCGTGCAAGCAGAGCAGCAACCATTGCGTCTTTTTCAACAGCTTCAGTTGCGTCACGAGCCAACATCGGGTATCGTGCATGAAGCGCCTCTCGTTGTGCTGCGGCTGCGCGCTCGGCCTCCTTCTCCTCTTGTATCAGTGCAGCGAAGGACGGGTGCCTATTCAGCAGTTCATCCTCTGCCGTCAGCCGCGCCAACGCAATTTCCTCCGCACGACTCCGCAGGGCGTTCTCCGTCGCCACAATGGCGGCAGCATTTGGCACAGGGTGCTGCTTGAGCAGCAGTCTCTCGTCGGCCAGCGCCGCGTACTGGGGATCGCTTGGAAGGCCCAGTTCGCGAAGCGGCACCGACTTCACCTCGTTCATCTCCAGGAATGGGTTGTGTGCGCGCACATCCTCGTCCTCATCCGCGCGCAGCGCGTCCACCGCTTTCTTCATGGCAGCCACGCAGGATGCGCGGTCGCGCAGCTGGGACTCCACTTCTGCTAGCGCCTCACGGTTTCTCTGCGGCTCTGACGTCATCGCCCCACGCCTCTCCACCATTTCCTGGAACACCGCATCGTCTGCAAGATCCAGATCGCTCAGCAACACGCCGTCAACACGCTTCGAGAGGAACGGGTACTTGTGGCACTCCTCCTCCGTCGCGTGCAGTTTCATGGCCGCTAGCTCTAGCGCACGCGCACACACCGCACTCTCCACAGCAGCTATCTGCTCCGCGTTCTTTACCGGGTCGGTCCGCAGGTCCTCTAGCTCGTTCGCCAGTTTGCGGAACGTCGGGTCCTCATGCACGCCCACCTCCACAAGGGCAACGCCGGGCGCCGGCTCCTCCGGAATGTACGGGTACTTCTCGTGCAGGTTCTCAGCCTCTACAAGCGCACGATGCCGCGCCGTCGCCACGTCCTCAGCGATCTTGCCAGCAAGATCATGCATTGCCTTCTCCAGCCGCTTCGCCTCCGGGCCACCGGCACGCTCAGGCTCGCTGCACACTGCCGCGTACCTCGCCAGCAGCGCCGTGAACTCGGGATCGCTCTCCAGGTGCAGCTCGCGCAGCGGGACATCAACGGGAAGGTGGTCCAGGTACGGCATCTGCTCCCGCAGCGCAGCCTCCTTTTTCACAAGTGTGGCGGCGAGCTGTGCGGCGCGAGTCCTCAAGCTCTGCTCATTCGCTGCCAGGGCTTCTGCATTCGCACGCGGCGATGCCGCAAGGGTTGCGTGCTCCTTCGCGAGCGCGACGAACTCATCGTCGTCCGACAGCCCGAGTTCACTCAGCGGAAGGCCAGCTATCTCCAAGGCCTCCAGATAGGGGTGCTGCTCCAAGAGTCGCTGTTCCGCGCGCTGCCTGGCCACCGCAGCCTTCTCCGCGTCCGCGCGCAGTTGCTCCAGCCGGTCCTTCATCTGCTCCTCCACGCACTGGATTGCTGGGGCATTCACCTCCTTGCCCTCCGCCACCAACGTGTCACGCAGGGCGTTCAGTTCCTGATAGTACGGGTCCTTTTTAACCAGCTCCAACGCCCGCTGGGGCTTTGGTGGCAACTGCGTGTCAACATCCACGACTTCTCCTGCAGCCTCTTCAGGAAGAGCATCCATAGCAAGATGCCTTGCACGTCTGTGACGCTGGTTGGCCTGTCTGGTCTTCTTCGGCGCTTGCGTGCCGCCTCCACCTATCCTCTGCCGTCAGCCGCGCCAACGCAATTTCCTCCGCACGACTCCGCAGGGCGTTCTCCGTCGCCACAATGGCGGCAGCATTTGGCACAGGGTGCTGCTTGAGCAGCAGTCTCTCGTCGGCCAGCGCCGCGTACTGGGGATCGCTTGGAAGGCCCAGTTCGCGAAGCGGCACCGACTTCACCTCGTTCATCTCCAGGAATGGGTTGTGTGCGCGCACATCCTCGTCCTCATCCGCGCGCAGCGCGTCCACCGCTTTCTTCATGGCAGCCACGCAGGATGCGCGGTCGCGCAGCTGGGACTCCACTTCTGCTAGCGCCTCACGGTTTCTCTGCGGCTCTGACGTCATCGCCCCACGCCTCTCCACCATTTCCTGGAACACCGCATCGTCTGCAAGATCCAGATCGCTCAGCAACACGCCGTCAACACGCTTCGAGAGGAACGGGTACTTGTGGCACTCCTCCTCCGTCGCGTGCAGTTTCATGGCCGCTAGCTCTAGCGCACGCGCACACACCGCACTCTCCACAGCAGCTATCTGCTCCGCGTTCTTTACCGGGTCGGTCCGCAGGTCCTCTAGCTCGTTCGCCAGTTTGCGGAACGTCGGGTCCTCATGCACGCCCACCTCCACAAGGGCAACGCCGGGCGCCGGCTCCTCCGGAATGTACGGGTACTTCTCGTGCAGGTTCTCAGCCTCTACAAGCGCACGATGCCGCGCCGTCGCCACGTCCTCAGCGATCTTGCCAGCAAGATCATGCATTGCCTTCTCCAGCCGCTTCGCCTCCGGGCCACCGGCACGCTCAGGCTCGCTGCACACTGCCGCGTACCTCGCCAGCAGCGCCGTGAACTCGGGATCGCTCTCCAGGTGCAGCTCGCGCAGCGGGACATCAACGGGAAGGTGGTCCAGGTACGGCATCTGCTCCCGCAGCGCAGCCTCCTTTTTCACAAGTGTGGCGGCGAGCTGTGCGGCGCGAGTCCTCAAGCTCTGCTCATTCGCTGCCAGGGCTTCTGCATTCGCACGCGGCGATGCCGCAAGGGTTGCGTGCTCCTTCGCGAGCGCGACGAACTCATCGTCGTCCGACAGCCCGAGTTCACTCAGCGGAAGGCCAGCTATCTCCAAGGCCTCCAGATAGGGGTGCTGCTCCAAGAGTCGCTGTTCCGCGCGCTGCCTGGCCACCGCAGCCTTCTCCGCGTCCGCGCGCAGTTGCTCCAGCCGGTCCTTCATCTGCTCCTCCACGCACTGGATTGCTGGGGCATTCACCTCCTTGCCCTCCGCCACCAACGTGTCACGCAGGGCGTTCAGTTCCTGATAGTACGGGTCCTTTTCAACCAGCTCCAACGCCCGCTGGGGCTTTGGTGGCAACTGCGTGTCAACATCCACGATCTCATCCCCTGCAGCCTCTTCACGCAAGAGTTCATCCATCTGCGCTGTACGCGGTGGGTGGTCTTAATCAGAGCTGCCGTGAAGGCAGAGCTGCAACCATTGCGTCTTTTAAACTTCAGTTGCGTCACGCGCCTCAGCAGTTCATCCTCTGCCGTCAGCCGCGCCAACGCAATTTCCTCCGCACGACTCCGCAGGGCGTTCTCCGTCGCCACAATGGCGGCAGCATTTGGCACAGGGTGCTGCTTGAGCAGCAGTCTCTCGTCGGCCAGCGCCGCGTACTGGGGATCGCTTGGAAGGCCCAGTTCGCGAAGCGGCACCGACTTCACCTCGTTCATCTCCAGGAATGGGTTGTGTGCGCGCACATCCTCGTCCTCATCCGCGCGCAGCGCGTCCACCGCTTTCTTCATGGCAGCCACGCAGGATGCGCGGTCGCGCAGCTGGGACTCCACTTCTGCTAGCGCCTCACGGTTTCTCTGCGGCTCTGACGTCATCGCCCCACGCCTCTCCACCATTTCCTGGAACACCGCATCGTCTGCAAGATCCAGATCGCTCAGCAACACGCCGTCAACACGCTTCGAGAGGAACGGGTACTTGTGGCACTCCTCCTCCGTCGCGTGCAGTTTCATGGCCGCTAGCTCTAGCGCACGCGCACACACCGCACTCTCCACAGCAGCTATCTGCTCCGCGTTCTTTACCGGGTCGGTCCGCAGGTCCTCTAGCTCGTTCGCCAGTTTGCGGAACGTCGGGTCCTCATGCACGCCCACCTCCACAAGGGCAACGCCGGGCGCCGGCTCCTCCGGAATGTACGGGTACTTCTCGTGCAGGTTCTCAGCCTCTACAAGCGCACGATGCCGCGCCGTCGCCACGTCCTCAGCGATCTTGCCAGCAAGATCATGCATTGCCTTCTCCAGCCGCTTCGCCTCCGGGCCACCGGCACGCTCAGGCTCGCTGCACACTGCCGCGTACCTCGCCAGCAGCGCCGTGAACTCGGGATCGCTCTCCAGGTGCAGCTCGCGCAGCGGGACATCAACGGGAAGGTGGTCCAGGTACGGCATCTGCTCCCGCAGCGCAGCCTCCTTTTTCACAAGTGTGGCGGCGAGCTGTGCGGCGCGAGTCCTCAAGCTCTGCTCATTCGCTGCCAGGGCTTCTGCATTCGCACGCGGCGATGCCGCAAGGGTTGCGTGCTCCTTCGCGAGCGCGACGAACTCATCGTCGTCCGACAGCCCGAGTTCACTCAGCGGAAGGCCAGCTATCTCCAAGGCCTCCAGATAGGGGTGCTGCTCCAAGAGTCGCTGTTCCGCGCGCTGCCTGGCCACCGCAGCCTTCTCCGCGTCCGCGCGCAGTTGCTCCAGCCGGTCCTTCATCTGCTCCTCCACGCACTGGATTGCTGGGGCATTCACCTCCTTGCCCTCCGCCACCAACGTGTCACGCAGGGCGTTCAGTTCCTGATAGTACGGGTCCTTTTTAACCAGCTCCAACGCTCGCTGGGGCTTTGGTGGCAACTGCGTGTCAACATCCACGACTTCTCCTGCTTTTTCAACAGCTTCAGTTGCGTCACGAGCCAACATCGGGTATCGTGCATGAAGCGCCTCTCGTTTCCTGCGCGCTCGGCCTCCCTCCTCTTGTATCAGTGCAGCGAAGGACGGGTGCCTATTCAGCAGTTCATCCTCTGCCGTCAGCCGCGCCAACGCAATTTCCTCCGCACGACTCCGCAGGGCGTTCTCCGTCGCCACAATGGCGGCAGCATTTGGCACAGGGTGCTGCTTGAGCAGCAGTCTCTCTTCTGTCAGCACCGCGTACTGGGGATCGCTTGGAAGGCCCAGTTCGCGAAGCGGCACCGACTTCACCTCGTTCATCTCTAGGAATGGGTTGTGTGCGCGCACATCCTCGTCCTCATCCGCGCGCAGCGCGTCCACCGCTTTCTTCATGGCAGCCACGCAGGATGCGCGGTCGCGCAGCTGGGACTCCACTTCTGCTAGCGCCTCACGGTTTCTCTGCGGCTCTGACGTCATCGCCCCACGCCTCTCCACCATTTCCTGGAACACCGCATCGTCTGCAAGATCCAGATCGCTCAGCAACACGCCGTCAACACGCTTCGAGAGGAACGGGTACTTGTGGCACTCCTCCTCCGTCGCGTGCAGTTTCATGGCCGCTAGCTCTAGCGCACGCGCACACACCGCACTCTCCACAGCAGCTATCTGCTCCGCGTTCTTTACCGGGTCGGTCCGCAGGTCCTCTAGCTCGTTCGCCAGTTTGCGGAACGTCGGGTCCTCATGCACGCCCACCTCCACAAGGGCAACGCCGGGCGCCGGCTCCTCCGGAATGTACGGGTACTTCTCGTGCAGGTTCTCAGCCTCTACAAGCGCACGATGCCGCGCCGTCGCCACGTCCTCAGCGATCTTGCCAGCAAGATCATGCATTGCCTTCTCCAGCCGCTTCGCCTCCGGGCCACCGGCACGCTCAGGCTCGCTGCACACTGCCGCGTACCTCGCCAGCAGCGCCGTGAACTCGGGATCGCTCTCCAGGTGCAGCTCGCGCAGCGGGACATCAACGGGAAGGTGGTCCAGGTACGGCATCTGCTCCCGCAGCGCAGCCTCCTTTTTCACAAGTGTGGCGGCGAGCTGTGCGGCGCGAGTCCTCAAGCTCTGCTCATTCGCTGCCAGGGCTTCTGCATTCGCACGCGGCGATGCCGCAAGGGTTGCGTGCTCCTTCGCGAGCGCGACGAACTCATCGTCGTCCGACAGCCCGAGTTCACTCAGCGGAAGGCCAGCTATCTCCAAGGCCTCCAGATAGGGGTGCTGCTCCAAGAGTCGCTGTTCCGCGCGCTGCCTGGCCACCGCAGCCTTCTCCGCGTCCGCGCGCAGTTGCTCCAGCCGGTCCTTCATCTGCTCCTCCACGCACTGGATTGCTGGGGCATTCACCTCCTTGCCCTCCGCCACCAACGTGTCACGCAGGGCGTTCAGTTCCTGATAGTACGGGTCCTTTTCAACCAGCTCCAACGCTCGCTGGGGCTTTGGTGGCAACTGCGTGTCAACATCCACGATCTCTATTGGGGGAAGGAAGGGGGGCCTTTTCAGCAGTTCATCCTCTGCCGTCAGCCGCGCCAACGCAATTTCCTCCGCACGACTCCGCAGGGCGTTCTCCGTCGCCACAATGGCGGCAGCATTTGGCACAGGGTGCTGCTTGAGCAGCAGTCTCTCGTCGGCCAGCGCCGCGTACTGGGGATCGCTTGGAAGGCCCAGTTCGCGAAGCGGCACCGACTTCACCTCGTTCATCTCTAGGAATGGGTTGTGTGCGCGCACATCCTCGTCCTCATCCGCGCGCAGCGCGTCCACCGCTTTCTTCATGGCAGCCACGCAGGATGCGCGGTCGCGCAGCTGGGACTCCACTTCTGCTAGCGCCTCACGGTTTCTCTGCGGCTCTGACGTCATCGCCCCACGCCTCTCCACCATTTCCTGGAACACCGCATCGTCTGCAAGATCCAGATCGCTCAGCAACACGCCGTCAACACGCTTCGAGAGGAACGGGTACTTGTGGCACTCCTCCTCCGTCGCGTGCAGTTTCATGGCCGCTAGCTCTAGCGCACGCGCACACACCGCACTCTCCACAGCAGCTATCTGCTCCGCGTTCTTTACCGGGTCGGTCCGCAGGTCCTCTAGCTCGTTCGCCAGTTTGCGGAACGTCGGGTCCTCATGCACGCCCACCTCCACAAGGGCAACGCCGGGCGCCGGCTCCTCCGGAATGTACGGGTACTTCTCGTGCAGGTTCTCAGCCTCTACAAGCGCACGATGCCGCGCCGTCGCCACGTCCTCAGCGATCTTGCCAGCAAGATCATGCATTGCCTTCTCCAGCCGCTTCGCCTCCGGGCCACCGGCACGCTCAGGCTCGCTGCACACTGCCGCGTACCTCGCCAGCAGCGCCGTGAACTCGGGATCGCTCTCCAGGTGCAGCTCGCGCAGCGGGACATCAACGGGAAGGTGGTCCAGGTACGGCATCTGCTCCCGCAGCGCAGCCTCCTTTTTCACAAGTGTGGCGGCGAGCTGTGCGGCGCGAGTCCTCAAGCTCTGCTCATTCGCTGCCAGGGCTTCTGCATTCGCACGCGGCGATGCCGCAAGGGTTGCGTGCTCCTTCGCGAGCGCGACGAACTCATCGTCGTCCGACAGCCCGAGTTCACTCAGCGGAAGGCCAGCTATCTCCAAGGCCTCCAGATAGGGGTGCTGCTCCAAGAGTCGCTGTTCCGCGCGCTGCCTGGCCACCGCAGCCTTCTCCGCGTCCGCGCGCAGTTGCTCCAGCCGGTCCTTCATCTGCTCCTCCACGCACTGGATTGCTGGGGCATTCACCTCCTTGCCCTCCGCCACCAACGTGTCACGCAGGGCGTTCAGTTCCTGATAGTACGGGTCCTTTTCAAACAGCTCCAACGCTCGCTGGGGCTTTGGTGGCAACTGCGTGTCAACATCCACGATCTCATCCCCTGCAGCCTCTTCAGGAAGAGCATCCATCTGCGCTGTACGCGGTGGGTGGTTGACCTGGGAAGGCCTTTTGCGCTGTTTGCGTACCGCCTCACTATCCTCTGCCGTCAGCCGCGCCAACGCAATTTCCTCCGCACGACTCCGCAGGGCGTTCTCCGTCGCCACAATGGCGGCAGCATTTGGCACAGGGTGCTGCTTGAGCAGCAGTCTCTCTTCTGTCAGCACCGCGTACTGGGGATCGCTTGGAAGGCCCAGTTCGCGAAGCGGCACCGACTTCACCTCGTTCATCTCTAGGAATGGGTTGTGTGCGCGCACATCCTCGTCCTCATCCGCGCGCAGCGCGTCCACCGCTTTCTTCATGGCAGCCACGCAGGATGCGCGGTCGCGCAGCTGGGACTCCACTTCTGCTAGCGCCTCACGGTTTCTCTGCGGCTCTGACGTCATCGCCCCACGCCTCTCCACCATTTCCTGGAACACCGCATCGTCTGCAAGATCCAGATCGCTCAGCAACACGCCGTCAACACGCTTCGAGAGGAACGGGTACTTGTGGCACTCCTCCTCCGTCGCGTGCAGTTTCATGGCCGCTAGCTCTAGCGCACGCGCACACACCGCACTCTCCACAGCAGCTATCTGCTCCGCGTTCTTTACCGGGTCGGTCCGCAGGTCCTCTAGCTCGTTCGCCAGTTTGCGGAACGTCGGGTCCTCATGCACGCCCACCTCCACAAGGGCAACGCCGGGCGCCGGCTCCTCCGGAATGTACGGGTACTTCTCGTGCAGGTTCTCAGCCTCTACAAGCGCACGATGCCGCGCCGTCGCCACGTCCTCAGCGATCTTGCCAGCAAGATCATGCATTGCCTTCTCCAGCCGCTTCGCCTCCGGGCCACCGGCACGCTCAGGCTCGCTGCACACTGCCGCGTACCTCGCCAGCAGCGCCGTGAACTCGGGATCGCTCTCCAGGTGCAGCTCGCGCAGCGGGACATCAACGGGAAGGTGGTCCAGGTACGGCATCTGCTCCCGCAGCGCAGCCTCCTTTTTCACAAGTGTGGCGGCGAGCTGTGCGGCGCGAGTCCTCAAGCTCTGCTCATTCGCTGCCAGGGCTTCTGCATTCGCACGCGGCGATGCCGCAAGGGTTGCGTGCTCCTTCGCGAGCGCGACGAACTCATCGTCGTCCGACAGCCCGAGTTCACTCAGCGGAAGGCCAGCTATCTCCAAGGCCTCCAGATAGGGGTGCTGCTCCAAGAGTCGCTGTTCCGCGCGCTGCCTGGCCACCGCAGCCTTCTCCGCGTCCGCGCGCAGTTGCTCCAGCCGGTCCTTCATCTGCTCCTCCACGCACTGGATTGCTGGGGCATTCACCTCCTTGCCCTCCGCCACCAACGTGTCACGCAGGGCGTTCAGTTCCTGATAGTACGGGTCCTTTTCAAACAGCTCCAACGCTCGCTGGGGCTTTGGTGGCAACTGCGTGTCAACATCCACGATCTCATCCCCTGCAGCCTCTTCAGGAAGAGCATCCATCTGCGCTGTACGCGGTGGGTGGTTGACCTGGGAAGGCCTTTTGCGCTGTTTGCGTACCGCCTCACTATCCTCTGCCGTCAGCCGCGCCAACGCAATTTCCTCCGCACGACTCCGCAGGGCGTTCTCCGTCGCCACAATGGCGGCAGCATTTGGCACAGGGTGCTGCTTGAGCAGCAGTCTCTCTTCTGTCAGCACCGCGTACTGGGGATCGCTTGGAAGGCCCAGTTCGCGAAGCGGCACCGACTTCACCTCGTTCATCTCTAGGAATGGGTTGTGTGCGCGCACATCCTCGTCCTCATCCGCGCGCAGCGCGTCCACCGCTTTCTTCATGGCAGCCACGCAGGATGCGCGGTCGCGCAGCTGGGACTCCACTTCTGCTAGCGCCTCACGGTTTCTCTGCGGCTCTGACGTCATCGCCCCACGCCTCTCCACCATTTCCTGGAACACCGCATCGTCTGCAAGATCCAGATCGCTCAGCAACACGCCGTCAACACGCTTCGAGAGGAACGGGTACTTGTGGCACTCCTCCTCCGTCGCGTGCAGTTTCATGGCCGCTAGCTCTAGCGCACGCGCACACACCGCACTCTCCACAGCAGCTATCTGCTCCGCGTTCTTTACCGGGTCGGTCCGCAGGTCCTCTAGCTCGTTCGCCAGTTTGCGGAACGTCGGGTCCTCATGCACGCCCACCTCCACAAGGGCAACGCCGGGCGCCGGCTCCTCCGGAATGTACGGGTACTTCTCGTGCAGGTTCTCAGCCTCTACAAGCGCACGATGCCGCGCCGTCGCCACGTCCTCAGCGATCTTGCCAGCAAGATCATGCATTGCCTTCTCCAGCCGCTTCGCCTCCGGGCCACCGGCACGCTCAGGCTCGCTGCACACTGCCGCGTACCTCGCCAGCAGCGCCGTGAACTCGGGATCGCTCTCCAGGTGCAGCTCGCGCAGCGGGACATCAACGGGAAGGTGGTCCAGGTACGGCATCTGCTCCCGCAGCGCAGCCTCCTTTTCACAAGTGTGGCGGCGAGCTGTGCGGCGCGAGTCCTCAAGCTCTGCTCATTCGCTGCCAGGGCTTCTGCATTCGCACGCGGCGATGCCGCAAGGGTTGCGTGCTCCTTCGCGAGCGCGACGAACTCATCGTCGTCCGACAGCCCGAGTTCACTCAGCGGAAGGCCAGCTATCTCCAAGGCCTCCAGATAGGGTGCTGCTCCAAGAGTCGCTGTTCCGCGCGCTGCCTGGCCACCGCAGCCTTCTCCGCGTCCGCGCGCAGTTGCTCCAGCCGGTCCTTCATCTGCTCCTCCACGCACTGGATTGCTGGGGCATTCACCTCCTTGCCCTCCGCCACCAACGTGTCACGCAGGGCGTTCAGTTCCTGATAGTACGGGTCCTTTTCAAACAGCTCCAACGCTCGCTGGGGCTTTGGTGGCAACTGCGTGTCAACATCCACGATCTCATCCCCTGCAGCCTCTTCAGGAAGAGCATCCATCTGCGCTGTACGCGGTGGGTGGTTGACCTGGGAAGGCCTTTTGCGCTGTTTGCGTACCGCCTCACTATCCTCTGCCGTCAGCCGCGCCAATGCAATTTCCTCCGCACGACTCCGCAGGGCGTTCTCCGTCGCCACAATGGCGGCAGCATTTGGCACAGGGTGCTGCTTGAGCAGCAGTCTCTCTTCTGTCAGCGCCGCGTACTGGGGATCGCTTGGAAGGCCCAGTTCGCGAAGCGGCACCGACTTCACCTCGTTCATCTCTAGGAATGGGTTGTGTGCGCGCACATCCTCGTCCTCATCCGCGCGCAGCGCGTCCACCGCTTTCTTCATGGCAGCCACGCAGGATGCGCGGTCGCGCAGCTGGGACTCCACTTCTGCTAGCGCCTCACGGTTTCTCTGCGGCTCTGACGTCATCGCCCCACGCCTCTCCACCATTTCCTGGAACACCGCATCGTCTGCAAGATCCAGATCGCTCAGCAACACGCCGTCAACACGCTTCGAGAGGAACGGGTACTTGTGGCACTCCTCCTCCGTCGCGTGCAGTTTCATGGCCGCTAGCTCTACCGCACGCGCACACACCGCACTCTCCACAGCAGCTATCTGCTCCGCGTTCTTTACCGGGTCGGTCCGCAGGTCCTCTAGCTCGTTCGCCAGTTTGCGGAACGTCGGGTCCTCATGCACGCCCACCTCCACAAGGGCAACGCCGGGCGCCGGCTCCTCCGGAATGTACGGGTACTTCTCGTGCAGGTTCTCAGCCTCTACAAGCGCACGATGCCGCGCCGTCGCCACGTCCTCAGCGATCTTGCCAGCAAGATCATGCATTGCCTTCTCCAGCCGCTTCGCCTCCGGGCCACCGGCACGCTCAGGCTCGCTGCACACTGCCGCGTACCTCGCCAGCAGCGCCGTGAACTCGGGATCGCTCTCCAGGTGCAGCTCGCGCAGCGGGACATCAACGGGAAGGTGGTCCAGGTACGGCATCTGCTCCCGCAGCGCAGCCTCCTTTTTCACAAGTGTGGCGGCGAGCTGTGCGGCGCGAGTCCTCAAGCTCTGCTCATTCGCTGCCAGGGCTTCTGCATTCGCACGCGGCGATGCCGCAAGGGTTGCGTGCTCCTTCGCGAGCGCGACGAACTCATCGTCGTCCGACAGCCCGAGTTCACTCAGCGGAAGGCCAGCTATCTCCAAGGCCTCCAGATAGGGGTGCTGCTCCAAGAGTCGCTGTTCCGCGCGCTGCCTGGCCACCGCAGCCTTCTCCGCGTCCGCGCGCAGTTGCTCCAGCCGGTCCTTCATCTGCTCCTCCACGCACTGGATTGCTGGGGCATTCACCTCCTTGCCCTCCGCCACCAACGTGTCACGCAGGGCGTTCAGTTCCTGATAGTACGGGTCCTTTTCAAACAGCTCCAACGCTCGCTGGGGCTTTGGTGGCAACTGCGTGTCAACATCCACGATCTCATCCCCTGCAGCCTCTTCAGGAAGAGCATCCATCTGCGCTGTACGCGGTGGGTGGTTGACCTGGGAAGGCCTTTTGCGCTGTTTGCGTACCGCCTCACTATCCTCTGCCGTCAGCCGCGCCAACGCAATTTCCTCCGCACGACTCCGCAGGGCGTTCTCCGTCGCCACAATGGCGGCAGCATTTGGCACAGGGTGCTGCTTGAGCAGCAGTCTCTCGTCTGTCAGCACCGCGTACTGGGGATCGCTTGGAAGGCCCAGTTCGCGAAGCGGCACCGACTTCACCTCGTTCATCTCCAGGAATGGGTTGTGTGCGCGCACATCCTCGTCCTCATCCGCGCGCAGCGCGTCCACCGCTTTCTTCATGGCAGCCACGCAGGATGCGCGGTCGCGCAGCTGGGACTCCACTTCTGCTAGCGCCTCACGGTTTCTCTGCGGCTCTGACGTCATCGCCCCACGCCTCTCCACCATTTCCTGGAACACCGCATCGTCTGCAAGATCCAGATCGCTCAGCAACACGCCGTCAACACGCTTCGAGAGGAACGGGTACTTGTGGCACTCCTCCTCCGTCGCGTGCAGTTTCATGGCCGCTAGCTCTAGCGCACGCGCACACACCGCACTCTCCACAGCAGCTATCTGCTCCGCGTTCTTTACCGGGTCGGTCCGCAGGTCCTCTAGCTCGTTCGCCAGTTTGCAGAACGTCGGGTCCTCATGCACGCCCACCTCCACAAGGGCAACGCCGGGCGCCGGCTCCTCCGGAATGTACGGGTACTTCTCGTGCAGGTTCTCAGCCTCTACAAGCGCACGATGCCGCGCCGTCGCCACGTCCTCAGCGATCTTGCCAGCAAGATCATGCATTGCCTTCTCCAGCCGCTTCGCCTCCGGGCCACCGGCACGCTCAGGCTCGCTGCACACTGCCGCGTACCTCGCCAGCAGCGCCGTGAACTCGGGATCGCTCTCCAGGTGCAGCTCGCGCAGCGGGACATCAACGGGAAGGTGGTCCAGGTACGGCATCTGCTCCCGCAGCGCAGCCTCCTTTTTCACAAGTGTGGCGGCGAGCTGTGCGGCGCGAGTCCTCAAGCTCTGCTCATTCGCTGCCAGGGCTTCTGCATTCGCACGCGGCGATGCCGCAAGGGTTGCGTGCTCCTTCGCGAGCGCGACGAACTCATCGTCGTCCGACAGCCCGAGTTCACTCAGCGGAAGGCCAGCTATCTCCAAGGCCTCCAGATAGGGTGCTGCTCCAAGAGTCGCTGTTCCGCGCGCTGCCTGGCCACCGCAGCCTTCTCCGCGTCCGCGCGCAGTTGCTCCAGCCGGTCCTTCATCTGCTCCTCCACGCACTGGATTGCTGGGGCATTCACCTCCTTGCCCTCCGCCACCAACGTGTCACGCAGGGCGTTCAGTTCCTGATAGTACGGGTCCTTTTCAAACAGCTCCAACGCTCGCTGGGGCTTTGGTGGCAACTGCGTGTCAACATCCACGATCTCATCCCCTGCAGCCTCTTCAGGAAGAGCATCCATCTGCGCTGTACGCGGTGGGTGGTTGACCTGGGAAGGCCTTTTGCGCTGTTTGCGTACCGCCTCACTATCCTCTGCCGTCAGCCGCGCCAACGCAATTTCCTCCGCACGACTCCGCAGGGCGTTCTCCGTCGCCACAATGGCGGCAGCATTTGGCACAGGGTGCTGCTTGAGCAGCAGTCTCTCTTCTGTCAGCGCCGCGTACTGGGGATCGCTTGGAAGGCCCAGTTCGCGAAGCGGCACCGACTTCACCTCGTTCATCTCTAGGAATGGGTTGTGTGCGCGCACATCCTCGTCCTCATCCGCGCGCAGCGCGTCCACCGCTTTCTTCATGGCAGCCACGCAGGATGCGCGGTCGCGCAGCTGGGACTCCACTTCTGCTAGCGCCTCACGGTTTCTCTGCGGCTCTGACGTCATCGCCCCACGCCTCTCCACCATTTCCTGGAACACCGCATCGTCTGCAAGATCCAGATCGCTCAGCAACACGCCGTCAACACGCTTCGAGAGGAACGGGTACTTGTGGCACTCCTCCTCCGTCGCGTGCAGTTTCATGGCCGCTAGCTCTACCGCACGCGCACACACCGCACTCTCCACAGCAGCTATCTGCTCCGCGTTCTTTACCGGGTCGGTCCGCAGGTCCTCTAGCTCGTTCGCCAGTTTGCAGAACGTCGGGTCCTCATGCACGCCCACCTCCACAAGGGCAACGCCGGGCGCCGGCTCCTCCGGAATGTACGGGTACTTCTCGTGCAGGTTCTCAGCCTCTAAAAGCGCACGATGCCGCGCCGTCGCCACGTCCTCAACGATCCTGTTGACAAAATCATGCATTGCCTTCTCCAGCCGCCTCGCCTCCGGGCCACCGGCACGCTCAGGCTCGCTGCACACTGCCGCGTACCTCGCCAGCAGCGCCGTGAACTCGGGATCGCTCTCCAGGTGCAGCTCGCGCAGCGGGACATCAACGGGAAGGTGGTCCAGGTACGGCATCTGCTCCCGCAGCGCAGCCTCCTTTTTCACAAGTGTGGCGGCGAGCTGTGCGGCGCGAGTCCTCAAGCTCTGCTCATTCGCTGCCAGGGCTTCTGCATTCGCACGCGGCGATGCCGCAAGGGTTGCGTGCTCCTTCGCGAGCGCGACGAACTCATCGTCGTCCGACAGCCCGAGTTCACTCAGCGGAAGGCCAGCTATCTCCAAGGCCTCCAGATAGGGGTGCTGCTCCAAGAGTCGCTGTTCCGCGCGCTGCCTGGCCACCGCAGCCTTCTCCGCGTCCGCGCGCAGTTGCTCCAGCCGGTCCTTCATCTGCTCCTCCACGCACTGGATTGCTGGGGCATTCACCTCCTTGCCCTTCGACACCAACGTGTCACGCAGGGCGTTCAGTTCCTGATAGTACGGGTCCTTTTTAACCAGCTCCAACGCCCGCTGGGGCTTTGGTGGCAACTGCGTGTCAACATCCACGATCTCATCCCCTGCAGCCTCTTCAGGAAGAGCATCCATCTGCGCTGTACGCGGTGGGTGGTTGACCTGGGAAGGCCTTTTGCGCTGTTTGCGTACCGCCTCACTATCCTCTGCCGTCAGCCGCGCCAACGCAATTTCCTCCGCACGACTCCGCAGGGCGTTCTCCGTCGCCACAATGGCGGCAGCATTTGGCACAGGGTGCTGCTTGAGCAGCAGTCTCTCTTCTGTCAGCGCCGCGTACTGGGGATCGCTTGGAAGGCCCAGTTCGCGAAGCGGCACCGACTTCACCTCGTTCATCTCTAGGAATGGGTTGTGTGCGCGCACATCCTCGTCCTCATCCGCGCGCAGCGCGTCCACCGCTTTCTTCATGGCAGCCACGCAGGATGCGCGGTCGCGCAGCTGGGACTCCACTTCTGCTAGCGCCTCACGGTTTCTCTGCGGCTCTGACGTCATCGCCCCACGCCTCTCCACCATTTCCTGGAACACCGCATCGTCTGCAAGATCCAGATCGCTCAGCAACACGCCGTCAACACGCTTCGAGAGGAACGGGTACTTGTGGCACTCCTCCTCCGTCGCGTGCAGTTTCATGGCCGCTAGCTCTACCGCACGCGCACACACCGCACTCTCCACAGCAGCTATCTGCTCCGCGTTCTTTACCGGGTCGGTCCGCAGGTCCTCTAGCTCGTTCGCCAGTTTGCAGAACGTCGGGTCCTCATGCACGCCCACCTCCACAAGGGCAACGCCGGGCGCCGGCTCCTCCGGAATGTACGGGTACTTCTCGTGCAGGTTCTCAGCCTCTAAAAGCGCACGATGCCGCGCCGTCGCCACGTCCTCAACGATCCTGTTGACAAAATCATGCATTGCCTTCTCCAGCCGCCTCGCCTCCGGGCCACCGGCACGCTCAGGCTCGCTGCACACTGCCGCGTACCTCGCCAGCAGCGCCGTGAACTCGGGATCGCTCTCCAGGTGCAGCTCGCGCAGCGGGACATCAACGGGAAGGTGGTCCAGGTACGGCATCTGCTCCCGCAGCGCAGCCTCCTTTTTCACAAGTGTGGCGGCGAGCTGTGCGGCGCGAGTCCTCAAGCTCTGCTCATTCGCTGCCAGGGCTTCTGCATTCGCACGCGGCGATGCCGCAAGGGTTGCGTGCTCCTCCGCGAGCGCGACGAACTCATCGTCGTCCGACAGCCCGAGTTCACTCAGCGGAAGGCCAGCTATCTCCAAGGCCTCCAGATAGGGGTGCTGCTCCAAGAGTCGCTGTTCCGCGCGCTGCCTGGCCACCGCAGCCTTCTCCGCGTCCGCGCGCAGTTGCTCCAGCCGGTCCTTCATCTGCTCCTCCACGCACTGGATTGCTGGGGCATTCACCTCCTTGCCCTTCGACACCAACGTGTCACGGAGTGCTTTCAGTTCACTATAATAAGTATCTAACATGGATTTTTGGAACGACGTAAGATACTTATTACCAAGTGGTGGAAAGCGGTCTATTCCAGAGTTTAACTCCACCATGACAGAAGGCATGTACTCACGATGGTCAATGACGCATTGTTTTAATATCTGTTCATAATCTTTTTCGTTGGAAACTATGCTCACAGAGCCGTATCCTACCATGGGTTCTCGTGGTTTGTCGGGCAATGTCACGTCTGCCTCTTCGATTTCCGCGGCCTCAACCTCTGGCACAGAGCTAAATGACGTGGCAAGTACAAGGGAGCTGCTCTTGCTGCGCCTGCGCCGCAACTTGACGGGCTCCTTCAAACCACTGTTTTGCCTCTCAGCAACATCATCCTCCAGCTGGCCGCCAAGGGACTCCTCAGCAGCAGAGGCCACATACGCCGTGTGGCTACCTTCCTCATGCAGTCCTGCAACCTTCGCTTCAACATCACAGGGCTCAGCACCATCCATTTCACGGCCAAATGCATCAACAACCTCTGCTGGTTCGTCTGCGCCATACTCCATGGGGCGCTCTATCGGTTTGTCGGGCAATGTCACGTCTGCCTCTTCGATTTCCGCGGCCTCAACCTCTGGCACAGAGCTAAATGACGTGGCAAGTACAAGGGAGCTGCTCTTGCTGCGCCTGCGCCGCAACTTGACGGGCTCCTTCAAACCACTGTTTTGCCTCTCAGCAAAATCATCCTCCAGCTGGCCGCCAAGGGACTCCTCAGCAGCAGAGGCCACATACGCCGTGTGGCTACCTTCCTCATGCAGTCCTGCAACCTTCGCTTCAACATCACAGGGCTCAGCACCATCCATTTCACGGCCAAATGCATCAACAACCTCTGCTGGTTCGTCTGCGCCATACTCCATGGGGCGCTCTATCGGTTTGTCGGGCAATGTCACGTCTGCCTCTTCGATTTCCGCGGCCTCAACCTCTGGCACAGAGCTAAATGACGTGGCAAGTACAAGGGAGCTGCTCTTGCTGCGCCTGCGCCGCAACTTGACGGGCTCCTTCAAACCACTGTTTTGCCTCTCAGCAACATCATCCTCCAGCTGGCCGCCAAGGGACTCCTCAGCAGCAGAGGCCACATACGCCGTGTGGCTACCTTCCTCATGCAGTCCTGCAACCTTCGCTTCAACATCACAGGGCTCAACGTTGTCCATTTCATGCATCCGGCTACGCCTCTTCGATTTCCGCGGCCTCTGGTCCCTTCATAGTCGAAGAGGGTGGACAAGGTCCGTGCTCATGAAGCGCCTGCGCCGCAACCTGACAGCTCGCTCAAGCCACGGGTTGCCATCTCAGCAACATCATCCTCCAGCTGGCCGCCAAGGGACTCCTCAGCAGAAGGCCACATCGCCGTGTGGCTACCTTCCTCATGCAGTCCTGCAACCTTCGCTTCAACATCACAGGGCTCAGCACCATCCATTTCACGGCCAAATGCATCAACAACCTCTGCTGGTTCGTCTGCGCCATCCTCCATGGGGTCCGGTCTATCGGTTTGTCGGGCAATGTCATCGTCTGCCTCTTCGATTTCCGCGGCCTCAACCTCTGGCACAGAGCTAAATGACGTGGCGGGTAAAGGGACTCTCGCTGCGCCTGCGCCGCAACTTGACGGGCTCCTTCAAACCACTGTTTTGCCTCTCAGCAACATCATCCTCCAGCTGGCCGTCAACGCCGTGTGGCTACCTTCCTCATGCAGTCCTGCAACCTTCGCTTCAACATCACAGGGCTCAACGTTGTCCATTTCATGCTCACCAGGCTCTTTCGCTTCCGCAGGGTAAGCCCCCTCGCCATCCTCATGCAGTCCGGTCACCTTGGTGGAAACGTCATCCGGCTCCACGCCACTCATTTCTCGCTCCTCTGGTGCCTTCATGTCGGGAGGGTGGACTTCGTCCGTGCTCATGAAGGCCTCTACCGCATCCGCATCGCTCACGTCACGGGGAGCAATCTCCTGCTCTTGGGTGTCAGCCACCTCGGGAACCTCGGTGGGAACCTCTTCCTCACGTAGCGTTGTTGCTTGAGGGGCAGTCTCGTCGGGCTCAACGTTGTCCATTTCGTGCTCACCAGGCTCTTTCGCTTCCGCAGGGTAAGCCCCCTCGCCATCCTCATGCAGTCCGGTCACCTTGGTGGAAACGTCATCCGGCTCCACGCCACTCATTTCTCGCTCCTCTGGTCCCTTCATGTCGGGAGGGTGGACTTCGTCCGTGCTCATGAAGGCCTCTACCGCACCCGCATCGCTCACGTCACGGGAGCAATCTCCTGCTCTTGGGTGTCAGCCACCTCGGGAACCTCGGTGGGAACCTCTTCCTCACGTAGCGTTGTTGCTTGAGGGGCAGTCTCGTCGGGCTCAACGTTGTCCATTTCGTGCTCACCAGGCTCTTTCGCTTCCGCAGGGTAAGCCCCCTCGCCATCCTCATGCAGTCCGGTCACCTTGGTGGAAACGTCATCCGGCTCCACGCCACTCATTTCTCGCTCCTCTGGTCCCTTCATGTCGGGAGGGTGGACTTCGTCCGTGCTCATGAAGGCCTCTACCGCATCCGCATCGCTCACGTCACGGGGAGCAATCTCCTGCTCTTGGGTGTCAGCCACCTCGGGAACCTCGGTGGGAACCTCTTCCTCACGTAGCGTTGTTGCTTGAGGGGCAGTCTCGTCGGGCTCAACGTTGTCCATTTCGTGCTCACCAGGCTCTTTCGCTTCCGCAGGGTAAGCCCCCTCGCCATCCTCATGCAGTCCGGTCACCTTGGTGGAAACGTCATCCGGCTCCACGCCACTCATTTCTCGCTCCTCTGGTCCCTTCATGTCGGGAGGGTGGACTTCGTCCGTGCTCATGAAGGCCTCTACCGCATCCGCATCGCTCACGTCACGGGGAGCAATCTCCTGCTCTTGGGTGTCAGCCACCTCGGGAACCTCGGTGGGAACCTCTTCCTCACGTAGCGTTGTTGCTTGAGGGGCAGTCTCGTCGGGCTCAACGTTGTCCATTTCGTGCTCACCAGGCTTTTTCGCTTCCGCAGGGTAAGCCCCCTCGCCATCCTCATGCAGTCCGGTCACCTTGGTGGAAACGTCATCCGGCTCCACGCCACTCATTTCTCGCTCCTCTGGTCCCTTCATGTCGGGAGGGTGGACTTCGTCCGTGCTCATGAAGGCCTCTACCGCATCCGCATCGCTCACGTCACGGGAGCAATCTCCTGCTCTTGGGTGTCAGCCACCTCGGGAACCTCGGTGGGAACCTCTTCCTCACGTAGCGTTGTTGCTTGAGGGGCAGTCTCGTCGGGCTCAACGTTGTCCATTTCGTGCTCACCAGGCTCTTTCGCTTCCGCAGGGTAAGCCCCCTCGCCATCCTCATGCAGTCCGGTCACCTTGGTGGAAACGTCATCCGGCTCCACGCCACTCATTTCTCGCTCCTCTGGTCCCTTCATGTCGGGAGGGTGGACTTCGTCCGTGCTCATGAAGGCCTCTACCGCATCCGCATCGCTCACGTCACGGGGAGCAATCTCCTGCTCTTGGTG
This sequence comes from Trypanosoma melophagium, assembly GCF_022059095.1. NCBI lineage: Eukaryota > Euglenozoa > Kinetoplastea > Trypanosomatida > Trypanosomatidae > Trypanosoma > Trypanosoma melophagium. Next base: position 124,557 of record NW_027125138.1, on the reverse strand, counting down.
TCAGCCACCTCGGGAACCTCGGTGGGAACCTCTTCCTCACGTAGCGTTGTTGCTTGAGGGGCAGTCTCGTCGGGCTCAACGTTGTCCATTTCGTGCTCACCAGGCTCTTTCGCTTCCGCAGGGTAAGCCCCCTCGCCATCCTCATGCAGTCCGGTCACCTTGGTGGAAACGTCATCCGGCTCCACGCCACTCATTTCCCGCTCCTCTGGTCCCTTCATGTCGGGAGGGTGGACTTCGTCCGTGCTCATGAAGGCCTCTACCGCATCCGCATCGCTCACGTCACGGGGAGCAATCTCCTGCTCTTGGGTGTCAGCCACCTCGGGAACCTCGGTGGGAACCTCTTCCTCACGTAGCGTTGTTGCTTGAGGGGCAGTCTCGTCGGGCTCAACGTTGTCCATTTCGTGCTCACCAGGCTCTTTCGCTTCCGCAGGGTAAGCCCCCTCGCCATCCTCATGCAGTCCGGTCACCTTGGTGGAAACGTCATCCGGCTCCACGCCACTCATTTCCCGCTCCTCTGGTCCCTTCATGTCGGGAGGGTGGACTTCGTCCGTGCTCATGAAGGCCTCTACCGCATCCGCATCGCTCACGTCACGGGGAGCAATCTCCTGCTCTTGGGTGTCAGCCACCTCGGGAACCTCGGTGGGAACCTCTTCCTCACGTAGCGTTGTTGCTTGAGGGGCAGTCTCGTCGGGCTCAACGTTGTCCATTTCGTGCTCACCAGGCTTTTTCGCTTCCGCAGGGTAAGCCCCCTCGCCATCCTCATGCAGTCCGGTCACCTTGGTGGAAACGTCATCCGGCTCCACGCCACTCATTTCCCGTTCCTCTGGTCCCTTCATGTCGGGAGGGTGGACTTCGTCCGTGCTCATGAAGGCCTCTACCGCATCCGCATCGCTCACGTCACGGGGAGCAATCTCCTGCTCTTGGGTGTCAGCCACCTCGGGAACCTCGGTGGGAACCTCTTCCTCACGTAGCGTTGTTGCTTGAGGGGCAGTCTCGTCGGGCTCAACGTTGTCCATTTCGTGCTCACCAGGCTTTTTCGCTTCCGCAGGGTAAGCCCCCCGCCATCCTCATGCAGTCCGGTCACCTTGGTGGAAACGTCATCCGGCTCCACGCCACTCATTTCCCGCTCCTCTGGTCCCTTCATGTCGGGAGGGTGGACTTCGTCCGTGCTCATGAAGGCCTCTACTGCATCCGCATCGCGCACGTCACGGGGAGCAATCTCCTGCTCTTGGGTGTCAGCCACCTCGGGAACCTCGGTGGGAACCTCTTCCTCACGTAGCGTTGTTGCTTGAGGGGCAGTCTCGTCGGGCTCAACGTTGTCCATTTCGTGCTCACCAGGCTTTTTCGCTTCCGCAGGGTAAGCCCCCTCGCCATCCTCATGCAGTCCGGTCACCTTGGTGGAAACGTCATCCGGCTCCACGCCACTCATTTCCCGCTCCTCTGGTCCCTTCATGTCGGGAGGGTGGACTTCGTCCGTGCTCATGAAGGCCTCTACTGCATCCGCATCGCGCACGTCACGGGGAGCAATCTCCTGCTCTTGGGTGTCAGCCACCTCGGGAACCTCGGTGGGAACCTCTTCCTCACGTAGCGTTGTTGCTTGAGGGGCAGTCTCGTCGGGCTCAACGTTGTCCATTTCATGCTCACCAGGCTCTTTCGCTTCCGCAGGGTAAGCCCCCTCGCCATCCTCATGCAAGCCTGCTAGTCTTACGGGTACCTCGGATTCAGTGCCTTGTATTATTCCTTCACCTTGTTGTATGTAGTTCGGCGATTCAGGTTTACAATTGTCTTGCAATGTACACTCTTTTTCTGTGGGTTCGTGAAGTTCAAAACTTTGTAGTTCTATTGTTTTTGTTTTTTGAATCGAAGGTTCAATATTTTTTTCTTCTACGGTTTGGCTTGCTGTGGGTGTCGGTTGTTGGACTGCAGAAGGCGATATTTGCTTTGGTTCAATTCTTACACATGTAGTGTCTTGTTGTGGGTCTTCTTCTTGAGCAAGTATCACTTGTTTTTCGGAATCTTGTACAATGTCACGTGGTAAAAGGACGACTTCTTTGCGGGTATGAAGGTGAAATGATGGTTTGGTGTCAGCCTCCCACTCATACTCTAGATCACCTGAGGGATTCTCTCGTTTATCAGGCCTAATACATCCCATTACGACTCCCAATTGAGAATTCTCAGAATCTGTAGACAATTGCGAACCGTAACTCTCAGCGGTGATGACGTTTTTCCTTGGTGGTGATTTCCCATGCCTTGGAAAAACCTTTCCTACTTGGGTTGGTATCGGATCTTCTTCAATATCAGTGCTGTCGTTTGAGCTTCCTTGGAGCCAACTCTCTTCGGTTTCTCTCTTAGGGGAAGAATATCTATAATTAGGTGCTTTTTCAGCAATATTTATTTCCAAAGGCCCATCAGCTTCCTGTTCTTCATCCGTCTCCCCAATCATCGTTTCCTCTACTATTGGAGTTGCATACCTTGGTGCATGTCCTGATCCTCTCGCCCTCGGAGAAAATCCACTTTCTAAGGGGTCCTCCTCCTCACTGTCATCTTCCTTTTCTGACTCTTCGACAGAGTGGACTAGTTCATGGTGCCTGGGTGCTTCTGGGTCTAACCTTTTTTTCGGTTGCATTGTAACACTTTCGAGTGGTAGTCCATCCGATTCTTGCTCAAGTGACTCGGATGAACTGCCCGTCGCCATAGCGACAGGTGAAGCTGCACCCCGTGCTTTTCTACGATCAACAGACGGGGAGTAAACCAGGTGGGAGTCCATTGGATTTTCATCATCAGAGGGCGTTCCAGAGCCCTCCCTCATAGTTGATTCCGCAAATGGTCCCCTTTTTGAAGGAATATGAGGTGTCCCCCGCTTAGGACGGTTCCCAAGATTTGGCAATATTGACTTATCTTCCTGCTCTTCGTCCTCCGGGGATTCTGATCGTTCCTCGAACGCCGCACTTCTTTCGTTAGTATTACCGGGCTGGGGTTCCCTTATACCATTACCAAACAGAAGTTCCGGTTGTAATGGACGGTCCATGATATCTTCTTGATGTTCCTCTACGTAACTGCAACTCTCGGACGCCTCAATGGAGCCTCTAGAGGGGACATTTCTGGTACGCGTAATATTTTTATGAATTATTTCGACTGGCATAGGAGTATCAAAGGGATTACTTGTGGAAGAGCCAGAGTCATCCCCACTGTCACTGGAGCGGTAAGAAGTGTGTTCAGCAGGTGGTTCACCGTTCACTGCTCCTATTGTAGATTTCCCTCCCTCGTAAATAACATAGAATGGGAGAGGCTCTTCTTCAGTCTCCTCATCACTCGAGGCATCGTCGCCACTTGGTACGGGAACGACGTGTGGAAAACTATCTTGGTCACGATCGAAAGGAAGACTATTACCGGATTGTTCCATCTCTACTGATGGGTTATCAGTCGGTTGCTCATTACTTCTGGGTTTCGTTACTGATGGAATCGTTGAGGGCTGTAGAGCAGCTTCATCATCTAACTCCGATGATTCACTAAAACCTTGAGTTTCAGCAAAAGGCTTGCTAGGAGGCAACGGGTTATTTCCCGCTTTACCTCCTTGACACATTACCGATGTATTTAGAGGAGTTCCATCTTGATCAACGCTACCCTCATCACTAGGACGTTGTTCTGAAGCTACATCATCACCTCGAGACCTTCTCTTTGACCCTGGCACCGATTTCTCTTTCGGTGATGACAGAGAATAATCGAATGGCCTTTCCATGTCTTCTTCATCCTCGACCTCAGGGCGGTGTTCCATAGCCTCCTTATCTATTTCGCGGGAGCGCTGTGCGCTGTAAATATTATGTTTTCCCCCCAAGTGAGCTTGTAGAGGTGAGGTGCTATCATCATCATCATCATCATCGCTAGAAAACGGAATATCAGAGCGAATCACCTCGTTATCTGATAGGGGATTTTTCTCTTCATTTACTGTTGTCGTTGATTGAGTTACCCTCATCGCGTTCAGTTTAGCATCCCTTTGTGTGTAGTCTACCTTAATTGAGGTTGTTCCTACATGTTTTGGCTCACTTACATCATCCTTCTCGGATTCTTGTGATGGAGATGATAATTGTCGTTCCAGTTCTTCTTGTCGTTCGTATTGAGATCTTTTAGGAAGACGTTTTGCATTATCTGACTCTAACGGCGTTTCATCGGGTTCATCATCGTCCGTTTCTAGTTGATATTCCTCATGCACAGGATGAGTTGATGAGGAAGGTTTCATATTATCCCGCTTAGAATGCCCATCCAACGTTTCTGGTTTCATCGGAGATTCCATTTCAACAGGTAGTTCTTGTCTTTCTGCACCCTCTTCCTCCCACGTGGGCTGGTCACCTTTTTTCGTTTTACCAACTCTACGTTTTCCTCCCTCAGCTATAACTTCCGTCTCAAGAGGAGTATTATCTTCTGTACTAGTACTTTCACTTCCACTGTCTCCCTTACTTTCGGTTTTATTAGATGGTTTAACATCAGAGACTTGCGAAGGAGTTTTCTCTACTGCATACCGGGGCATAAGTGGTTTATACTTACGTTGTAACTTTGCTAATACGACTGCTGGATCATCATCGGGGTGAATATCATCATCTGTATAACTCTCATTGATAGGAGACATATCTATTGGTTTTCGGTTTGTAAATGAATTGGAGCTATTGGGGTCAATATGACTATGAGCCGAGTTTACAACCATTTCTTCCTCATCAGAATCTTCGGTACCTTCATGAAAAGGTGGAGAATCTCCAGAACGGGTAAAAAAGTTTACTTTCATACCATTCATACCTTCTCTTGCTTCTCGTTCCCGTTCCTTTTCTTCTTCTTCACGTAATTCCTGAAGTCCTATTTCTCTTATTTCATCTTCCAGTAAGAAGTCTTCTTCATCCACCATTGCATCATACAACATATGTAATTGAGTACCATAATCCTTTTCAATCCCTTGCCGTGCGAGCCGCTCTTGTTTCAAAATGAGTAATTGATAATGAGATCGTACGTAGTGAGTTTGATTTTCATGTTCATTTGCCATAATAGCTTCCCTAGAACGGCGTTCATTTTCTTCCAACATTCCCAATACAGTTTCATCGGGCATATCTGTAATAGAGGAAAGACCTCTCTGAGAGGCAACAATTGGATTAGTACCGTGTGCCTGCATTAACTGTGTGGCAGACGGAGTAGTGAAAAGATCTTGTGAGATGTCTTGTTGATAACGATCGGCGCCCATAATAGCATGTGGAATTGGTGTAAATTCTAGGGGTGTATGAGACGGTGATGCCCCACTATCACAGGACTGCACTCGTGGCGTGCTGTTTTCCTCCGTTCCCTCTTGATTTATTATCACATCATTTTCATTGTAATTACTACTGGTATTGACATTGGGGATACTAGAGGGAGTATTGGCTGGATACATGGGGGACATTGATGTTTTTTCCTGTTGTTTATCATGTAATGGGGGCGTTACTGTACTGTTTTCATTGACGCCATCTTCAATAAACGTATTGTTACTAGATGTATGAGGGTGACCACTGGCGTTACTCATAATTTGTTTATAAATTGATTTGTTGTTTTTTTCTTTTTTTTTTCTCTTCTACTTTGCTTTATTTTGGTTTTTTTATATTTTTATTTTCGTTACTATTAGTTTTGAATCCTCTTTCGGCGGGGATTTGTTTACAAATAGTAATAACGAAACTTTTCCTCTGCTCTTCTCACTGTTTTTTTTTGGTGATTGCTTGCCGTGCCACACCTGTGTCTGTGTATAGTACAACTGAAAACAGAAATATATATATATATAATGACGCTATAACTTTTCTTCACACGTAAATAACACCGTAGGACACAATCACACACACTCACTGAGAAAAAAAAAACAGCAACAAACAGCGTTATATACAAATAAAACAAAAAAAAAAAATGAAAAAAAAGAGTGCGATGGATGGTAAATAAACGACTCTCACAGGTCGATTATTGTTCCTATTATTTTTTTCCCCCTTTATTATCTACAGTCAGAATAGTAATTGTAATTATACACTAAAGGAATAGGAGAGGGAAACAACAAAAAAGAAAGAGCTCAAAAAAAGTCGAAAAGTAAGAAAAAGAAATGAGCAAGACGGTCTAACAGTACACGCACCTATTTATTTTATTTTTTTCCCTTCCTCTTATTATTATTATTGTTGTTATTATTATTTGTACTTAGCGCCTATAATTCCCAAGATTATAAAAAAAACCTTGAGAAACAACAAAGAAAAAAAATCCCACAGAATCTCTGCGTTACAGACGGTTTTATATCACACACACTTACACACTCTCTCTTTCTTCTTTAGATGTGGTGTATTTTACTATTACTATACACACACACACAGATAGAAAAAGAGAAAAGAGTAGAAAGTAAGAAAAGTGGGAGTACGCGCTAGTGAAGAATGATGACAATAAAAACAAAATGGGTAAAACCCTCTAGAAAAGGCTAGTGGAGTGGAATAAGACAGAAAACAATAAATAAAAATAGTCACTCGCTATTTTACAACCCAAATAAAATTATGAAGAAAGAATTATTTTTCTATAATGGTCACACTACTTCCTTAATATTACTGTGAGAATGTCCCTATGTAGTGTTGTATTCTACACAATCCAGTATGTTCTTTCTTTTTCTTTTTCTTTTCACTTCAAACTCTATTGTGTTCTGGTTCCCACTTTTTATTCCCTTCTTTTTTCTTTCTTTTTCTTTCCTTCTTCACTTGTTTGTTTGCTTTCTTCTTTTTCGTCTTTTTATCTCTACAATAACAGTATGGATAATCTCTTATCAATTGACCTGGAATCAAAGTCTGTATGTCCGAAAGAGTACTTCTTCTTTGTTTTATTTATTATTTCTGTTTTTTTTGCCGTATTTCTCTTCTCTGCTCTTCTCTTGTGTAAAGGAGCAAATCCAAGAAACTATACACAAGTAAAATCAATCAAATAGAGAAAAAAAAAGGGAAAATATCCCCGTTTTTTTTTCTTTTTCTTTCCCCACTATTTCTTATGGATGCCAGGTCCGCGCTATAGACAGAAATGCGGTGGACAGATCCAAGTAAATAAAACAAAAAAAACAAAAACAAAAAACAAAAAACAAAAATAAATAAATAAATGACAATTTATAATTCTTCTGCTGTTGCTGCTGCTGCTGTTGTTTCTTCTTCTTCTACCGAGTGATGGATTGAATTAGATTGGAATAAATAAATGGAGGGATCGATTGAGTGTGCTGTAGAGATATATACAAATAAACACAGAGAACCCCTAACCTGTAAATAATGAAAAAGAGAGAAACTCTCCTCTTAGGGTGCAAATATAATAATAATAATAATAATAATAATAATAATAATAATAATAATAATAATAATAATAATAATAACCCCTGGATATACGGAAAGAACGTGAAATAAACACACGGAGAGAATAAAAACAGAGAAAAATAAAGAAAAGAAAAGAAATTGAAGAAAAACTTCTTCTGATGGTTTTTCTTCTTTTTTTTTCCTCTTCTTCAAAAACTTTCCCCCCTTTTTTCCCTTTTACTCTTAGTGAGTATCCACGATTGAAGGAAACAGAGAATAATAATAATAATAATAATAATAAAAAGGAAAACAGTCAGCACCCTTATTATTATTAATATTATTATTATTTCTCTAATCCCCTCCCTTTTTCTTCTTTTGTTTATTTTTCTTTCTTTTTTCGACTCCCTTACGCGTCTGTTGAGATATACACGTATACTATTTATACGCCTCTTTCTATATATCTCTCTCTTCCTCTCTTTGTCTTGCTGTTCAACGATATAATTCTTTTTTGGTTTTCGTTTCTCCCGTCTCTTTTCCTTTTGTTTTGTGTGTCTACCTCTCCGCTCTCGCAGCGAATGGAGACACGTACACACAGGAAAAAAAAGCTACAATAATAAGATGAAAAAAACAGAAAAAAGGCAAAAAGAAAAAGAAAAACGTTCCAGACGTTTATGTTTCTTTTTGCTTTTTTTGTTGTTTTTTTTTTTTGCTTTTTTCTCCTTTTACCTTTTTTTTAGTTCGCCTTGTGTTCCTTTCCTTGATAAAAGAGTAAAAGAGAAGAAAAGGAGTGAAGAATGAATGTGGATGGACCACAAAGGAAAACATAGGAAAAAAATAAATAAATATAAATATAAATATATATATTAATAGAATAAATACAATCATCATCATAAACAGCAATCATATGTTTATGCCTATCAATCCACAATACCAACAAGAGATGAAAAGGTCAAAAAAAAAAAAAACGGACAGATAAGAATACAGCATACCTCACTCTGCAATATATTCTAATACTGATAATCCCAATATATATATTCACTTATTCGTGCCCTATCATCATCATTACTACTGCTGCAATCACGACGAACCACTATGAACAGCACAGCATAGAAATAACGTCTCATTCGTGCCGGGAACACACCGCTGAACACAGAAGAGTTTCCGCTGCGATGTACACAACTGCAGTGTTGGTGTTATTCCCACTGTACTCTCCACCCCACCACGTCCTCCTCCTCTTATATTATTATTATTATTATGATTGTGATTATTATGATTATTAGTATGATTGTTAGTACTTGTAGAAGCAGCAGTTGGTAATACTCGTATGTGTGATTCCTCCATTCCATTAGCGGCTCTATTCGTATTGCTGTAATCCTCACAGCCTGCATTTCCCCCCTCTTCTCCATTTACTGTTCCATTCTCCTGCGGCCACACACCGGGTGTTGCGCCTGTGGATGAAACTTCATTTGAGTGTTCGGGCGTTAAAAACTCTGGAAACGGCACACGTCCCACTTTTGTGTTTGCTGTGAACATCGCCGTATTATTATTATTATTATTATTGTGTATGTTTGTTTCCTGCGCTGGATGGGTGTGGTGTAGACGGTGTAAAAGACGATAGAGGGCGATGAGTTTTTGTCCTTCCGTCACTTCCAACGATAATGAAGAAGAGGATGACTGTTCAGGGATGGCCGTAACGGGCAGTCCGTCTAGCGTGAAGAACATGAGATATAATTAGAGAGATAGAGTGTTTTTTTTTGTATTTTGTTATTGTTTTCCCACTCTTTTCAGCTAGGTAATATATATATATATATATTTATTTATTTATTTAAAGAAAGAAAGAGAAATATGGAGAGAGAAGATATGATTTATACAATAATAATAATAATAATAATAATAATAATAATAATAATAATAATAACAGGAGTGAATGGATTCCACATAGCAAGAGAGAAAAAAGAGAGCCTGAAAAAGACACATAGAGTGATATTTATATAAATATAAATACATACACACGCGTTGAAAAAAAAAGAAATGAAAGAAGTGACAACAAAATAACGAACGAACTAATAACAATAGCAACAACAGTATTTGAGCAGATAGTGAAAAAAAAAAAACAGCGGAAATAGAAAAGGGAAGAAAGCCCATCGACTCAATACCATAGAGACATCAGTCACCATATCCCTCCATACTGCATATCTGTTTACACTAATTGAATGCAGAAATACAAATAAAATGAAAAGAAAAAATCACTCATAATAGAATTTTAACCCGTCACTACTACTTCTTTCTATTAAACGCCTTTGTTGTTGATGTTATTCTTGTTTTTTGTTTTGCTTCTGATGAGTGTTTGTGGATTATCAAAAAGAAACAAAAAATGAAGGGAATATCATGGAACACAGAAAGAGAATGAGAAAAAGAGAGAAAGAGAAAGAGAATGATTTGATCCTCCAATGTATTACATTTACTCTCTTTTTCTATCTAACCTTTAAGGTTTTTTTTTGCGGTACTAGACATATATATATATATATATATATAATGAACTGCCTCAGTGTTACTTTTCTGTTACTCCTGATTTCACTCTTCCCCAGTGGATGTTTTAATCTCTCTTCTCTTTCTCTACCATATATATGATAAAGAATGAAAATAAAACAGAAAACGGGTACATAATAATAATAATAATACTAAAAATAAAAATAAAGAACACTCATGTTGCACCCTCATTGGATGATAGATATTTTCACGAATATCACTTTGTAGATCGTTTTTAAAATCAATCAATTAATCAATAAGTAAGGCATCTGCCTCTGTGAGTCGTTTCTTCTCTTTATTTGAACGGTAAAGTACGATACCAACAGCAATTAACACCAACACTGCAGCCACAGCGGCAATACTGATTCCAATCCACTTATTGCGTATATCATCATTTCTTGGTTCATCACCCTTGTGTTTAGGGGCATACGTGGTATAGGTCACAAATGAGAAATTATACACCTTGGGAAGTCCATACAACGGCGGCATTGGATCAAACAAATCATCTTTCCACTCAAATGTTGGTTGTTGATCATTTGTGGGTCCACATATAACATGTGCAACAAACACATCATCCTTTTGTTTCATCATTCCACTCCATGAGGCAATCTTCACATCTGTGGCGCCATGATCACGGTGTCCCACGTATCTAAATAGTGGACCGTAGTTTGTGGCATTTCCAGTTGGATTTAAATCTCCCCGTGAGGCAATCGTTAACATACTGCTAAAGGCCGGATCACATGTATTGGTATGATTATCATTTCCAGCTCCCGTACAATTTGGGATAAGTGATAAGGGATCCTCCTTGTAGTTATTAAACCGCATCAATCGCTTCATACTCGCCAAATCCACCACTTCACTTTGATTACGTGCAAATATCTTGGCAAGCGAGTAGTTGGTGTAGGAAAAGAAATCGCCATACGTGTCCCGCAGTTCCCTCGTACCAGAGAGATTATAAAAATTCTCAAAGTATGGAATATTATAACTGGCCCAATATCCCGCCTTATTGAGATGCACTGTCATATCTGCCGCCGTTACGCCTAGTGGTGTGGTATTGCCGGGTAATTGTTCCGCCACCCAAAACGTATCGGATGGAAGTAGTAATGATGATGATGATGATCCACTTGTAGTACGATTACGCACAACGCCCATATTAAATATCATCCACTGATTACTGTATGTTCCACTGTTATGACGAGAGAAGAGTTGAACCCAATCGGGGCTATTCTTAGCGAGAAGATTCGCAATCATAACCCGCAGAAACTCCGATACACTCTCTGGTGTAACATACTTCTGTATAAGTGTATTGTTATGTATACCATTTGTTGTTTCCATCACCGCCAGTCGTGCGTGTGTCATGTACCAATCATCCAAACTGTGAATTAAACCGGGATACGACGACATGGTTACAAAACGTTGACTTCCCACATGATATGTTTTATATTGACGCAGCATCGAATTAAATGAATTCCATGTAACATGTGAAAAGTAAATATCATGTGGTAGTACTTTCACCAATGCGGAAGAGTGAAGATCGGTAAAAAGGCGCGGCATCTTTTTACGTAGTTCCTCTAATGCGGTGGAGGATAACTTTGCCGTCGCCACATCCCCAATTTCCGCCTGGAAGTTTAAATAAAACAACCAGGTTCGATTTAACAACTTTGCAGGATTATTATTATTATTTACACGGGCATTATATCCCAATACAATACCATCCATAAGTGCTAATAACTGCTGTAATTCCTGTCCATACGCATCATCACTCTCATTATTATTATTATTATTATTATTATTATTATTATTATTATTATTATTATTATTATTATTATTATTTTTCTGCGTTATCTTTGATTCCATGTATGCCAAGTGTGCATCAATCCAGCTAATAACTTCTGGTGCCTCTCGCAATAAGGCGTTTATGCCATTTTCACCAAAAAAGGTATTATTTAGTGTCGCCTCCACCTGTTCCTGTGTGGCGTATCCTTCTCCAAAACCCATCGCCCGATATCCCAATCCTCGTTGTGTGGTGTTGTGCAATCCATGCAATTGCAGAAATGTCTCATCCGCCTGCACCCGCACCACATCCCAGCCAGTTGTTGCGAATGTGTTATTTACAATTACAGTGGCGGCTAATACACCAAAGGCGGCATCCGCCGTGGCGGAGAAGGTTTGGTTCTTTGTATTATAGCGAACCTGAACGGTAGTTACTGTGCCATTCTGCTTTACTTCAGCGTGTACACCAGACAAGAGGAGAAGTGTTATTAGTGGAAGGTACGTAATCCACACAAATGATATCATTTTCATTTTCTTTTTTTTTTTAACGTAAACCGTGTGTATATTGGGGTTTTAAAGAAAAATACTTCTTGTAGTTTGTTGTTGATTTATAATAACAATAATAATAATAATGATATACTCACACGTTCTTTTATCACACCGTGATGGATTAGGCAGGGTGTAATATTAATATTTCTTGTTTTTTTCCCTTTATAGTAGTTCTCCCTTTCTTCCTATTATTATTATTATTATTATTATTATTATTATTATTATTATTATTATTATTATTATTATTATTATTATTTGGGCATATTAGAAAGAAGAAGAAACAAAAAAAAAAAAAAAACGACAAAACAGGCACAATAACAACAGCCTAACACTTTACATACATATACACAGAGAGAGAGAGAGAGACTATATATATATATGGTCTCTTAGTTTCCCCCAAATATCCCATAGCAACAACATAAACGCAAAGAAAAAAGAGAAACAACATCCATATTTTCTTCACTTCCTTCTTTCTTCTCTCTCTTCACACACATGTATATAAATGTATATAACACTCTAATCCAATGTCTCACGCCACTGCAGTTGTACATCCCGTACAAATGATCGCTGCGTTGCCACACGCCGCCGCACCTCCGCCGCCCGTTGTATTCCCTCACGCCACGGTGAAAAGAGAGATCGCAATAAGAAAAACGCCACAAAGTGAAATCCCGCCACTGGGGCGTACTCATACTTTAGAGAATCTCTACCAACTACTATGAAGAAGAGAGAGGCGAGTATAAATCCCACGAAAAAGGCCGGTATATTGGTGAGTACTTTCATGAGGATCGGAAGATATGGCATGAGTTGTTGTAGTAATGGAACGCCGGTTTCCAACAAACTCGCACTATCTTCTCGTTTTGGTTGTTTCTGTCGTTGTTGTTGTCGATTTAACATCTCTCTTTGTACCACAAAGACAAAGAAGCACACTAATAATAATAATAATAATAATAATAATAATAATAATAATAATAATAATAATAATAATAATAATAATAATAATAATAATAAATAAATAAATACAGACACAGAAATAGAAAGAGACAGCTCGACTATTCTATGAGAGAGAGAGGTGGGGTCAACTCTTATTACTAAGAAAAAAGGGTGGAACAACATAAAAGAGGGGGAAAAAAAAGAAATAAATAGTCAACTAAAGAAATATCTGAATATATATATAACATAATCAGATCTTTGATATTGTAAAGAGATAGTGACAACACACACAAACACCACACAACAGTATTATTAGCCACCAACATTACTCACAACAACCATAAAAGAAGAGACAAATACCCAAACACACACACACACATATATATATACATATATCGTGCTTTTATGTTTATTTATGCCTCTTGCAACCAAAGAATTCGCATCCGTCCATCAAATCTAGTACGACTTTCTTCAATTAATTCATTGCGAAGCGTCACGGCATCCTGAAATAGACGTTCTGCCGCTCCACGTTCTCCTGCATTACTCCGGTCCTGAATACGCACAACGCAAAAGTCTAGCACACACCGAAGTATAATAAGCAGTGATTCCCAACACTCAAACTCCGGCTCCACGTGGTGTTCTACGTTATCTGCTATAAACTTCTCCATATCTTGACGTATTTCCTGCACCAATGTAAATACTCTTGTCCATAATTCTAATGTATATCCATCTGCATATAATGATCGCTCTCTCGATCCTGCTACTCCTGTATTGCTACTACTACTACTACTACCATTATTATTATTTCCACCACTGGCCCCTATCATGAACTCATTCTCATTTCGTACACCATTGTTATTATTATTATTATTATTATCTTCATTACCATAACGTCTTCCTGTGGCAATGGTACGTAAATACACAGCCATACCCGTAAACACTTCCATCTTTTCTTGTTGTGGGTGACGTTCAGTGGGTGGAGTTGTGAGAACACCCGTGCGTTCAAGAAGACGCCGCACATCACTCCAACGCATATCTAATGCCTCCACCGTACACTGTTCTTTACTACGACCAGAAGAAGAGGATGAATGCTGTTGTGATACCAAAGCACTGTTACTATCTGTTTTCTCAGTTCCTGCCTCAATAGCTCCACGAACACCCTCAGACAGTTCCCCTTCCTCACCTTGCATACCTCGTACAGTGGCATCTTGTTGTTGTTGTGCTTGCTCTGCCACACTGCTACTACTGCTATTATTCTCATCTTCTTTTGATGATGATGTATTGTTATTATTCTTATTATTAGTATTCGCTGAGGCACGCACAGACATGGGATATGACTTGAACAATCCCCGATCATCAAAACACACACGAATAGGACTCCATGGATCACGTGCACTAATATATCGTCCCACCACTCGACTATCGGCGACTAATTCTACTTTACGCCATAATGCCCGATATGCCTCATCCTGTGCGGCGCTAGAACCACGAATGGCGTATCGCAATAATCGCTGCGCATCCGAGTCTCGTGAAGTGTTATTACTACTATACTTCACCATATCCATAAGATGCGCCATGAGATCTGCGGTGTAGAGTACACCACTGTAAGAAAGCATCGTGAGAAGTGAGAGAAACAAACGCCGCTCAGAAACAGGTCGGGTGTCGTGAAAGTCAATATCCACCGCCCGCTCCGCAGCGGCGAGAAATACAGAACACACATCCGAATCTTCAAAATCCGTAAATTTCACCTTCGTTTCATCCATATCAACTGGTGGTCTTTTCATAACAGAGGCAACAAATGGAACACGCATCTGCAGCGAAGGAATATCCATCGCTGGGTGATCATTCTCTACAAGTTCCCATAAAAAGTTATGTACCTCCTCCAGCAGTAGTTCAGCAGAATGGGTGGCATGTAAATAACGTCGATACACAGATGGACTGAGGCTTGCCCGCAATGGCCGCAAGTTATCACGATAACGCTTAATTTGTTCACTTAACAGTCGATCTACGCGTTGTGGGGCCAATCGTTCAATCTCTTCCGCGGCGAGGTGATTGTACAATTCCACCAATTGTCGACGTCTGGCTTCTCGCCACTCATGCGGCATTGCGGCACTGTGATCAAAGACAGTGTGTAGTGTTTCCACGGCGGCGATATCCGGCCGTGCCCCCAACGCGGTGAGTTCATCAAAGAGTAAAAAGACATCATCTACTTGTATCTTCTCATAGCGGGCCGCACGGGTGAGCATCACATTCATCGTATCCACATCCACCTTCACTCCACGCAGTTTCATCTCCTTGTAATATATTAACATCTCCGGCAGGGACTGACAGGCACGCAGGGCCCCATTATAGGCGTAGGCGAGATTACGTCGGGAGTACTGCAGCCAATCCCGCGGAGTGCGTGGCTCTAATCCAATCGACCAGCGCTTTGCCGGCCAATGTCTGCGGGCGGCGATATCACTACTGTAACTATCGGACCAATTGGGATTAAAGTGGGCGGGATCCCACGCCGTGCGGGGAATAGCCGGCGCAAACAGGAATGGATTACGACGTAACATATTGGTAGAGGAAATGGGATTATATTTACAAAACCTTGTGGTGTGGTGTGGTGTGGTGTGTGGGGTTTATTCGCAAAGGATTATAGTAATAGAAATAGTAATAATAATAATAATAATAATAAAAAGAAAAAATAAATGTATCCTTGTACTCTTTTCTTTTATTGATCTTGTTTTAGCTATATTCCCCTGCAACTTCCCCCTTCTATGATTGTAATGTATGTATGTATATTAGTTTCTTTGTTTACCGTTATTTCACTGTATGTGTGTTTTTCCTTTCTTTCTTTCTTTCGTGTTATTCTTCTGTTATCAGTGTGTCTTTTCCCACCTTTCCCTTTTCACTTCCTACAGCTACGTGATGTCGTTAGAAAAAATAAAATAAAGAAGAAAAATAAAAAAAAGGAGAGCAATATTTTACCCATTACGCTTATAATACCAAGTAAAGACAATGAACTGGTGTTGTTGACAGGAAACGTTATTAATATATTGATAGTAATAACCGATTCCGTTTGACTCTTTTCAAGTGTGTTGGACAGGAAAATAAAGGACTAAGGTCATTGCAAACACGCACAGACACACAATATAATACTTACACTTTTATATATATTTGCCGGTATCTGCCGATGAGAAAGAAAGAAAATGAAAAAAAAAAGGACACACATATTTGCATCAACTATAGGCACCACAAAGATAATGTCAACGAGAAATAGAAAAATAGAAAATCAAATGAAAGAAAAGAAAAAGAAAAAAAAATGAGAAGTAAATTAATTAAAAAAGGAAAAAAAAAAACCATTCCCCCGCTCAGCGAAAAGAGAAAAATATGTTTCACAATATCAACGTAGTATATTTTTCTCCTTGTTTGTTTTTTCTTTTCCACAACCCAGATAGAGCTACACATATTCTCCACGTATATGTCTAGACTACCATTCTAGTGTCAACATTTTAAATTGAATATAAATCCACAATAGGAGTAATCCGCTGTATTTTTTTTTTCCGAGTGCTACTACTGCCTATTAGCGACAGAAAACAAACCATTTTTTTTCTTCTCTTTCCATCCTATGCTTCTTTTTCTGAAAGCAAGTAAGTAATAGTAAAAAAAGAGAGAACCTCGTCTCACTCACATGTCCAAGGTGAAAAAACGAAACAAGGAACGAAAAACAGAGAGAGAGAGAGAGAGAGAGAGAGACCAAAAACAAAAGAAAAACATAATAATCAAAACAAGATAAAAAAAGAGCGAATTACTTCTTTCTTTCTCTCTCTACACTTATACACACACAAATATATATTGCCCTAATTTGATACCACTCCAGCTGTGCGGCGGAGATACATATTCGCCTCTCCTGGAACTCCCATACGTGCAAGTAACAGAGATTCCTGTGCGGCTTCTTCTTCATTTAATGTACTGCGATAATTAGATCCCGGTTTCTGCATCTGCGCAAGTGTGTGTAAAACACGTGCAGCCGCAACAGAATCCATCACACCAGTGAATGGTACGTGTTGTTGTCGTCCAGTTGCCGCTGATGCTATACGAGCTGTACCAATTATTTCATCCTCTGCGGAATCCCATTCATCCGGCATTTTGGCAATTTCCACCGTGCCATCTCCACCAACAATCGTAATAAGCCGAGAGGCGGCATGCACAGAAATAGACCGTACAGGACCACCACACTGTACATTGTAACACCCCAGTAAACCAACAGGCCGCAGTGCCAACACATACAATAAACCGCCATTATCACACGTCGCTGTAGCCATTTCTCCATTCGCCATATACATCCCTGTTACAGTGTGACGTGCCGTAAAGATGCGATCACACTGTGTTTCAGCAAGAAGAATTGCAAACACATCCCGACCACGTGCTACAAGTGCGACTTCGCTATTAGCAGCGAGTGCTGTTGTGCGTGTAAAGCAGGAACCCGGCAGTAATACACGTGCCTCCACATCTTCAAACGTCACACTGCTGCGAACACGGAGTTCATGCTCTAATCCCGGTGTTGTATGCACGATGAGTGACTCCCGTGCATTTCCCATTCCACTTAACATCCAATCACGACTGCATGGCTGTATAATACACCATGTAATAGTGCGTGAGAAGAAGGCACTCTTGTCAAATGTCTGCGGTTTTAAATGAAGTCCCTGTCGTTTCCACACATACACCACACCATCTTTGCCACATGTGACAAATCCCATGTTCGCCGTCATATCCTCAAAGCGACGCCGCCGTTTCTCAGAGACTGTACTTCTATGAACCCCAAATCCATTTCCATCCTCTTCAGCAGCACCACTATTATTATCATTATTATTATTATTGTTCAAATCATTTTCGTCTGCCCCACTGCAAATAGCACTCACCGCCACCACCGCCGAATCATGGGCAACAAATCCAAACACATAACTGTGTTCAGAGAAAACATCCACACGGCCGTCAGTCGATCCCACCACCCCGCGAAGAAAAACATTGTCATTAGACGACTGCGCCACTTCCCCCGTCATCGGCACAGCCGCTGTCTTGTCACCCATTGCCCGAGAGGCGGCGGAGGGGATAGACACAGCGGGCACGCAGCACATATAACAAATATCTAATGGAATTAGTGAGGCACAGGATGCTTTGGAGTATTTGCATCCACGTAGATTTTTCATCGCCTTTAATCGACGAATTTCTCTGGGTCCTGTTACTTCACTCTTTAAATCAAAAAATACCACCTGACGATTTTCCAAAACACATACAACAGCATCTGCACGTTCTCCACAGAGAGCGAAAAGTGGCGATCGCGTGGTATCGCATTTACCGTCGAGAAGCTGCGTTTCTTCTCTTTCGTTTGGAGAAAATTGTTGACTCGAGTTTACTTCACGTCCTTCTCGTCGTGATTGTGTTTGTGACGATAATGGAAGGGGGGAAAAAAGTGTGGTGAAGGATGCAAACATCACTTCATCTTCGATAGGAAGAAAAAGTGAACTCCACGTTCTTGACGTATTATTCCTCTCACTGAATGGGTCCATCTTTCCCTTTTTCTATTAAACACGTACTTGGGCTTATACTATTATTTATTTATTTTTCCTTTTACGCTGATATGCTTACCAGTACCTTTTTCTTTTCCTTTCTTTACTTATGTATTTTTCTCCTTCTCACTCTCTTGTAATCCAAAAGGGAATGATTAGGCAACCACAACTTAACTCAGTTGTTTTTATACTCCTGTCAATCGTCTGTAGACCTTAGCGTAATCCAAAAATGACGGAAGAGGATACAAAGAAAAAAAAAATGAAAAAAGAAATAAATATGACAGGGATACGAAAAAGAAGAAAACAAACAAACAACAACAGAAAAACAAATAAAAAGCTAAGGAATGAATTCATCCCGTTTTTACATCATAGCAAAAAAAAAAAAAAAACAAAAACATGAGAAAACAAAGAATACAAAATAAAATACAAATATCAAAAATAAACTCTTTTACACTATATGTCTCCCTCCCATTTTTTTTTTCAATCCGTTCCATCAATCATCGAGGATGTATATCATCTGGTGCCTTTTCAAAGTTCTCTTTTCGCAATATCATTGATGGAGAGTACTTCGCATTAGTCGATAATGTTGTTCTACTTGTTGACAAACCGTCTTTCTCTTTCCCCATCATTTTCTCTGCAGTTCCCTTCATTGGGGTAACAGTGAAGTCATTAAGTGAATTCATACCTCTACTGGTGTTATGGGTATTGTAGTTCCTGCTCTCATTAACGATACTGGTATCGGCAGTAGTTGTTCCTGTTGTTGCTCTAGTGGTATTCTGACTTCTAGCGGGCGTTGATACAAGATTTGATCGTACCCCACGTGGTGAATGTGAATGTTGTATGGGATGCGTATTACTAGACAAGTCTACCACATTTAATTGACGAAGTTGAGATTGAGATTGAGATTGTTGTTGTTGTAGTCGCTCTAATCGTAGTTCCAGTGATCTCTCCTTTTCCCGTTCCACCATCAACTCACGCGTGTGTTGCCCCTCCTGAGGTCACATTCTCTCTTCCTTTTGACGTACATGTTCATCTCTCTTTCTTAATTTCTCTTGCAATTCCCGCTGCATGGCCTGCGATTGCTCAATCACTTTGGCGAGCTGCTGAATATCATCAAAGCACTTTTGTAGTTCATAACGTAGTGTTACATTCTCTTTGGCGAGCGCCGCCAATGGCAGTTTCTCACTATCACTATTATTATGTATTTGTTGGACACTTCTATTCAAAGGATCATTAAGTAAAGTATTCTCATATCGCTGTGATGGGGCTATAATGGATTTTGTGTGTGTTCCTCCTTGATTGAGAAGTTTCTCTTCTCGTTGGGCTTGTAGTGCGGCATCACGTTCATGCACGGCGAACTCAAGTGTGGCTCGCACTCTCTGATGTTCAATCTCCAGCAATACCGCAAGATCCGTAAGTTGTTGTTCTATAGAACTCTCATCATTATTATGCTTATTACTCTTGTTTTTGTTATTGTCATTACTGTTGTGATCGCTGTTGTTAAGGGAATGCACTAACGCCCGTACGCGTTGCTCTTCCACACCACTATTACCAAGACTATTGATACTACTACTAATAATACCACTTCCTGTATTAGAACGATGGAGGATAAGATGCGGCAGTAATGCTTTCCCCCATATATTTAATGTTGCCGATGGAGTTTCTGTTTCATTTATAATAGCAGCTCCCACGTCACTTGTGTTGAGAACACGACGACATAATTTATTCACTACATTCTCAATACTCTGCAGACGGTCACGTTGTTGTTGGGCAACACTTGTAGCCGTATCCACCTGCCGTATTAGACGTTTCTTCTCATTTCGCAATAACTCTGTCCCCCGCTTAGGGAGAATTAGATCATTCTCAGCAGATCTTGTTTCTGTGATGGGAATCGCAAGCGTAACACTCTTAACTTGGCTACGATTACGATAAGGTGTACGGGATATGGAAACTCCACTCCCTTCTTCTTCTTGTTGCTCTGGCGATGATGATGACAGTAATAATGGTGATGAGGATGAGGATGCATTACTTTCGAAAAGGTTATCAAGATATGTGTCATGACGAGGAACAGATGTCTCCGTAGACTTAGCTGAACTACGATGTAACCGTTGTTTTCGCTGCTTTTGTGCTTCTTCGTTTTCTTGTATAGAAGAAGAGCGTACATCATGTTGTTGTGTATTTATTCTTTTTCTTCTTATCGGCATCATCATTTCCGCTTCCAACTGTTCTACGCGTTTCTCCAGTTCATATCGCTGCAGCAGTCAACCATCACGCTCACTGCGGAGAAGCGCCTCCTTCAACGTACACTCACGCTCTGCATTACTTCTTGCCACTTCTGCCTTTTCAAGTTCCACTTTTACCGCCCGTCGTAGAGCGTCAATCATTTCTTCCCTCATCTTCACATCATCCCCCTCTAATATATACTGATGTTCTTTTTCTTTTTCTTCTTGTTCTTGAGGAAATGGTATTGTGTGAGGATTGCATTGTATGGGATTTGGCTCTTGAGGCCCCGTCGTCGTGTTAATGTGTTTCACTACGGCGTGTAAGAGAAGTGCCATAAACATATGACGACTCGGTGGAGATCCTCGAATAACAATATATTCGTTATTGTACTCAATAGAAACTTCAGCCCCGTTGGCCATTGAAAATCTTCCAGGGCGAAATACACCTCACAAGGCACGTATTAAACCTGGTGAGGAAAGTCTAACACTATCGATAAGAGTTTCCGATGCCATTTTAGACTGTAATGACAATTCATTCACTTGAGTCCATTGTTCTTTTTCTTGTTTTTGTTTTTGTTGTTCTCGCTGCTCATGATTAAGGTAAAGAAGATATTTAGCTCGAAGCATCTTGTTCTCCTTCTCAAGCATCTTGATATGAGCCGCAGCGATACCCATACCTGCTAATGCATTCTTGTTCCTATCATGCATATTCTCATTATTATTCTTTTCATCGTCATTCTTCTCGTTTTTATTGTTATTCTCTCCATGTTTTAGTTGTAGTTTTTTCGCTAACTCACGCTGGAGTTCGTCAACCTGCACAGCAAGACGTGTTTTCCCTTCAATCACAGTACGCAACTCCTGCTCTAGAGCATAACGATCAACCCCAATCTCTGTATCCACTTACGCAGAACACAAGAGAGATAAAGCTACTGTTACAGTTTGCGCGACAGATAGGCTACAGGAATACAGAAAAATTCATAATTATAAAGAAAAAAAGATGAGAAAGAAAGAAAGAAAGAAAGAAAGAAAGAAAGAAAGAAAGAAAGAAAAAAGGGCGAGCATACCTGAGAAACAACATTTTCTGTTTGAGTAAGAACCATGACACACACACACACACACACACACGAAAAAAAAAAAACAAATGAGATACCATACATGTATTTATACCTTCATTTGAAGAGGCAATGCCACAACGTGTATTGCCTTTCTACATGATAATAATGATTATTATCATCATCTATTTTTAAGTCATCTTTTTCTTCTTCTTCCTTGTTAACACCACCTCGGTGATGCTTATTTATATCAGAAGGCATAGAAACATACAATCAAGCATCTTGTTACACAATAACAAAATCAATCGCTCATTGCTGTTCTTTTGCTTCTCCAATATCGTTTTTTTTCGGTTCCATGTTTTTACCTGCCCACCTATCCCTTGCTTCGTTTGCTTTCTACCCATCTTTTGTTTTATTTTGTTTTGCGTACAGTGAGCAAAAAAAAAAAAAAATCCACAACGGATCAATATCGCTACGTACGTGTGGATGCATAAACGAATATATATATATATATATATATATATATATATATATATATATATATATATATATATTCCCGCTTTGTTATTCTTTTTTTTTTATTGTTGTTTGAGTTAATTATAGATTTGCTTCAAATGATGATCCTGGTGTAATTTCACCACGAAGATTGCGCGGCATTTCTTTACGCACTTGTGCCGCTGAAAGACCCTTTCCAAAGAGATACATTAACTTTACTTCCGCCGCCGCACTTGTCATACGTAAGTAAATGAGATGCGGTGATATGGCACGCATTCGACGGTGTTCGGCTGCAGAAAGACTTCCACACGGTTCCCGCACTGTTACACACGTTACAATATCACGATCGTTTGCAACCTCTGCGAGTTGATGGAGAAGCATGGAGTACCTACTCTTTAATGAACCCACACCTGCAATCTCCAGCACCACTGCATCCATTAATGGCTTACGGGGGCGTTTCGTTGTTGCTGCAGCAGCGTCTGTGGTGATGATTGTATTGGTTTGGGGTGTCTTTTCCTTTTTTTCATTTTCACTGGTTGTATTATCCACAGTAGTAGTATTAGTAGTATCAGTCTTATTAATACCCTTTTCCTTTGTCTTTTCCGCTGGTATATCTCTGTCTGTTAAGAGTAGCTGCGTTAACACATTCACATCACAGTCGGGGTGTAACACAAACACCACCACCCGACCGCGCATGTTTGAACTCACACTAAGCGGTCCAGACGTTTGTGGCAATAATAAGTGTTCCCGCAATTTAAATCCTGTTGCCTCAATCACACCGAGTGCAGGATAGTTTGGACTGCAGAAAGCTCCAAAGGAGTGGTGAAGTTTAAAACAACAATTACCACGCAATAGAGCATCATTGAAAAAGACACATACTTCACGAATGGCAGGATTTGATGCAAGCATGAGACTAATCATAAGATTACGCCGTGCATCACTGTATGGTTCCACCAATGGCACCATAGATCCAGTAAGAATAACCGGTTTTGCAAGGTTGTGTAACAAGAAGCTTAGTGCACTGGCGGTGTAATGCATCGTATCTGTACCATGCAAGACAAGAAATCCATCATAGGCGTCATAATGACGGGCGACATCTGCGGCAATACGAACATAGTCACGTCCATCCATGTTACTACTATCGAGAAGTTCATCATACTCCACCACATCAAATGGGGCAACTTCAGGGCGCCGCTGTAATTCTCCCATATTTCGCACAACTTGTGTTAGATAACCTTTACGGGGAGAAAGGGCCCCACTCGCACTGCGGGTCATGCCAATGGTACCACCAACGTACAAGACGAGGACACGACGGTCACGTCGAGGGAACAAATCATCGCTGTGGTAATAGTAATTGCAGCTGCTACTACTATTGTTGTTATCATCATTAGATGCAGAAGGAGCACCAGCAACAGAGGTACAACTCCGGTCTTCGTTATAGGATACGAATATAATAGGATTTCGTCGATGCACTTCTGGCCGGGTCTGAGAGATTTGTCTTGTGTTATCCATATCAGTTTCCCCCAACACCCCACTCTCGTTTCCTTTCTGTTTATACGTGTGGTATGTGTTTTTATGCGCGTGTGCTGAAGCATTACAAAAAAAAAAAAAGAACGAGAAAACATACAATAGAAGAATACATGCATAAATACAGAATGCAAAAAACAAAAAACAAAAAAAAACAAAGAGACATGAAAGGGAGAAAAACAGAGAGAGGAAAAACAAGGGGAGCCAATATACATTCCCCCCACTCCACCTCTCTCTCTCTTACTACTATTTTTTTTTCTTTCTTTATTTTTTCGATGAATTAAAATAAAAATAATCATAATCAAAAAACCACGGTGTATATGTGGAATCCCATCTTGTGATCCAGCCACAAAGAGCACTTAGTCGAACAGACCGAAGCCCATATCGTCATCTTCTTCTTCCTCCTCCTTCTCCTCCTTCTTGGCAGCGGGGGCCCCCGCACCTCCAGCCGCAGGAGCCGCAGCCGCACCGCCAGCAGCGGGAGCACCACAACCGCCGAACGCGATGTTCGACAGCACGTCGTTGATGTTGACGCTCTCGAGAATAGCGGCGTAGGCGCCGGCCATTCCTTTGCTCACCTCCACGCCGGCGGCCTTCGTGACGGCCAGCAGGCTGGACGCATCGCACTTGCCGCTGTCGGCCAGGAGGAAGGCGGCGTAGGTGCAGGCGAGTTGCTGGTTCGACATTTTGGTATAGCGGAAAAAAAAAATGGATAGCGAAGCGAATAAGATTCCCACTATTAGTAAACAAAGAGAAAAGAAAAGAAAAGAGAAGAAAAATAATATAAGTCACAGTAAAAAAAAAAAATAGTAGAAATAAGATAGAAAGCAGAGGAAAAGAGTCTGTTTGGGTGGGGAAGAAAAGAGAAAAAGAAAAAAGAAACAATAATTTTGTAACGGGTCCCCCCTTCTGTATCCTTCACATATATCCCTCCACAAACACACACGAGCACTGATTTAAGAGGTCTAATATCAAGCGATAGAAGGAAGAAATAATAGAAAGTATGTGGATTATTAGACATTCAAAAAAAAAAAAAAACATGCTTATATTAACGTATCGATGTTTTTCTAACTTACTATCGTCCAAGCTGGAGACGGTTTCGCCTCCAATACTTCTGCTGCCTCACCCGGGGTAAAACGAAGAGTGTAGCGCCACGCATGTAGGTAAATACCTTGAGAAAAAAGAGAATCATAATTATCCTCTTCATCCCCATCAGCCTCTGCCTTGTATAAAGTTGAATCCTCACATTCAAGGGGCATAGAAGTCTTACTCAACACTGTCCCTTTTGATTCTAACGTGGAAATATGACGGATATATTTGGTATCACCTCGAATAGGATGCCCTAAAGAAGCTAAATGTACACGTACTTGATGTGTACGACCTGTTAAAAGAAGACATTCTACCACAGATTCATCACAGTCAACATCATACACTACAAGCCGAACAAATGTTATAGCTCGTTTCATACTTTGCTTCAATGTAGATAGACGCTCCTCCATGGCAGAGTTATCAGTTCCTTCATCATTTTTCACTGCTACTGATCGTTCACCAACAGTTAATCTCCGCATACGTTCATGTTTAGCTTCTAGTGCGGTCGCATCACGATGAATACCACGTTTTTTACCAGTCACAAAATTCTTCGTAATATCTCCGCCTTCAGTTTTGCTTTGATCTCTTTTTTCTGCTTCAACTGCCATTTCCTTTTCTTTCATCCACGACTCTGTCATCTTTGCATCAGGACACCAATAAAGGCTCTTGTGATACGAAACACACCCTATAGGACGATCCACACATAACCAGTACACAGTGTCATCATAGTCCACAGAAACTAAAGAGGATGGTGGTTTCACCTGAGTACAGTGATGTTGTTCTTGCGCTAGTTTCATTACATCAAAACGTCCATGTACTCGGGCAAAATAATGTTTAGTACACCCTATTTTTGTTTCAATCTCTTCTGCTGCTGTCGTTGTTCTTGGTGCAGTAGTATTAGTAGTAGTAGTAGTAGTAGTAGTAAGACTGATATCATCGTAGATATCACCTTTCTGTGCCACTAGCTCTGCCGTTATACGGGCACTAACGGAATCCAAACCAAATACTAACACACCACTTGTTGCGGCATCCAGACGATGCACAACAAAGGCTTTTAACCTCCTTGTATCGTGTTCTTTTTTCAATAGTGAATGTAACTCTTCCCATGCATCTCGGCTAACATATTTAGCCCCTATCCAGACACGTATCAGCTCAAAATCATACTCTTTATGACGTATAGACATGAGTACAACACCATCTTCATGTTCAATTTCAGATTTATCTAACTCTACGGCATGGTAACGATGGGCATCAACACCACCAAAAATATCTTCCATTATTGATGTCACAGAGTTTTTGCGATTCCGACCAGAAGGATGTACAGGTAACCCATGGGGTTTAGAAACTACAAGAAGTCGTCTTGGTGGTGTTCCACGGGGTATGTGATCATAACGAAGAATATGAAGTGGCTCATCAAATGGCATTGGAGCCTCACGTCGGAGTACTTGGTGTAGTACAATATCCTTCTGTCGCAGAACCAATTGTTGTTGCTGTAAAAGCAATTCTACCATTTCCTCATTTATCATAATATCCCGCTCATTCCCTGTACTGCCTACACTTGCATTGGTCCCTTCCCCACGCAGACGGCGTAGTTCTGCGCTGTAGGCCTCTCCTGCGGCGCGACACTCCGCCTCCCGGCCGTGCAGCCACAACAGACCGCTGCGCAGTTCCTCAATGTACGCTGGAACAGTCATGCGGAGGTCCAAACTGGCGCGTGGTCTCTCACTGTTGTTCTTGTTGCTGTTGGTGAGAGGCGGGACGTATGCGAACTCGCGTGCCACAACGTGAAGAAGTGGGCGTCCAATCCACCGTCCCTTCGCCGGGGCGCGGAAGGTGAAGGGATACGGCGCCACCGCCAACACACGCCGGCCATTACTACCACTACCATTCTCACTATTTGTATTATTAGTATTCATATTAATATCGGTAGTATTCGTACTCTTTAAACTATTCGTGGACGGTGGGAGGAGGAGAACGGGATGACGGTCGCCGGGGGCGGGCGCGTCATTGGCCTTCTCCTGCATAGGAGAACACGGCAGGTGTTACTCAAAAAGAAAAAAAAACTAAAAAAAAAGAGAGAAAAAAGTGAAGAAGAACAGAAGTTAGAAAAAGAAAATAAAAAGCAGAAATAATAGTCAGGCTTGAGCTATTTCGTTTTTGTCTCAAAACACACAGATATAAATACAAACAAAAGAAGATTGAGAGGATCTCTTTTCTCTCTCTCTCTGTGGGGTGGGTGGGTTCACTAGTCCAAGTTGTTCTGCATGTATGGATCACCATTCTTTTGCTTTACAGGGATAGGAATTGCCAGAGCAAAAGTATCACTGAAAATCAAAAAGTAATGAATACTGCAGCTCCAGAATACCGTATGCCAATTTGGTACAAGAATAGTTTAATTATTCTATTAGAAAAAAAGGGTAGATATGAGGGTGCCTCAAAAACAAAAATTACAGGTAAAAGCGTTTCGGAGAAAAAAAAAAAAACATAGTCAAAATAAAGGGAAAATAAGAAACAAAAAAGAAGAAAGCTACTGCCCGAAAGGTATACATATCAATCATAATAGCAGATAATAAATAAAAAGAACAAAACCCACTCTATTAGCTAGATGAATAGAGAAAAAAAAATGTGAGTATTCCTATACTTGCACCACACCACAAACAGCCGTTTTTCAAGCTGTTTTCCTCTGAATACATCAAATTATATATTTTTAACAACGACTTTTATCACCATATAGCATTACTTTTGCTTTGCTTGCATCATTTTTTCCACGTGCCATTGTAAGAGCAATACCACCACATCCGATACAATTACCAAAGCACTCAGTAGACTCAGTGAAGCTATCACGTGTACATTCAACTTACACTGAAGTGTCTCTCCATCATAATGATAGGCTATCGTATTGCCACATTCAGGCGACATTCCACAGCGGTTGAGGCTTGTAAAAAGTACTTCTTTACCCGTACAAGTTTTTTTCGACCCACACCCCCTTTCCTCAGAATGTAAAAGCGACTTCGGCGTACGTAAAAGAGCTGAGCTTTCTGATTCCAATAGCAAAACGGGTAAACCTCGGGCTGGCATATCACCCACGGGATTACGTGTAACAGTTATTCTGGATTCCTGCAGAAAAAGAGCTCCCACGACGACGCGTGGAATTTCCCATTCTTGAGCCCCACGCTGGAGTGCCTCGCTAACAGAGCCTGAGCTCCATATTCGCAGGAAACCATCCTTATCGACCAACTTGTTAAGATCAATGCAAAATATTTTGGCCCAAGAGTTACTGTTTGCTCTAAGGCGATTGTTGCACCTCTGTACTTCAATCGTTAGGATGGGGAGATTGTTCTGCAGACTAAGGGGAATTGCACACGACATGTGTTCCTCAGGACCTTCCACAAATACACAGGCGCCTGCGTCATGGAGAGATAAACCGGCACCGGATTCCGTCGAACCATCGCTAATCCAACCGCTAATGGCGCGTAGCACTTCACGTGGAAAGAGAACACGGGAAACCGCTCTGTTTGTGCTGATCACTGCCGTAAGTACAGTGAGGAGGGTACGACCATTAATCTCACTCACAATAGTGGAGACAAGCGCACCACAGAGATACAGTTTAACCGGGAATTGCAGTCCAAGAGCGCTGGAGGTCATCTGCTCAAGAGCTACTTGGTGAATTGTACAGGAGAGGAATGGCTCAAAGTCCGGAAAAGTAATAGTGGTTGCAGTGGACTGAACCATTTTAAGTGAGGAGGGAATAATAAGAAATGTGGTGAACTCTGATGTACAGCATGGTGAAGCAACAGCGAGTCCGACCACATACGTATATCCATCATCATTATCATTATAATCATCATTACTACTATCAAGGTCACCATTATAACCATAATCACCATCGCAACTGTAATTCATACATTTTTGAATAATAGTAAAACGGGTGTCACCTGACGTGAGTTCATTATTGGGGATACGAAGAACACCAGGTGGGTATTGAGTTTTAATGTACATCATACGATACCTTGCACGACCAAAACCCGAAGGACACAAATGTTCTTCTACAACAGAAGACACCACACCTGTGCTCACACAAAATATTTGCTCTCTTGAGACTAAAGAGTCATTAAGTACTGATAGTTTGTATACTGCCTTTATCACAGGAGTGCTATCCGCAGAATATGCTGTCGCTTGTGAAATAGCACCAAAAAGGATCAATAGCAGAAGTCCCCAATTAAGAAGAAAAGTCCCAACATGTGAGACTACATTCAATGCTCCTTTCCCTCTCATCTCCATATCCTATATTCAAGCACTACCACTGACCTTTAACAGTTCAAAGGAAAAGGGGTTAAATAATGTTCACATTTATACGCGTTTTATACATCAATAGGGAGAATAAAATAAAAATGAAGAAAAACGCAAAAAAAAAAAATGAATAAATAAATAATAATAGAACGTCATATCTCGTTATACCTTTACTTCATTTCATACACATATGAGTCTCTTTAATGCAATGTGTGCCTGTGCAGAACTTCGACAAATTGATTGTTTTTTCCTTCTTGTCATACATACTCACACATACTCACTATCAAAGAGGCTTAAATTAATACGACACAGCCTGAAAGAAAACAGGTGAAGATAAATCTTCAGGTTGTTATTTTTCCCCCACTCATTGGCACAGTAACAATAAACAAATAGAAAGGTAGAGAAGAAAATCATCGAACTAGGAAATATACTCAATTACTAAATAATAGTAATAATAATAATAATAATAATAATAATAATAATAATAATAATAATAATAATAATAATACTTACAACAACGTCAAGAGTGAAAGAATAAAAAAAATCAAAAACAACAACAAATAACGCTATACATCCTTCCACTCCTCTTCATCATCTAGAATCTTGTTATTTTTTTAGGGGAAAGAGCTAACCTAAACCCCCTCTTTCTTTTTTATATTATTTTACGCGTATTTTAGCCATCAGAGACAGAAGCTTCATGTACTGGAGTTACTTCGTCTGTCCATTCACCCTGGGCGACATCTTGCAGGGAGAAAAGCCGCACGGTTGTCTTGGCCACTTCCAGATCTCGTTTCAGCAATAGTATTTCACTCTTCTGCTGCAACAGCATGCGATCTTTCTCTGCTATTTCGTCCTTTAAGAGGGCAATCGTCTTCTCCGCTCTTGATACCGTCTTTCCTACCGCCGCGGTGGCTCTTCTCCTCGCATGTACTGTATCCCTATTCATATCCTTATTTTCATCCTCCTTCTCCATTTCCTCCACTTCTTCTACCGCCACCACTTCCTCTTCTTCCTCTTCTTCCGCACCAGCCGCAGTACCATTGGTATGAACAGCAGCAACATTAGTAGTAGTAGTAGTAGTAATAATAATACCCGCATTATCATTATCATTATCATTATCATTATCCTCCTCCGTTGTGTTGTGTGGAACGGCCACTGTGTATGGTCGGCGCAGTGCGGGAATATTCACCAGTCACCGGCCAAACACAAATGAGACCGGCACCGTCACGCGATTATTCCGCGTTCCCGCAGTTGCACCGCGTAATCGTCGCGCCGTCGTCGGGCCTCGAGGCGTTTTTCCCCCGCGGCGAGTTGCTCGTGCACGTCGATGCATCCAAAGAGGAAAAGGGGCGTACTGGCGGCTCGACTGGCACCGGCATATCCATTATAATCACCAGCCATGTAAAGATCTCCCGACATCTCCACATCTTTTTCTTTTTCTTTCTCAGTAAATCGCTTTCCATGAGGGAAGTTCGCATCCTGCAGTGCGAGTGTCTGATTGATGTAAACATCAGGTCTGCCTTGTATACACTGCTCTTCCGTAACGTTATGGGCAGACTGACAACGTTGCATTCTTTCTCCATTGCGGACATTACATTTCTCCTGGGATGTGGCTACAGGCGGGGATGCTGATAAATACGATGAATTAACACCGCGTGGTTCTCGCCTCACTTGCGGCTTTTGTAGCTGTGGGGAGAACTCGGCATTCTCGATCTCACTGCGTGATTGACTTTTTCTGTTATCACTATCAGGTGGAGCTCCCATCAGGCCTGTACTTACGGGTGGTTCTGTTGATGTACAGCTTTCGAGAAACCTACGATGTTCATCAAGACGTGCACGATGGCGTGCAATCACATCATCCACACTCATTTTTCTTTTTTTGTTTGGCCGTTCACTTGCGTAGATAATGTACAAAGGTGTACATGTTTGTTTGATGGCAATAGAAATTCTTAGTTCCCCAATTATATATATATATATATATATAATCTCCTTCGGTGTATGTCTGTCTGTTGCACAGGAATCGTGAAGTTATAAGAGGGTGAAAAATAAAAGAAATTCTCTTTGGCACTGTCTTTGAAGGAACAGCAACAAACTAATAGAAGAGAAAGAACAAGAAACCAACATCATATATATATGAAACAGTTAGTACAGAATCTCAGACCAGGTAACAGTCAAAGCAAGAACATAAAAAACACGATTGTTTCTTTTTTTCTTTTGTGAGTCAATGGAGGTAACAAAGAGAAAGGAATACACTTCTTTTAAAATACTTTCACATGATTCGGCCTTGAATATCCGCAAGGAAAATATGTATTAATAAGAAACACACATATAATAAACAGCATCAGTCGATGCTACTTACCAAAGCAAGGTATCTCACACATTACAGTAAACGCACCAATACATATATATATATATATATATATATATATATATATATATATATATATATATATATTTCACTTTACCCAAAAAGCTGAAATATGACTCCATCAAATCAAGAGTAGCAATAAAATGATAAAAGAAAGAATTTTTTGAGACATGTATTCACGTCCGCACAGTCACAAGGAGTGAAACCAACGATATCCGAAAATAGCAACTTCGAGACCAGGTGTAAACTGCGTTAAAAAACATTTTCTTTTCATCATTCCCAAACACACACACAAGTATATATATATACATACTCTCTACACACTTTACCCTGGTTTTATGCATATATGTGTAATGATGTGCAATAATGAGTATAAATGTGTATACAAGTTTGATAACTATTTCTACAAGCATCAATAATACCAGCGTTTCACACTAGTTTGTTAATATCCACACATCAATTATGTAGTACCATTAGCGGGAAAAAATTCAACCGCAACCCCTAACAAGAACTAGAGTTGATATTGCTTACAGTGTCTTTCTTTTAGTTCCTTCTTTTTTCTATTGCTTTCTCATTAGAAATTAACATTGCTTTGAAATTTATTATTTATTTGCTTCTCGTTCCACGACAGGGAACAATGGCTAGCGGTGTTACTTACAAATGAGTAAAGTGAAGAGGAGAACTACACCCATAATCGTTAGCATTGATAAAACCATTTAAGAAGATCAAAATAAAGAAAGAAAGAGTAGGTTTGCCTTCCGTTCATTACATAAGTGAATTCCCAACATCACAGAAAAGTAAAAAAAAGGCAAAAAAAAAACAAGTAATTGAGAAAAAAAATCCCCCCAAAGGAAAGTCTCCGAATAGGAGAAAAACAAAAACAAAATCAAACATCATGATATTTCCGCCTTAAATAATCGTTCGTAAATCCGTGTCTTTCTTTAGAAGAATGGGGACACATAAAACGCAGAATAATAAGGAAAAGAAGAAAAGAGAAATCATTTTTACCCTTGTAGTCCCGCAGAAACAACGTAGTTCACGCAAAGAAATATTCGAATTGATTTTCCCCATATATATATATATATATATATATATATACTTTTTTTTTGCATTGCCCTTCTTCTTTTCCCTCCCTGTTCTTATCTAATCGTGACGTTATAATTGAACCTGTACGAGCGCTATAAGCAATGTACTGACCATAACGACAATCTCAAGAATATTCACAATAATAATAGTGATACGAAAAAAAAAACATCAGAGGTCAACAAAGTTATTACACCCCCAATATGAGAAAAATAAGTAGGCAAGTAACAAAAAAGAAAAGACAATATAACACTGGAAAGCAAAGAAGATCAAGAAAAAAAAAATAAGGTAGATAGACATCACAGAGAGGTAGCACAACATAAATATGTATATATATACATTCATAGAAATATCTCAAGCCCAGTATGCGTTTTTTTTTCAAGTACAATAGCGAAACATCATTTCACCCCGTGGGCAACACTTTCCTAAAGCATTTTTATTTTCGCAGGGTAAACGATAAACGCCAGAGTAACACAGAATAAACAACAACAATAACGACAAAAAAAAAAAAAAAACGGCACACTTTAGAAGGGACATACATAAGCTGCCCATCGCATCAAAATTGGACGCTTATCATGTGGTGCTGGTGTGTACAAAATTCCATCTGGGTGTCTTGAGGGTACAATTTCCCCTTCATCCTCATCCATTTCATTATTAATATCCGAAACAACTGGACTTGCGAGTTGTCGTTCCCGCCGTTCATCATTGGTGCTGTAGCTATACAAAAAGTCCACCACATGACTAGAATTCGAGCAAATACACTCATCCACGATGGCATCCGTGTGGTTTGCACCGGGTACGAGAATAAACTCAATCACTACTGGTCGTACACGTGATTTGACTGCCTGTAAATATTCAGTGCTGGTGTAACGCTCTGCAAGATGGGCCCGCTGGGCATTACGCATCACAAATGCGATATTTGCGGATTCTGATAATGGGGCACTACAGTCAGCATCACCGTGAATAAAGAACATATACTGTGGAAGGAAATCAAAGATGTTCTTTGGAATCGCTTCTCCCGTCTCAGCACATCGTCTTTCAGTAAAGTAGGTGTTTAGTGAATAGCGTGGCATGTTATCACGTCCACCGGCTATTTGGTAAAGCACACGTTTATATAATCCTCGACGGTGAAAGTGACGCACAAGACCACGTATATTATAAATACCACTAACCCCTACATAACGTTGAATACTTTGTCGAGGGTTATACCGCTTAACATTATAGGCAAAGTTCTTCCTCTGTGTCTTATTTAAATTCTCCTCACTGTTACTACTCTCCCCATCACTTTCCGTATTCCGATGGCGATGATGATGATGATTATTATTATTATTAGAATTAGCGGCGGCCTGTTGTGCGTGCAGTTGTGCCTGTGAGAGAAGCGACATCATTGTGAGATGTGCACCGGCGGACTGTCCAATAAGTGTGACATCCTCTAAATCGCCACTGTATCGTTCGGCATTCTGCAGTACCCATTGAATAGCATCCGACACATCCCGCACCATTCCCTCCATATCCGTTTGTGGAAAGTTGCGATAATCGGGGCAAAATACAATATAACCACGTGCCGCCAATAAACGGGCAATGAGAAAACTCCACAAGTTAGATCCTATTATCCACGCCCCACCAATAATGGAAATCACAATAGGGAATCGGCGGCGGTGTAGTCGTGAACGTGCGGAGATGGTCTTTTCCTGCTCCATCATACGAAAGAGGGCGTCTAGTGGAATTGGAAGATAAATATCAAGTGTGGCGCGGTTGTGTAAATTCTTTCTATCCTCCTCATCCTCATCATCGTCTGATTCCGCCGTAGATGGAGCGTCCATCATCACTTCATCAATCTTCGGATCTGTATTCCTCTTTTCCCCTGATGTGGGTGCTGTGACTGTTCCCTCCTCTGCTGTTTCCGTTCCTCCTGCATTACCGCAGTAATATCGCTGGATCGCTGATATGGTATTGGCGAAGGAATCACTACTACTGAACTGCAGTGCACTATCGCTTGACCCGCCTGTTGTCATGCATTGTGGGAGTCCAGACATAAATCGACCATCCGCGGGATTTAGTGAAGTGGCGAGAATCTCCACGGCGTTCGGTTGGCCCACCATAGACTTTGTAAAAGATGTAGAGACTGTGGGATTATTTAATGCGATGTTGTTGTTATTGGCTCTTGCAGCGAGTACTTCCTCCGCACCGTACAAGAGAGGACCATCACGTGTGATCTTCTTAAGAAATATCTCAAGATTGCGGCGTTTAGTGCGTTTCGAGGAGCGATACGCCACACGACGAATGATATTTGGTGATAGAATATACCACAGAATGTGAGGGAGAAGGTACTGCAGTTCAAGCATAGCGTATAGAAAGAGACGTATTGCCATAAAAACCCATTTTATACCAACGCCCATTGCGGCAATAAGTTGCGCTGTGACACTTATCATCCATAGTATTTGCTGAATAGCATAACGCATCATCTTTAAAGTCTTTCTATTTCTTTTTTCTCAAGAGATAAATATATGTGCCTATCTTCAATTGGTTATTGCCACCAAGATAATATTATCTTACAGTTTCTCTCTCTTTTTTTTTTTGCTTTCTTTCCACTAACAGGAATATACGAATAGCACTAATTTATCAGAAGGTATAAATATTTTTTTAAAAATTCCTTTTGTAATTTTGTAAAGTATTTCTATACTTGTTTCCTCTTTAGCTTGCTGTTGCCTTTTCAGCGGCTGGGAGAAGAAAAAAGAAAAAAAAACAGAAAAAGAAAAGAAAAAAAATTCATCATTACCAAATTTCCAAGAGAATTTATGGGTACAATTAAAATAAGGAAACATACAATGGGTTAAAGAACAACAAACAAGGAAAAGAAAAGATAGATAGAAAGGGAGGAGTGCAATTAAAATAAAACTCAAGTGTACGGTGCGCAACGTCATCTCACACTCCTCACAATTGTTATGCTGTTACACATACACACACAGTGAAAGAGAGAGAGAGAGAGAGAGTGAATGAGAGAAAGACATACATATACATTGTTAAATGTGGAGGTTGTGGATAGTCTGTGTTATTGATGCGGAAACACAGCAACGGAATAAAAATAAAACAAATGCGAGGACAAGCGCAATAAAAATACCCAGAAAACAGGGGGAAAAAAAAAAGAAAAAAACAAAGCACAAACCAAACAAACTGAAAAGTGGCACAAAATTCAATTTTCAGAAGTAATCTGATCCCATAGATGCAAAAAGTACAATCCATGTACAGTTTCATCGAGAGACAATAACTTGGGAGTAGTGCCCATTTGAGTTCCAACCGCAGCTACATCACCACTATCATTAACAGTACTGGTAGCAGCATCATTAGTAGTAGTAGTAGTAACTGTTGAGGTTGATGTGGTTTGTTTTTTTCTATTCTTTTCATACCTTTCCACAGTTCCCCCTGAAGTGGAAGGTGGTGGTGGCAGCATCTCTGGCATTTCCTCAAAAGTCTCACCACACGATGGACACTTGTCTGGTAAACCAGTAGAAACATCACGTGGAGTGCAAGTATGGCAGCCACTGCAGAAGAACGCCGTAAGAGGCTTTACGACTTCTGTAAAGAACACAACTTCCTTTTCAGGTTCGGGTGTAGATAGAGGAATAGGACTATTTCCATTCGTGTTATTTCGGTCAACTAAACTAACTCGACGGGAGTTTCTTCTTTTATCTCCTTCTTCTTCATCATTATCCTTGATGTTTGCGTATTGTCCTTGTACGGCAAGTCGTATTTTCTTCGCAATTGAGCTCGCACTATTCTCAGCGATAACAATACCTTCTGTGGACATTGGTAGTTTCCTGTTTCTATTGGTACTACTACTAATACTAATACTAGGACTATGACTATTAGTTATTTTTATTCTGGTACTCGTGATACCACCATCCCCACGTGATCGACCATGTTGGCTTCTGCTTACATTTTTTTGTGTCCCAAGTACAATAGACTTCAATGAATTGTGTTTTGGGTTATACTCATACAACTGATTACACGCCTCATTAAAATCTAACGGCCTTGTGTTTGATCCCACTGCTATCGATCTTGTCTGTTCTCCCGTTAATGTCAGACGATCATTCCTCTTACTACTACTACTATTGCTATTGCTACTTTCCACACGTTGTTCACTTTGTCCATATTGACGCACTTCTCCCATTCCCATTGTTGTTGTTATTTTTATTGGATTGTTGGGAATCCACGTACTGCGCAGCCGCCGCGGCGCCCCACTTTCGTCCCACTCCACCACCACAACATTATTGTTGGAATCACTACTGCTGTTTCCCACCGCTGCGCCTTCCCGTTCAATAGAGTAATCAGCAACGGCAGCGAGAAGAAGTGGATAGAGTGTGCGTTCCGCCTGGGAGACTCGCTCTTCCACATCCTCTTCGACTTCCTTTTCTATACTTTTATCTTTTTTCTCTCTTGCTACAACATCCTGTTTCTTCTTATTCTTGTTATTATTGTGATGGGTGGACTCTGCTGGTGTGTACTGTCCCTCATACCATGGTGGAACTACACTTGCTGGAACATCAATTTCAACACCCACCGACTTTGATCTTGTCATTCCCTGCAATGGAAAAGAAGAATGATTATGACTCAACAAAACCTGATCTTTCGCTTCTCGTTGAGATTGTAATAAATTATCATTATCATTATTATGATTGTGATTGTCTTTACGTGCCGTTGTTGTTGTTGTAACTCCCCGCTTTACAACTTGACGTGATTCCTGCCGGCCGCCCTTCCGCAGGGACGCCAGTGTAATTTCAATATTACGCAGTCCCTCTTGTCCTTTACTGTACATGACACACTTCCTTCTTCTTGTTCTCTTCCAGTTGAACTATAGGGTGAATAAGAAAGAAATAAAGAATAGGCTGTTATTCCAGTAACAAAATCATATTACTTATAATACACACTTACACTTCTTCCATTTTTTCTTTGAATATATATAAATACGAAAGAATGGAGAAAACTTCGCAATGAAGGGGCTGTGAAATTAAACTTCATTTGCATTACTACTTTATTTTTATTATTACTCGTACCATCTTACCACAAATGAAAAAGAGCAATTAATAGCATTGGTTCTACGAAGAAGTCAATATAAAACTGCAAAAACAAAACAATAAGGGAAAAAAAGAAATTAGAAATAGATTGGGGAATAGACAAAACCGAGCGAAGAAAGGGATTAAAAAACAAAACAAAACAAAGAGAGCCAGATTAAAAATACAATTATGTATTAATATCTACTCTTTTATGCACATATTTACGCTTACATAATATATATATATATTGCTTGTGTGAATTTTTTTATTTTATTGCTCCGTTGCGGTGCAGGTTTCGCCTCCTTTCCATAGGCGATACCGCAACTGCGCATTCTTTGGCAAATATACCACAACCGGCACTTTACTGTTGTACTGAATCAGCTGTGGACTGTAAATTGAGAGAAATTTTTTCTCAGGCAATACACATGGCATCGGTGCATAGCGTGTAGCAGCCACAACGGGTCCAAGCTTCACAAAATAATATGTGTAATCGTGCCCAGGCACCTCATGTGCACTAACAATCCCTGAAATATAGTGCCGGTTCACGGTATCTACTGCCTCTATACGACCAGGCAGTAATTCAAGCATATAATCATCACGTTCTGCTTTCTCATTTTCAAGTGGATCAAGAAGAAACACACAACGTTTCTCATTTTCAGCCGGTAGTGGTAATTTATCGTGCACAGCGCGGTATTGTCTTCCTGTGGCTGCCGCTGCCACTGCCTTTACTATTCTTCCCATTTGCACTTCAATGAATAGTAATTGACAGGGGGTAAGTGCACTACAAACACGCAGAGAGAAAAAGATAAAGGTAAATAAAAATAACAACAAAAATGAATTAAATTACACGTGTTATTATTTTTTTT
This sequence comes from Trypanosoma melophagium, assembly GCF_022059095.1. NCBI lineage: Eukaryota > Euglenozoa > Kinetoplastea > Trypanosomatida > Trypanosomatidae > Trypanosoma > Trypanosoma melophagium. The sequence goes on along the minus strand of NW_027125138.1, from coordinate 85,871 downwards.
CTGTTGCCTTCTTCTCCCTCTTGAGTACTTCTCTGCCACTTTAACGCCGAGTGTGCCTTATTGTGATCACTGCTGTCCTTCCTATACCTTCTACAAGCAGCAATAGAAAAAAAAAAAATAGGAAAAAGAAGAAATATCTACAATAATGATAAAAAAAAACAGTCATACCAATTGTTTGGAGAAATGAAGGAATATTGTGATGGTGATTATTACTCACCCACACATCCACACGGACTCTCCTTCACTTTCTTAAATTTATTTACTCGTTCTTTCGTTTTCTTCATATTGTCATCTTACTTCAAACTCATATATCTGTGAACCACAAACCACACACCACATACAGGAAAATCAACATATATTACAAATACACACACCTTCTTTGTGTGACTAACAAATACAACAAATTCCGTTCACATATGCTTCTTTTTTACCTCCATCCTCATCACTTCGGTTCACACCCCACCCCCTAGTGTTCTGGAGGAGTCACAAAATTTCTTGAGATTGACTTCACGGATTCGATGTTACTGGTTCCTCTTGATTTGCATCTTTTGTTTTTGTTTTTGTTGCTTTTTTCGCTGTCTTCGCCTTCTTTGCCTTTTCAACACGCTCTTCCATCCTTTGCTTGTACTGATGGATACGACGTTGCACCGCCTTATTCGGTGGCACCAGTGTATGAAGCGGCTTACGGCGTGTTTCTGGCTCCAGTGGATTTGGAATCTCCTCCGTTGGTGTGAGTTTATCAACCAGTCCACTTCGCACAAAGTACATATATCCACTGTACGGCATATTGCTTTTCTGCGACCACCACTTCATGGGCCGTGCACTCGGGGCGTCATCAAAGACGTAGTGATCCACACCTTGATGAAGATTGTATTCAAATAACACGATTGGGGCACCCGTGACAAATGGTGATCCGATGCTTCCACCGGTGGGATACACTTGTTGTTTCTGCTGCGGTGATGTACTCCCCATCACCACCGGTTTTGACATTTGCAGTTTAAATGGGAGATCCACTTCAAGTGGGACGTACGGCGGGGGTGTGCGTGTGGCCCAACTCACAGGTAACAATATTTCCATATCATCATCTTCTTTATTATTATTATTATTATTATTATTATTATTCTCCTTGACGGGTGTCACGAGACGCGAGTGGAGGGCGGCGTTGTGTGCGAGTTGATGCACAACGTCCAGTGCGGTGTGTGCGGGTGCCTCAAACTCCCCAACGTACATCCGCCGCTGTTGGGCGATTTGCGTGGAGGCGATCAAACCGACCGCCTCCACCGCCCCGCCGGCGAAGTGCCGCATGTGTTCCCGCAGGAGGGCGACGTCGCAGTCATTTTGGCGGCCGACGGCGGGCGGGGCGGCGAGGGTGAAGTCGTGTGCGGCGAGTTGACCCTGAAGGGCGCCGACGCGGCGGGACCGCTGCCAGAGCATCGGCTTGCGGCTGAACCACGTGCCATATCCCTCCGCCTGCGAGACCGCCACGACTCCCCGCCGCACACCAGGCCGGCCGAGATGCACTAATACGGATTTATTATTATTATTATTATTATTATTATTATTATTATTATTATTATTAATATTATTAATATTTATGTTATTATGATTGGTGTTGATGGGTTCGATGATGTCATGGGCGTCGAGGGGGCCAACGTGGAGAATGTCGGTGCGGAGTCGCTCACCCCGTACGCCATAGGCACAGGTCACGTAGGATTGCTCAATAATTCCACGCGGGTGGAGAACACTGTGCTGGACGTGTGGGAGTAAATAAACACCATGGCCTTTTTGTACAATGTGTCGCAGGGCGTAATTGGTGTGTCGGGCCATACATTCAAGGGAGAGAAGTTTATTGTGATTGATCACCACACGAGGACCCTTACTATCATCATCACCAATATCATTACTACTACTTCTACTAGCATTATTCTCCCGTTCTTTTCCGCCATCTGAAGAGGAAGAAATAACACTAGTAGTACTAGCAATAGTTGAAGTAGAAGTATCTCTTCTAGAGGCACGACGAGGGCGTAGTGTTACTTCAGGAAGCAACAACGGTGCCCACTGCGGATCATCAAACTTATATGTGACAACATACGAATTAATGTTATTTACACTTTTGCTGCGGCGTACATTGGCTACACAGAGTTCATCCGCTCCCCTAACCCAACGATACGGTTTCTCCAATTCACCCGCGTGCGAGTAACGCTCTTCTCCCACAGCCCCATGCAATTTCACATGAAGAGCCACTGACAATGTGTTATTAGAAGAAGAACCACTATTGCTACTATTGTTTGATTCACCACCATTCCCTGGCTTCTGCTTTAGTAGTGGTAAGGTAGCGTTGGGTTGAGCAAATGCCATTGGGTACGTCAACAACCGCAGTCGTTCCGTACTGGGCTGACGCTTTATTGAAAGAAGTCGAAGTTGTTGTCGCATCTAATTTTTTATATTATTGGAGTGGCGATTCGCAATGATATATATATATATATATATATATATATATATATATATTAATTCTGCCTTCTCAAACCCTTTTTCCTGTCTTTCCAGTTATGACTCTCTACTCTAGCCTATTGAATTATCGTAGATGTATGCAAAAAGGAAAAAAATATGTGTTTCTCCTATCAAAGAGAGAGGATCAAATCGTCCTACTATTATTAATTGTTATTATTATATGTGCTTCCGCTACTGGCAGGTATATTTCCTCCACTCCACTGCAATACAAGAAACAAGAAAAAGAGAGAGAGAACAAGAAAAGTATGAAAGAAATAAGTCCTCGACAACACGGATAAGAGAAAATAAAAAGAATCATAAAAAAAAACAGGATCTAAAGGGTAGAAAATCAAAAAAAAAGAGTCTTGTCTGGTTCATTGTGTCACACACTCCCCATACATTGTATTACTTAAGGGATACAGATTAGCAACGCAAATAATAAATAATATTGTTTTGTGCTGACGAGAACCACTGTTTAGGTATGAGGTAGCGTTTATTATTTATTTATTAATTTATTTATTTTGTCTTTATTTGCTTACATGTTTACACCACCATGAAATAAGAACCATAAAATGAAACAAAAGCATATAAACCCGAAAGAAAGAAAAATAAAACAAAGAAAACAAAACAAGAATAAAGTAATACTGTGAAGCTGGGGTTCTTTAATGCTAGAAGAAAAAAAAAAGAAATAGAAGTTAGAGAAATACGTCTTAAGGGCATTTATCTTCCTTTTCTCATTCTTGCCAATGATCCTGTTAAGGTTGCATACAACATCAAAGATAAGAGAAAACCTGAGACCAATTAAGAGAATAAAAACCAGTAATAATAATAATAATAATAATAATAATTATTATTATTATTATTATTATAGAAAAAATGTCCAACGTTACAAAAATAATAATAAGTAAATAAATAAAACCAATCGAATACGTCACCCCACCACCATCAGCACACACAAAAGTGTAGGAGAAATAATAATAACTCTCTCTCTCTCTGGATGTATGTGTTTGCAATAGCTTAATGAATTACAATCGAAAAGTACCCTGGTATCAACCCCCGTGTTACTTCGAGCACTTGTCTTGGCCCCATGTTTCTTTTGAGTTTTCAATTCCATCAAACATAATCATAGAAAAAAAAAAAAATAGAAAAATAAAACGAAAATAATGAAACCAAATAGAAGAAAAAAAAAGAATACTCAGCATGATAATGTTTTTGTTTATTCCTGTTGGACTTTCGGAGGATATTGGAGAAGGGGCAAAAAGAAGTATTGCAGTACTTTTATTGCATTCCCCCCATCTCCCCACTCCTTTCTTTTGCCTTTTCACACATACACGCATACATACCATCTCATATAAATATAAATAAATAAATAAATAAATAAATAAATATATAAATATATTTATATGAGTTTAAATGAATAGCTCAACCCCTCTCTATTCTCTATGGTGTGGGGAGGAGCGCAAACATGCGTTGCACACCGCCGCCCTGCACCCGCCACGCCCCTCGAGACACCAATTGCATATCACGAACACCACAAGAAGAACAACTGCCCATACAAATACGTTCCTCCTCTGCAAATGCACCCCACACTGTGGGAGAAGATGCCATTACTTCTCTCCCCCAGTGCGGCTTTTATTGGTGTTCCACAGTCCCGCACAACGGGACCACACAACTCCAGCGATGGACAGTATGAACTTGAAAGCCCACCGTAGGCGTAACCCACACACGCCACACTTGTGATACGGAAAGACTTCTGGCGTTGGCAGCCCTTATTCTCTTTACTTGTTATCGTGGTGTTATTGATATTACTATTGCTATTGTTATTGATGGTGTTCACTTCTAGTGAAGATGTTTGTAGGAATTTCGCCTCTTGTGTCTTTTGCATGATACCCAGAATACGCAAGGCCGTCTCCTGCAACACCAATTCCTGCATATACGGTGGATAATTACTATCATCATCAAGTGGACCCGCAAACTGCCATGTTCCTTCCGTGATGAACATCTTTGCCACCAGACGGTCTAAACCCACATTGTCTTCCATGTATTGTTGTTGTGTAGTGTAGTTCACACCTTCCTTTATCATGCGTTGACGAATCTTTTCTTTAAGTACTGCACAGTGATGAGTATTGCATTCGTGGAGAATGTCATCCAACTCGCCGTTAATACCTTCAATGAAGTTCAATAGTGTAACACTATCTTTCATTTGGAATGAAGTCTCAGCCACGCCGTCTATACGCAGTCGACACACACACAGAGTTCATCACGGGGCTGAACATAAACCATATCATCTGGCATCAACTTTCAACACATCGCCATCGCCACATCCGTGATATATGGAGGAATTAAACCACTCCAGCGATGTTTTTCTTCTTCTTCTTCGTATTGTTGTTGAAATAGAGCATTCTTGGCATCTTTGCATCGTGTTTGACTCTGCATAGGCAGCTTGAACTGCTCTCGGATAAACTTCACCCGCTGAAAAACGGCAATAGCATGCGCCGCCGTCAGTGCAGGGAAGATCACCGCAAACACATTGTAATTAAAACGGATGTAATGGTAGTGTAATGAAGTAAATGCAATAAGTAATTCAACGAATGCAAGAAATAATCCACTCACAACCCACCAATTGAAGATAAAATGCAATGGTGATAACGTGAAAACGTGCAGGTACTGTAGATCTTTATTGGCCGAACCAAATGGTGCATTTAGTAAGAATACCAAGATTAAAACCGCATCCACAATCAAAAGAAGAGATGCAAGATAACTCAAGACGCTACGTCTGCATAAAAAGAATAATAAAGGCCGAATACCTGTGCATATCACGCCAAACACAACAGTCACAATCTCTACTTTGCCCCATTCCCTTTCATATATCACACCTTTTCACATGGAAGTTTACCAACGGGCACTCTCTTTCCAGAGAGAAGTCATGTGCAATTATAAATGTGGAAACCGCAAAGATGAAGAGGAAACAAATCGTCTGAAAGAGATGACCAGAAAATATAGCTCTCGCATCATAGCGAAAAGTGAATTCCTTAAATGCAACTTCTTCAGCAGAGTCGTCTTCGTCTTCCTTCGCATAATCTAAACGTCTCCCTTTACGCACCCACAAAAAACGCAGTAAACCACGATAGAGTTTACGATCAAAGGAGACTTTCCTTCCTTCATGAATTGGATTAACTCTCTCTTCGCGAAGAAATCCAGGGAGACCATTTTTTCTACCCACCTCAGGAAGATTATCGGAAAAGGGAATAACTGTAGGTTCTGTACGCTCTGAAAAAGGGAATTTATTTTGAACATCTGGGTGTCCAGATGCATGAGAAGCGGGATGTTTCGTTTTGTTTTTGCTTTTACACTTCTCTCGAAGGTAATCTAAAGAAAGCGGATTCACATTCTTTCTTGTCCCTGCCTTTATGTCTATCCTTTCTGCCAGTATCGGACTATCATCCTCTGTTGGAATAATTGTATCGTCCATGCCGTAATGCGGCATAAAATGACATCGAGGTATAGGAGGATATCCTGCTGTACGTGAAGTTTCAACGTTTTCGGTTTTTTGCTCAAGAAAGCCCACACTATCATCTTTAACGTGATGCTGAGAATACGGCACTTCCCTTGAGCCTATTTGAAACGAAGAGTGCTTCCTAGTACCATTTTGATTATCCCTTCCAAGATTCCACCATATACCAGAATGACTTCCACCAACACTTATTATTATTACTATTATTATTATTATTATTATTATTATTATTATTATTATTAATTATCTACAACATTGAAAATCTGTAAACCCTCTCTTGGTTCCACTGCAGGAACACGTATACTGTGGGGAGTCTGTATGATGCGGTAGTAGCGAATAGGTTCCGATTTACAGTCTCTTCGTGTTATTGTACTACACAGCACATCTGTAAAGACGCCATTGTAGATGCGTTTCACATCGGCCGTGCAGACTACGGCATCTGATGGGGCATAACATCTAAGCATATTAACTACCGCGTGGGCATCACCACCAATCATAGTTGCTGTAGGTGTTTTAGTAGCGGCATGCACAGCATTGCCCATGCGGTGATGTGTATAAACAGCTGTAATAGGACCATGATGGACAGACACACACAAACGGCCGTTGTGATTATTTTGATCTTGTAGCATTTTATTTACTCTTCGGGTGTTGTCCAGCATGGTGAGGGCGGCGGTTATAACAGCCACACAACTCTCATGTGGATGACAACCATCGTTAATTCCCGCTGCGAAGATGTAACGACCGCCGGTGTCGTAATTTCTTTACGTGTATTGCCCGTAATGTCTCATCAAAGGCGGTGTGAAGTGTAATCATGCAATTCACCACATGATGCGGCATCGGCGTACAACTCCACACCGCAAAGTCACACACCTCCAGAATGGCTAATGTTCCACATATGGTGCGATTAAAGGAGATGACTCGACGTAGACTGTGGGATGACCAGAGAGAACTCGGTTTACGTTCCACACGATGTCGCTGTTGCGATACACGTTCAGCCTCTGCGTGAAGTAAAGTCGTATCGTGAAACACACATCGCATTCTGCCTTCTGCCACCAGCAACTGCACAACACAAATCACAGATATCAACGTAACAATTGTGGGACGAAAGAAGTGTTCTGATAGTAATGCAAGAGGGTATGGCATAACATAGGAGCGAAAGGCAAACATACATAATGGGGTTAAAGCGATGATAGGAACAATAACGATGGCACGACAGCGAACAGTAGTAGCGCAAATGACTGGCAGTACTAAAAATAAAGCAGGAACAGTTTCAATACAAAATGCGCTCTGATCAACTTGCGATGTGTTCCTCATTTTAAAATTCGAATGTGAAGAGGTTCCAATAAGTGTATAATGTGTTGTAGAGCCTATGATCGCTAATAAAAGGGATAGAACACATCCGAATTCATACAATCTATGTTTACTAACTACTAGCTAATGTCCCTTTTTCAGGGTTTGGTTATTTATTCCTTTCCCCGACATATAGCCACACGGAAATAAAATAGTTGAAATAGTACCAATAACCAATTCTCCTATACCAGTAACCAAAAGAAGACAACCTGACCAAGTGTGTGTATGATTTGTTGAAAGCACCAATGTAAGTATGAACACCACACCAATAGTAATGGCCATAAAGGGTAACATTCGACGTATTCCCATATACAGAAACTCACGAAAACAGTCTTCAGTTTCATCATTACAGAAAATGTATCCAGAACAAGTAGTAGAAAAAAACTGTGATGCTTCTTGTTCAGTGCAGGAAGCGAGTTTTCGAATAAAGAAGGAACTCTTCGTATTACCTCTAGATTGAGATATTTCAGATAGTAGTACACTAGCCTGTGCCATATCTGAGTGCCTCTTTAAATATTTCGTCTTGCACTTCTTAGAGTTTTTACTCCACGGAATAGATTTCACATTTACAGGGTTTGCATCATCACCTTGATCCTGTTTCTCTTCATTGTAATTCTGGACATCCCTTTCACGAGACAGAGTATCCGGTATATTGACATTATGACTTCGCTGGGTATCAATTGCGTCTGAAGTAAAATGCACATAAGTTACATTACCCAAAAAGATATTCTTTAATTGTTTGGAAGTCTTTGATACTTGAAGCAAACACCGTGAATTATTCAATGGGGAATTTGGACTAGTAGTTCCGTCATCTTCAATAAGTCTTAACTTGTTACTTTTCAAAGAGTTACATGACTCCTCTGTATGACCCTCATAGGGTGATATACGTTGGCGCACGATTTCATCGCCTGAAACGGTCTTTGGAGTATTTAATACAGTACGTGGCTCTTCCCTGCCCTCTAGTACTACACTCCCAGCATCACTACGGCTGTCCCATACCCCATAGAGACTGGTCGGAATAGAAGAACCATCACTTTCTTGTGATTTTCTCCCAGAGAGAGAGAGAGAGAGATACTGTCATTGCGTACTTCTCTGATCTGAGGCGTTGTGGAGGCTACTGATGGGATGGAGTTTATTGATTGAGTTTCACAAGAGTTGCACCACTCTCTCACATTCTCATTCTCATTCTCTACGGAAGAAGTCATGGAAACTACGCAATAAAAAGGGAAATAGGCTGTTTTTTTTTTTCTGAAGATCCGAAGCAAACGAGTGGAAATATAACAGGATTTTCGTTCCTTGGTTTTTCTCCAGCAAGTGGCTCCTTTCCTCCTTGACTTTCACAGAAAAGACAGACACACAGACAGAAAGAAAGAAAGAAAAAGTATGCCTTTCTCCCCTCCCTTCACCTATGTATACCTTTCCGCCCTAATGTATGTGTATGCCCTTATGCAATCGGAATAAGGTATGTATCTTATGTATGTATTTATGTATAGATTTTATTTTGTGCAGCCTTAGTTATAATTCACTCTGTAGATGTGAGAGTGCGCCGAGGCCCCCCACCCCAAACACAGTAGTGAACAATAAATAAAGAGAAATACCCACAACAAAGATTGGTAAACCTTTTTTCAACACTGTTACAGTGGAAATTCGACAAGAAAAAAAGACAGTAATAATGAAGAAAAGGGAAAGTAATTTACAGATAGTGATGGGTTTGTCCCATATTTTTAATGCGGCAGTATACAACGAATGGATGCAAGAAAAAAATAAATAAAAGAAACAAAGATAATTAGCGAACCAAAAAAAGAAAAAAATGAGATGTCCAACACAAACACACTTCTTTTCTTTCTCTCCTTCTTCCTCTGTATCAGTGCAACGAAAGTGTGATAGATACTCCCCACCACGTCATTCTATCTTATTTTATTTCTTTTTTTTCTACCTTGTTCCTTTTTTCTTTTTTTTCTCATGTTTCCCACGCCCCTTATGTTTTCCTTCCTTTTTTTTCCTTTTTCATTCCTCTCTCAAATGCGGTGGGTTCCATGGGTCTCGAGAAGTTGCGGCATAGAACAAGGACCAGGGAGAAGAAAACATTACGAACAACATCAACAGCCACATAGCAGTGATTATCTCATTAGAAAAATATGCATGTAATCATTGCTACCACTACTACTACTACTACTATTAAGAAATACACTGTCTCTCCCACTGCCGCTGCTATTCTCCAGTACTTCTCAACCCCGACCAGGATTGTTTTTCTCCTAACGCTACAACAAGAGATTACTACCTCCTAACAGACACATATAAACAGACGATATACATGAATATATGCACACGTACAAGTCTTCCACGCTGCGTCTCTGACATTTTTTTCCCCTTTCCTTTTCCTTTCCACCCCAAGTCCTCTAGTCAATCTTGATATCGAAGAGACCGACCTGTTTGGTGAGATGGCTTGGGTGCTCCTTGCCGTCAGCCTTTGCCTTCTCTGCGTTGGCCTCGTTCTGCTTCACAAGATCGGCGGGGCACGACTTGAACTCCGCCTCCATCACCCGCTGGATGCAGTAGCCGAGGCGGAACTGGCCGCTCTTCACACACTCACGCATCACCCACGTCCACGACTCCTCGTTTGGCTTCATCTTGTTACGGTGGTTCATCTCCTCCAGCAGATCCATCATTGCACAGAACTTGCTCTCATTCTCCACAGGGTGCTCCTGCTTGGATGGCGCTTCAAAGATACGCTGCAGTGCAGCGTTGTACGTGGCGATATCGGGTGGGCAGTTGCTCACATTCATGTTCACCAGCACCTCACCGGCCTCGTCATAGTACTTGCACTTCTTGATCTTCTCAATCCACGGGGCTGTGTTCGTGTCCACCTCGTAGCCGAACAGATCGTACTTCTTTGCAGCACTGGTAGCCGCAAAGCGGGCGGCAACGGCGGCGGTACAAACAAATGGGCTAGCGACACGGCGCATTACAAGTGCGAAATCTCAAACAAGCAGCTCCTTTGAATCGTAATGGAGAGCAGGAATAATATATACATACGGGGTGTACAGTAACGTGGAAAATAAGAAGAAAAAAGAGACAGAGAAAGAGACAGAGAGAAAAAAAAAATATATATATATATATATATATATATATTTGGCAGTACAAAACACACCAGAACCCACTCCCAAAGGTCAAGGTGTATCTAAAGGCAATTTCTACACATAAGATCATCTCAGAGGAGGAAAAAACAAACAATACGTAACCTTCTCAAGACTGTTATTCTCTCTTTCTCCTTTTTTTCACTCACTTAGTATCAGCTAATCCTTGTAGGCCCTTTTCTCCCTCTTGTGCAAATAAGAAAGAAAAGAGAGTCTGTCATCACAGCTCAGTGCAATCAGTCCAACAATCCGAGTCAAGGTAAGTAGAGTATTACCACCAATCACCACCATTGAGAAGAAATATGAAAAAGCACATGTAAGCACTTTCTTCATACTTTCTGAAAACTATCCCCCTTCCCTCTCTGCTTAATTATCATCTACAGCTTTATTCTCTACTACTCTGTTTTTTTGTTTCGTATGATCAATTGTTCCCCTTCTTACCTCTCATATTTAGCCTTTTTTATTATCTTGCGGCAAATATCACAAACAAACGAACAAAAAAAAAGAAAAAGAACCACACAGATCCTCACCTTGGTCCACCTCATCCACGTTTTTTTTACTGTCGCGGCTTCTCCTCACGTGATCTGCTCGATACAGTTACGAGTGTGTGCCCATACCTTTATAAACAGAGTGACTCAAAAGAATCATCACACTACGAACAATATACCGGTGAAGAAAACTTGATTATCGGGTCTCTATGCTTTGCAATGACAGCAACAAACCACAGTGTTAACCCATCTACCCTGTCACAGACACACACCGAGAGAGAGAAACGTTAACATATATATACCAAAATCCCTAGATGTATTGAAAAATGTATTCGAGCAGCATCACTACCACATAACCTACCTTTTTCCCTACAGCGATACGCGGTCACATCACATCCAAAGACACACACACACACACACACACACACAAACACAAACAGAAAGGACAAAAAAACATCAAACCCGCACGTACAAGTCTTCCACGCTGCGTCTCTGACATTTTTTTCCCCTTTCCTTTTCCTTTCCACCCCAAGTCCTCTAGTCAATCTTGATATCGAAGAGACCGACCTGTTTGGTGAGATGGCTTGGGTGCTCCTTGCCGTCAGCCTTTGCCTTCTCTGCGTTGGCCTCGTTCTGCTTCACAAGATCGGCGGGGCACGACTTGAACTCCGCCTCCATCACCCGCTGGATGCAGTAGCCGAGGCGGAACTGGCCGCTCTTCACACACTCACGCATCACCCACGTCCACGACTCCTCGTTTGGCTTCATCTTGTTACGGTGGTTCATCTCCTCCAGCAGATCCATCATTGCACAGAACTTGCTCTCATTCTCCACAGGGTGCTCCTGCTTGGATGGCGCTTCAAAGATACGCTGCAGTGCAGCGTTGTACGTGGCGATATCGGGTGGGCAGTTGCTCACATTCATGTTCACCAGCACCTCACCGGCCTCGTCATAGTACTTGCACTTCTTGATCTTCTCAATCCACGGGGCTGTGTTCGTGTCCACCTCGTAGCCGAACAGATCGTACTTCTTTGCAGCACTGGTAGCCGCAAAGCGGGCGGCAACGGCGGCGGTACAAACAAATGGGCTAGCGACACGGCGCATTACAAAAGTAAAAGTTGTATGAATATAAAAATAATAATTCAGAAGAGAGGCAAAAATAAAACTATAAGCGAAATGGTACTCTTTTAACTTTCTAATAACTAAAAATGAAAAAGAAGAATTGGAAGAAAAAAAAAAAACAAGTTCTTATAATTCATTATAGACTCGTGTGTCAATTATTCATCCCACTTCTGTTACTATCCTAACCAGCACATATACCCCCCTTTTTCTTTTTTTTTTTGGCAGTGCAGTAATGCTGAAGAGACAACATGATCTTTCTGTTGCACAATTCAGAGAAAACAGCACATTGTTGCAAGGGTCTGTTAACAACAGCGCTTGATCAATGTATATGACCGAGAAACTTGAACGATCTCCCTTTGTGTTCTCATATTTTTTTTCTTTTTTCCCCTTTCCCATGACCTTTCTTCACCTTCCTCTGTATCTCTGTTCCGTCCGTTTGCATGTATGCATACCGACAATGCTTACCTCTTAAGTTAGGAAGAAGTACAAAGTAAGCACCGGTTTACATCATGCATTACCTACTCAATCATTCTTTTTCCTTCTCTCTCTATCTCTCCATTTTTTGTTTCGCATAAATGCAAAATAGAGGGGAGAGCGAAAGAGAGAGAGAGAGAGAGAGAGAGAAAAGAAAAAGAGAGATGAGTGACAGACCCATTCACGTGCCTCTTCTATTGGTTACTGTATGAGTATATATGTATATAAGTGTATGTATGTATGTATATATGTATGAAAGAGAGAGGGAGAGAGAGATATTGATAGAGATAAGAGTAGTTGTATATGTAGATATGTTTCCTCTTTCCTTTATTCTTTTTTGTTTTCTCCTCTTACTCTCTTACTACTACAGCTTCCTTCCCTAAACACCATGGCCCTGAGTCTCCTTCCCCGACATTTCATCTCTGCTCTTCCCTTACACATTAAAACGGTTGTCGTGTGTTTGATAGACACTCCCTTCCGCCGCCAGACTCCGCAGCGCCACACGAACGTCGCTAACCCCAAATCCGTACTTCCCCGCCACTGCAGTGAGTTCATCCATTGTGAGTCCCACATCTCCCTTTCCATTTTGTTTAATGGCGTTTAACAAGACATCTGTGGCGAATACTTTGGCACCACCGCCGGGGAGTACATTCTGGCCGCCGATCACACTCGCCGTGTTACTCACCGCCGGCGTCGCCGTCTCTGTTTTTGCATGCCGATTGCCCTGTGTGAGCCGCAGATGTGTGAGAATGGCATCCAAATAGTGATAGTTCAGTTCATTGCAGTCCGACACCAGTCGCACCGTGCCTGTTACGATGAGTGCATCCTGCCACACTTTCACGGTGCCGCCGGCCCGCACAAAACACTGCAGGGGGAGCGGCGCTTCCTCATGTTCGGCTGTCATCCACTGCCGCACCACAACAATGCCGGTGCCGTCGCTGATACGATAGCCGTAGTGTTTCGCCGTCACGGCGCCAGCAACGCGGCCGGTGGAGTCGTCTTCGTAGCCCACCACACGGCCCGCCACCGCAGCCTGCGTTATTTCCCGCCCGTCCACGACCATCACGCCGTCGCCCACCCGCTGCGCCCCCAGCAGTTGTTTAATCGTCACCGGGCGGATCGGGTGGGCACGGCGTTGGGGCTGATTTCCACCACCACCACCGGCAGTATTTCCCTGAGTACCGAAACCGTGATCGTTCAAGCTCATCCTCCTTCTTTCTTGAGATGCGTTGCAACTTGTATTTGCTGCAGCAGAGAGATGCGCACACATTAGAGAAAAAGAAGAAAATAAAAAACCAAGGGAAAGAGGCATTTAAGTGAATGAAAGAGGTGGAACAACAAAGAAAGGAGGCCATATAGGACAAACAAGAAACACTAGAAACCAGATAATCAATGCTTCTGGAAGCAGCATTCTCATCACATGACATCATCAAAGAGAGACTATTAATGAGGTAAAAAAAAAAGGGGGGGGGGGGGGGGATAATGCTTTTTTTTCTCCCCCTTCTCTTACTCTACGCAACGAATCTGCTTGCTGACAACGTTGTCTATCTACTGTAACTAACTGTATGTAAATGTATATACCAGAAAACACACATCATATAAATAAATAAATAAATAAATAAATAAATATATATATATATATATATATATATATAATTATATAAAAATAAAATATATATATACATATATATATCATCACTCCTCGCAAGCCAGCATTCCGTATCGCAGATAAAAGTATTTTTCTTCTTCTGTTATCTAACGAAATTGTAATTCTGTACATCTATTTCAGTGGTGAATCCTTTTTGAGATTTTTTTCCCCTACTCTTTGCCATTTCTGAGTTTTTTTCTTTACTTTGATAGGGGGTAGAGGAATAGGGAGCTAACAAAAAAAAGCAAAAAAAAAAAAAAACGATTCCAGAGACATCCAAACATACACGAGGATACAAACAGACACAAACATTGCCACTCAAGGAAAGCAAGTTGCAGGAAGACACATACAATATCAGTATATACTTATACCGATAAAGAGCAACAATAAGAAACCACACATCCTAAACACAGACACAAAAACAACCATAAAGTCTAGATGGCTGGGCATCGATACAAATATGGTAAACCCTGTGTACGTTCTTTTGAGTGCTGCATTTCAACCAACACCCGCTGCGAACCCGCATCAGCGCCACCTGTTCCACCCGTCTCAAGTCCAGTGGCATCAGGATGAACCTTAACCACACGTGGTACTGCGTCAAGACCTTTACTACCACCAATAGAGGGTTTTTGCATAGCCTCCGTCGCATCTGTGCCATCAAGCACACAACGCTGCAGAACACGTGCAAGGCTGAATTTTGTATGAATTTTCTGCATAGATTTAGAAGAAGCGAGAATACGTTCGGCCAATTGCAAAGTATCGCGAAAAATAGCTCGACGTAACACAACACCGATACTTTTGGATCCATCCCATTCCTTTGTGTGTCCTGCAGCATTATGAGGTACTGCTTTCTTTGCTGCTGCGGCGGTAGAAATAACAGGTTGATGAACTCCACCCTCCCGACGTTCTCGATCATTCCTTGGGCTACTACCTCCTCCTACTGCTTCATTTCCTTCATAGTCTTCTCCATCATCCGTATCTCCAGCGACCGAGTCATTCGCTGCTCGTTCTATCGCCTCCTTGCTCCAGTTATTCTCCCGTGCAATCTCTTCCACTCGTTCTCGCATAATCGCCAAAGCTCCTGCGACTTCATAGTCATCAATAAACTTATCATAGTCAAGATTTTTGGCAAACTCAAGTAAATCGTCTGCGTCTGCAAGATCGTCATCTAGAGCTTCATCCTCTGTTAAGGCCCACTTTGGCTTCCTCTTCTTTTTCTTTTTTGAAGCATCCTTTTTCTTTCCTTCTTCATCTGCAGGTGAAGCAGTGCGTCCTGGTTCAACCATTACTGGTAGCTTCGGCTGCTGTGAACATTGTGCTCCTTCCTTGGTAGCGGACTTTGTTGGGTCTTCTACATTAGTTGATTGAATTATGGTTTCGGCGCGTCTCTGTGCTTGTTGCCGAACTTGCTCAGCCCTCCGTGCGAGCTCAATCTCCCGCTGTATTTCATCATCCTTCATTTTTCGCACCTGCTCGGCGAAGCTACGTAGCCAGCGCCTATGCCGCGTTAGCACTGTACACGCATTGGCGCGTCGTGATTTGTAGTTCTCTAATCGCATACGATGATTACGCTCCATGGTGGCGCGTTCCTCTGCCGATGGACCGAGTCCTGCCGGTGTTTCAACGGTGCCTGCGGGCACAAACGCGGGGGCGACTTCTCCGCCGGCGGTGATGAGTCGTGCGGTCCCCGCCGGTCCCCCGCGGAGTTGCGAGGACGGGCCGTACGGGAGATTTGCCGGCCGGGCGCTGAGAAGAATGCCCTTGTAGTTCTCGAGGGAAATACCGGGGGCCTGTCCTGTGCGGTCGTACATCGCCGGGGCCTTACTGAGCAGCACATCCTTGTAACTCTCCATCGTGTTTTTTGTAGAGGTTGGTGTAACACGTAGTTTACGGCTGTGTTGTGCTCCTTTTATTTTTCTTTTTTTCTTTTGGTGCGTGTGTATGTTTGTATGTATATATGTATGTTTGTAAGGGGGTTCTGAAGGACTCTACCTTTCACTGTGCACGCTTTTTTTTCCCTTTGTGTTCTTCCACTTCGTGTGAGGAAGTGTCCAAAATGGAGGTGAGCTAAACAGGAAAAAAAATTTACGACCACAAAAAAACTAATAATAGATAGATAGATAAGAAATAGAGATGATGTGAGAAACAAAAAAATGAGAGAAATAAACACATTTCAGGGAGTACATTCCTGAGGAAATGAAAAGAGTTAAAAGTAATTGGCAAAAACCAGTGTACTTATTTCATATTGAAAAAATAAAATTTGCTTCAATTTCTGTACATTCATACATAACGTTTCCCTCCTTCTTTCTTGCTCTCTCCTTCTCTCCCTCTCTAAGAAACGTGCTTATTTTGTGGGATAAAATTGAGTTGCTGCTGTTCTAATACAACTACTACTTCTACCATTGCTGATGCAGCTGCTATTATCCCAATTATCTCCCTTTTTTACCCACAATACTCTTGATTCCATCAAATAAATGAAGTAGATCTTTTTCTAGTGGTTGTTTCAGCCATCTGAGAGCTACTAGTTCCTTCTCCATTAAATACACGTTTACTTCGCATCATATTTACTACATTCTCTGTGAAAGGAATTCTTGTAAGACGTGGTGTTATCTGTTGTCCCCAATGTGAAGCACATAGTAAAGGCAATGATAACGCCTTACGTTTTTCAATTTCTAGCAATAATGTAAGTTCTGCTTCTAAAGGTAGCATACCATCATCATCACAGTCATCATCATCCCCGCCATCCTTGTTATTCTTATGGATGCTGCTATTTTTTGCTTCATCAAGTACGAGAGCGTTTTGTGGCTCTTGTTGTTGGTTAAGGAATGCATGACCCAATCCCTTGGCACAAGGACCACGTAAAAGCTCCTCTCCTGCACGTTGAAAAAAAAATAGTGCCTCTTCAACGGATAAAGTAAACTCAAAAGCCATTAAAGGACCATCTGATGCCATACTACAATCCTCTGTTACTCCTACTGCTGCTGTTGGGGTTGCCGGTTGTGTTATCGCTAGTTCTGCAGGTGGCGTTGGTGGTGTTGTGGCGCCCGATCGAATTAATTGATTAGAATGAGTCAGTTTTTTTGTTCGTACACTGTTTAAAGCTGCTAATGCATGGAAGTAACGTTCAGCAGTGGCTTGAGCACCTTTTGTTGCCGCAACAGCATACAACACATCTGGAAGAAATGGCACACAACGTGAACATAACTCTCCATTTACAAATCCAAAGCAAACTGTAAGAATACGAAGCATATATCTCTGGATAAATGCTGCATAACTTAAAAGTGAAGGATCTTCAAAAAATGGCCACCATTTGATACGTTTCCATGCCTTCATAGATATTGGTTCAAATCCCTGTACATCACCTGGTCCTTGTTCCCGTAGTACATATGGAAGAGATCTTATCATGATACGTAATTCCATTGTACAAGGTTCTTGAGAAGTCCCTGTTTGCATTGTATCAGTGAAAGAACCAGAGGACTCATCAAAATAGAATCGTTGAAGAATAGCACTAATAAAGAACTCACGTAGATGAAGCAAAGATGGTTTCATCCTACAACTCTCTACTATATCCCTTAATGTAGATACTGAAGAATCCATTCTTGCGATATACATATTAGACCGCTGTTTTGGAAAATCATGTTGCTGAGATTGCACCGCAGCGTGAAACATTTGAGAGATTTCACGTTCTGTTAAAAAAATCATCTTTGTATTTCCAAGGTAGTCTTTATTTTTAAACCAAGGAGGTATGAAATTTGTACACAGCTTACCTTTTTCTTCCATTTCTTTACTATCTTCTCTTATATTGGATGGGAAGGGTAGGGTAATACCAAGTCTTGCGGCTATAGTGTGTAACCGGGATGGTAGAAATTTCCAGAGAGAATTTAACTGTACTTGCATCATACAATGAATAAATTCTTCCTCATCAAGTATAGCCTTTTGATACACAGAGAAGTTTTGCAGAATAACTTCAAATTCCGTCTCTCGCCAACAATCACGCACTTCATCAGAGGAAAGATCCATTGCTGGAGCTAAAGTGGAAAGCAGTTGTAACGCCAATGAAGGAGGTGGTGCCCCACCCACTTGTTCAACCAGTTCAGGTGGTGAAAATATAGCCACAATATCAGTTGGTCTACTCTCTAGTGGGAAACAACCATTAGGAGAAATAGCCAATGCCGTTGCATACATAGAGTCAATCCAGCGTGCCGCACACGCACCCGCAATAGCACAACATCGTCGTAATGATCGAATCGCAGCTATGGCACGACCAATCGTAACGGATATGGTAGAAGTATTAGAATCAGAAGATCTCCGTTTTTCATCCATCGGTGAAAAGGCGAAAAGATGTTCCAATAGTACTCTTGTAACAGGAGAAGCCATTATTTCTAGACTTTCAGAGTCTTCTAAACCAAATTCACTGCAAACATTTTTTACGAATGTACGAAAGCAATCCAATGCTGTTTCATGTACACGAGATGCGTAGGACCATAGTGTTCGTTGAAATCCATGAAAAGATGCCGCCTCACCGTCCAGTTGTTCTACCATAGCTTGTACTTCAGCGAAACTGAGTCGTGGTACGGATTCAAAGAAATTTTGCTTTGTAGATTCAGAAGTAATAGACGTTTTTTGATTTGACATTCTTTCTTCATTTACAGTTTCAGAAAATGGTGATGCAGGTGAAACTACCCTCTCCATTTCATGATTTCCATGAGATGAGGAAATAATATGACCACGTGCCCATGAACATAAATTTTCCAAAGCCCTTCCTAAAGAGTTAAGTGCTACATTTAACACACAATATAAAAATAACGCACAGGTGGCAGTTAATTTAGACATTCCTTCTTCTTGAAGTCCATAAAGTGCTTCACGTGAGTCATTGTAGTTTTTGTCTACTGAAATGAAATGAACTGTACGGCTGAAAAATTCTCCATTACCTCCAGTCATTGTAGCAGGAGTGTTACCGAAGCGTTGTACCACCGCTGCTGATGGTACTGTTGTTGTTGTTGTTGTTGCCGTTGTTGGCATTGTCCAAAGAGATGGTGGAAAAACATTATGTGACATAAACCATAATAAGTCTGTTGCAAAGTTACGAAATACCCGATACATTTCAGTTTCCATTAATACAGCATTTTCAATTGCCATTTCACTCTCTTTACGACCTCCAACTGGGCTATTTCCCCCAGTAGAACTCTGTGACATGACTGTAGTAGTTCCACCAGAAACTGTTGATTCACTCCAACGATTTTGAAAACGTTGTTGAAGTTCCACCAAACGCATAAGTATAGCAGAAGGAAGACGGTAATCACTCAACCTTAACGGTGCCACCAATTGCCCTGGAACAAGACTCTCATGACTTATTATACCCCGATTAGCAGGGTTTAGTAGAGTTTTCAGGATATTAATAATAATTTCTACAGGGTTCGTGGTATCTGAAGCTGAACTAATATTTTCCTTACGGCGAAAGAAAAGAACCTTTGGAAATGTCAATGGAGGAGGAAGAGGTGTAGAAGCCAAAGCATTTATAGCCGCAAGATCACTCGCCTTACGAATTACCATAGATCGAGAGCGTTTCTTCATTCTTTCTGCACTTGGTCTTTCAGTATCCGGTTCATTTGGGATATGTAATTTAGCAATGTTGCTACACCACGTTTTCAATACTCTTCGCATCTTTCGATCTTGATGTATGAGTTCATGACGTAGTCGGTTCATAGACCAATCAGCTAATGATTCACTTCCTCCTTCTTCACCTAATGTGGTTGTTGAGTTTTTGAGCGATTTTTGATCAGAAGAGTACATTGAAGGATTTTGACACGCCATACGCATTCGTCTATAACGTGAAGGGACATCACACTGAAGAAAGACTCCAACAAGACATAAAGGTGGATATACACGATTACGCTGGGATTCAGTTTCCTCTTCATTTAAAGGCATAGATGTTCGAATAGCACCTTTTTTACCAGGATGTAACATTGTGCTTCTAGGACTTTTCCTGCGTGATATTCCACCACCAGGTCCATCTTGAGAAGTTGATGTTTTTTGTCCGGATTTTCCTTTTGGAGAACCTTGGGATATAGATAAGGGTGTTGTTACCGGTATTGACGTTTGCGCATCTTCATTTGCTTCTTTAAGTTTAAGCATTTTATTCATTTCCTGTTCTGCTCCTTCTATAGCCACTGAAAGTTTTTGCTGTAATGTACGCCAAAATGTATCTGACTCAGGAAAATTCACCAATATTAATGTACGCATTATCTCCGTTGCCCCTCCTGTAGAAATATCTATTGTATCCACCTCACTAAGCATAACAAGCTGAAGATTATTCAAATAGACTGCGATAAGTTCCTTTACAAGCGCATCACTTAATGCATCAATGTACTGTTTAGACTCTGTGATATCCTCTACTTGCTGTTTACCATCTCTAGAACGCCCTGTGGCATATGAGACAGTCGTATTCCATTTTATCTTTGTACCACCAGGCGAGTATCCACTATTACCAACACCAATACTACCAGAAGTAGCACCCATACCAGCACTGCCTTGGCCAGATGTTCCCCCGGTTGGAATGCGAGTAAGCATAAATGGCGTGAGAACACGATAAGGGAAATTTTCACTATTGTTACAATCAGACTCTGTTGAACCTTTTGTGGTATCGGTTGGTGTAGAAACACTGAACTGTCGTTTCTGCTGGGTAGTGGGTGGGGCATCATGGGTTCCATCATTACTTGTCATATCCACAAGTGCCTTTAATCCACTTAAATCATCACCGTATACAAAGCAACCAACAGGTGGTAAACGATGTATCCATCCTGGTGCTATTTCTTCAGGAGACTGAGAATCCTGTTGGCGTCGTAACTCATCCAATTCCGAACGAAGTTTCATTTCTTCATTATTCTTTATTAAACGAGTAGCTTCTGCTATACTGGATGAAATATGAGTTTTCTCATACTTGTATTGCATTGCAGAAACACGTTTAATAATATGTTCAACAGTTGTAGTATTATCTTCTTTATTCCCACATTCATTGGGAACTTCTGTAGCTTCTCTTGCTATTTGATCAATTCCTGTACTAGAAAGGGTTTCCTCCTTTGGACTAGATATATTTTTATAGTTAGGATTACATAAATCACGCAGTGAATTCGTAGCAAGGAAATCACTCATAGGTTTTAAACTTGTTTGTGGAAATACAAACTCACTTACCCATGTACGCCACTGTGTAACACTAAGATCTTGCGGAACTCGCTTTACTGGGAATCCGGTATCACTACTAATAGTATACATTCCATCTGCCACTCGCATGGCTACTTCTACCAGACCTGTAGCAATAGTATGACAGTATTCCACTACTGCATTAGTCTTGGATATACTCTTCAAAGTTTGTAACTCTTCAGTACCTAAAGAAATAAAATGTGATGAAGCACGTGGAGAATTTTGAGTATTTTTCATAATTTGAAATACTTGCTCTCGTAAAGCTTTTTTCTTTTGTAGTTCCTCTGCTCTAAATAATTGTCCACCAACTTTTTGAATACGTTTTGCATTGGCTTCCTGAGCCAAACGTGTTTCCCTTTCCAGTAAACACCTAGCTTTATCAATTACATCTCGCAATGCGTTTTCCTTCTTAACAACACTAAGCATGGACTCATTCTCCCGCTTTTGCTCTTCTGCTGCAAATTGACGATACTCTTTTTCGTGTCGTAGTCTAGTTGCCTCATCCTTTGCCTTCATAATGGATGTGAGATACGCGTGGGAGTTGTTTGTCCGTAACGTCCCACCAGTTGAGACTGTCATTGCAGTTGTGAGAGCCCCATTCTCTTCACGGAGTCCAAGGCGTCGTAGATTCTCCTCCATTTCACTTAATGCAGCAAATGTCTCTTCTGGTGTTTCATCATTTTCACGGCGTTGTTGTTGCTGTTCTTGTTGTGCGACCCTCTTGTTTTTCCGCGGCATTGGCAAATACTACAGGACACTTCAACGTCTTTTTTCTTTCTTTGTGCGTTTGGGTAATGGTAATCCCTCTGTCCTTCTCACACCTGTCTGTGTGGTGGAGAAAAAAAGCAAAAAAAAAAAAGAACCATACATATATATGGAGAGAGAGAGAGAAAGAGAATTGAAAGCAAACAAAAGGAATTGAAAAAAAAGAAAAACGAGGCGAAACTGTTCCTAGGTACACCACACATTCTGTTATAGTCAACAGAATTAGCGTACGCAAGTGAAAAAAAGGGGGAAAAACAAAAACTCTTTCACCAGTTGTTGCTCACCAGTGTAGTAAAGAACGCAATCTGAAGAGACAGAAAAAAAAAAAAAACAACAACAACCACGACTGAGGAATGACAATAAAAACAAAAAAGAAGCATACACACAAAAAGGAAAAATAAAAAAAAACAATCACACTAAGCTTTAATTCTCCTTTAAGAGAATTTCCATTTTTTTCTCCTTTGGTACCTCATCCACGATAACTCTTCCATTGTACGATACCCCAGCAAAGACCCAAGGACCACCACTACTCCAACAGGCATCCACGACAGAATCTCCAAAGTCTGCGAGTCGCCTTAAACACACCGCCTGTTCTTCATTCGCATCCTGTTTTGAGGCATCCCACAACTTTAGTGTGTGATCAGAACCGCATGATAACAGTAATTCATCATGGAATGGATTAAACAGTGCTTTATGTGCCACGTGATCGTGAGCTTTTAAATGACGTCTCTTGTGCGCTACGCATTCCGATCCATTCATGCGAATATCATGCCAAAGAACAAAACCGTCGTCACCAGATGATAATAACATATTTGCATGACAACTACTAAAATCTATACAACGTGTTCGACCAAATCCATGAATAGCATTCGTGTTTGCAATAGATACAGGTTGTTTTTTCCTTGTGTCGATCAAATATAATCCGATATCTTCACATGCCGTAATACATACAGATGAGTGATGAGGATCTAAAGCTGCATAATTCATTTGCTTACAACCCTCAACTTGAAAACTAGAAACTTCTTTTCCTTTTCTCCCTTCATCCAGTGTGTATACCTTGAGAGCATTTCCCGCTGTTACCCGTACTTCATTCTGCAGTCCTTCTAAATCCCATAGAACCTGAGAAGCAGGAACGGCAAAAGACGCCACTTCCTGTAGTTCACCTGAAATCAATTCTGGTATACGAAAGATGCAAGTCTGTGATGAGGATCGCACTGCTAACAAACTCGGCTCCGTAAGAGAAGGCGAACTCCAAAGTCCGTACACCTCTTCCTCGTGAAACCACACCGTTGTACACTCAAGAAGTCGTGCTTCATCTTGATAATCAAGTAAATGTATTTTATTTCCCCCCGCAAAGCATGATGTACCCACAACAAATCTATGGGAAGCAATACTACCATTGGATGGATGATAAAATGGCGCTATCGCGCGGGCCTGGAACTCTAGTCCATAAACCGCAGCAGCTTGCATCCCTCCCCCACCCTTTTTTTCTCTTCTTCTTCAACTCCGTTAATAAAGAGAAAGGTAAACTCAGAAAATAGGAGAAACGCACTATTTTTATTTTTAACAAATATAAAAAAATATATACATATTATATTACATAAGTTCAGAGAAACAAATGTTTATTTTGCTTTTCGGCATAGATATAGAAGGAATGTATTACGCTGAATCTTAAGTGAGGTGTACCCTGAAAAACAGGGATTTTTTTTTCTCTTTTTTTTGTTGCTTACTCTTAGTGTTTCTCATTTTCTGTTTATCTTTATTCCTTTCTTTCTCCTTTGGTCTTCCTCCTGTTTATTTTGCCTTGTTTGATATTTTGTTTTTTCTTTTTTTTTTGCTATGACGTGCTATGAGTATACCTGCTTCATTTTCTCACCGTCATAGCGAGTTAACTTTCCGCATTATTACCTGTATTGAGTTGCAGTTCAAAGCATGAAAAAATGCAAAGACCATTCTGAGACCAAATAATACGAGTTCTTCACGAACAGTCATTTAAGGAAAAAAAATTGAAAACCAAAAAAACTCCATAAGTAAGAGGAACAACTAAGATGCAATTTGTCTTCCCGAATGAAAGAAAAATGACCCCCAAACCACTGTACAGATGTAATGTACCGATGTACATTCGTGTTCATTTGCTTCGTGTACGTATTATGTGAAGTCATCTATATATATATATAGATGTCTGTACTTCTTATAAAACGAGACAAAAAAAGAAAAGAAAACACACATATACGCACAAGTACACATACACTTTCATTTTACGTGCAAGTGGAGAAAGAAAGAAAATCTTCGTCTCAACGCACTTCCATTTTTATTTGTCGCCTTTCTTTGCCTCACTTAAGGTCTACAATCATGATTGTCATGTTGTCTGTGCCTTCAGCGCGGGCAATGCGACCCGTGTCTTCTGAAACCGGGGCTAAGCATTCACGGCAAATTTCCTCACATATCTGTGTGTTATTTTTGCCCTCAGACTTCTTCATAAGCACAATTTCCACCAACTCCTCATTCGTGAGTACATCAAAAATTCCATCGCATGCCAACACCACAAAGGCATCTCCAGCCTCCCGTGGGGTTTGAATAACATCTGGCACGGCAATCACCAGCTGCTCTCTGGCATCCCGCTCCTTCTGCTGCTTGTAGGAGAAATCCCCCATCGCCCGACTCATCGCCAGCTGTCCATTCACGCGGTTCTCTGACACCGCACCGCCGGCGGCTTCAATGCGGGCCCGCTCGTCCGCGTTCTCCGGCTTGTGGTCGTGTGCGAGGGCGAAGGCGGCGCCGCTGCGGCACAACACCGCCCGGGAGTCCCCCACGGAGGCGCAGGTGATGAAGTCCGGGGTGATGTGCACAGTGACGGCCGTACATCCAGAGTCATCGCCGAGCTGCGCTTCTAATAATTTGTCTATCTGCATGTACATACTGTCAAAGTCCACCACTGTGGTGTCATCGGCCCTCTTCGTGATATGGGCTCTGGCAATTTTGGGAAACCATTCACGGCACTTCGTCGCACACTCCTTGCCGGAGTGGCCGTCAAAGACACAGAACAAACCCTCCTTGCTGTCCTCCGCACCATTGGGGAAGGTTACATCAATCACATGTTCATCCTCCATGTTAAGACGCCATCCTTGCATTTCACCAACCGCCACATCAAAGTTTGGATTTTGACATACTGTTTCACTATGAAACTCCGTATTGGGGGCATCAAGGAAAGGTCGCTGCGCAGAAAGTAATTGCTGCAAAAGTTGCTGGAATTGCTGCGTTTTTTGTTTGCGGCGTAGCTGCATATGAAACTCCTCCTCTGCATCGTTAGTTTTCTCCAATACACTCTTGTGCCGTTTTTCTCGCTCCTCACGCATCTTCTCCTCACGTTCGGCCTGTTTAGCCCTTTCCAGTCCTACAGCCTCGGTAACTCTGCTCAGATCTGCCAGTACCTTTTCAAACTCCTCACTTTCTGCTTCTTTCTTGCTTTTCACAAGATCAGCTTTATGGTTTTTGTTACGGCTATTATTGTTGTTATTATTATTGTGAGCATTTTTGCTCTTGTTCTTTTTATTAGAGGGCATAGGCTGCACAAATAAAGAAAAAAAAATACTATGTCTTGTTTAGGTATATATATATATATATATATAATATGTATATATGTATACACAGTCACCACCCCACAGATCTCTCTTTTCTTTTTTGTGTTTTTTTTTTTCTTTTCCCCTTTACCTCCCCCTGATTTCTTGTTCTTTTCCCAGTATTTTCCTCCTAGTTCCACACTAAGAAAAGACGAATACACGCGGTGTCGCAAAGAAAAAGCGGAAAGAAAAAGAAAAGAGAACGGGCGAAGGCTATTTTACTAAGACTTTAGCACCACCCCTTTGACCACTCACTCTATCGGAAAAGACAAGGGAAATATATAAATAAAGAAGAAGGGTGAGAAAAAAAAGAGAGGAATAAGTAAAGACTAACAAGGAACGAATCATATTGTTAGGTAACGATATGGAAACCCCCACATATGTCAAACCACAATACAAGTATTCACACGCCAACACATAAACATATGAATGATGATGAGGGAAGGGGGGAAAGATTTTTTGATTCCTTCTTTGACCGCACGGAATAATTGAGTGACCGAGTGAATGAAAGGATCAAAACAATGAGCAGAGACAATGCACAGTGACGTCACGCATTGCTTTCCCTTAACACGGTGGACAAAGCGAAGTAACTGCTGATTGAGAAGTTAAAAATGATTTGGTGGAAAAAACATAAAAAACAAAAAAAAAATGAGACAAGAGTTGTATAACAGCAGTAATAATAGTAGCAACAACAAAAAAAAAAAAACAGTGGTGAAAAATTTTTGAGAGGGGGTGAAGTTTGCATGTCATAACCGACATGCAGGTGCGCAAGAGACTAAAGATCACATACACAGTCCACAATTAAAACACAAACACACACACACAAAAAAAAAAAAAAAACACGATACATTCATGCGCAAAAAAAAAAAAAAGGAAGGATGGAAACTCGTATGAAGATATAAAAAAACAAAAATTGAGACGCAATAAAATTAATAGCCCCACCTTCACCTAAGGAAGATAAAAAAAAGAAGAACATTTCATTCTTTTTCTTTCTTAATTCCTCCAAAGATTCTCATCTCATCACTTTATTTTTTTCTCTTCCTCACTCATCCCCATGTCCCAGAGTTTTTTTTTCTCCTTTATCATTTAACTCCCCGAGAGTTGCAGCCTTTTTCTTTCTTCTTTTTTCCACCTTTAATCGATTCTCTTTTACACAGAAATAATCTTTATATATATGTATGAGCCATTTTTTTTTTTTTCGTGTGTATTTACGAAACTACCTATCTAACCTTTCATCAGGAAAGGGGACAGATGGTAATTATAGCAATCTCTGGAAATACGAGTGAAGAGGGACATTCTGCAACACTCCCTATTTTCACTTCCCTTACACCTGCAACGTGGCGAGAAGAAAGCGAATAAGGAAAAAAATTGTGAAGAATATAATGGATGAATCATTGCATCAACCGCTTACTTTTTCTCCGTTTATTATGTTCATCGTGCTCTCCCAAATCAGTTGAGCTACCATTCGTACATGTTAACATTTTTCCACTTATTTCCTGCTATTTAAATGATTTTCTTTTTTTTTTCCAACTACCTCTTTTTTCTTTATTTATTCTACCCTCTTATTCCCTTTCCGTTCACTTGCCACCTCTCTTCTCTCGTCCACTCAAATCTTTCCCCTCTTTTAAGTTACGTTATTTTTCTCATACTTTTTGTTCTTCGCTATAGTGGCTTCCGTTCCCTGATTACATTTCCTACCATCAGTTTTTATTTTATTTTTTATTTCTCGCTTCCCTAATCTTTTTGTTGAATAACCATTCATCGTACTCTTCAAGTTATTCCGCATACCTATCAAAGTGAATAGAGAAAATGGAGTAAATGAGAAGAAAAAAGAGCGGGTACTACTGTGGGATGGTGGTGACACGGATGTTTTTGTCAATATTGTTTCTTCCATAACCACACCCTCTTCTACACCTTTCCTTCGGCTTCTCTCCATAAATGGATTCACAACTACGGAAACACAAACAAAACACACACTCATGTGGAGATGTGCATAATACACCTAAAAATATTCACCAAGTGAAGAATGGAAGCAATTAAAAACAAAACGAAAAAAAGAATGACCAGAAAATGAGCCAGAGAATGCATCATGTTCCTTTATTTTGTGTATTGAAAGTCCACTCTTGCCGACGCCTCTGTTGATAAAGCCAATTATTCACATTTCCACTCAGCTGTATAGTCAGTCAGTCAGTCAGTCAGTCAGTCAGTCAGAATGAATACTCTACGCACGCAAGCGCACCCAATGACACAAATTAGGCATATATACAAATAAATTTTGTTTTGAGGGCCCAAAAGCAAACAAAAAACCTCTCTCATATACTCGGTACTAGACTCACAAATAAATAAAAAAGTACATGAGGATGTTCACATCGTAGGCATGCGTGAACTAGGAAAGACAAGCAGACAGACAGAAAGGAGGGAAGGAATGGAAACATCCATCGCCTTCTAGTATCATTTGTGTTTACTCCCAAAGTAGAGGCAATATTTGTTGCTGTGGTTGTTACGACTGCATCTGCGGGGGTGCTGTTTGATGCGGTTCTGGTTGTTGTTTTTGTTGTTGTTGTTGTTGCTGTTGTTGGTGTATCTGCTGTGCCCGTTGTTGCTGTTGCTGCTGGTCTGCTGTCCACATGGGTTCCAGGAATGGGTGTCGCAGGGCGTCGTAGCAGCTCATCCGCTCTGCCGGCCTGTACTGCAGGAGTCTGCTGACAAAGTCGTGGAATTGCTTGTACGCCTCCTCGCTGTGTCCGGCCTGTCCCTTGCGGGCCCCGCGCGGTCCGCCCGTCGTGACGCCAATCACACTCTCCAGCGGGCGGGTCGGCAGCGGCGGTTCCCGCAGGCGGAGGCCGCGGTCGGTTGTGTCGTAGAACTTGGCCCGCTTCGGCGAGGCCTCCAGCATGTCGGCCGGCGGGGGTCCAAGCATCGCCTCGAAGCGGGCGAGTTGTGCCGCCTCCGTGCGGCCGTCGAAGAGGGGCATGCCGGTGTGGAGCTCCACGAGGACACAGCCGAGCGACCAGCGGTCAATGGCCGTGCCGTACTCGAGGTACAGTATCACCTCCGGACTGCGGTAGTAGCGGCTCTGGATGTACTTGTGAATCACCTTGTCCGCATAGCAGGCAGAACCAAAATCAATGAGACGGATGCCGCTACGGTTTTGATTTCGTAATAGAATGTTTTCCGGCTTAATATCACAATGAATAATAGGACTGGGTTTTGTCTGCTCTAGTTGGTAGAGAACTTGTACAAGCTGATAGGCAAACTTACGAACTAGATCTAGTGTTACACCATTGTATCGAGTACATTTAATAAGTTGGTACAAGTTAAAGCTTAGTAGCTCAAATACTAGAACAAGATGTCCCTGCCAATCAAAAACCTTCAATAATTTAACAACCAAATGATTAAGATTCGGATTAACATTCAGTTTCAATAGAATATCAAGTTCTAGCTTAGCTTGTGTACGAAAACTTAATCCATGACGAGTAATTTTTAGAGCTACATTTTCACGTCGCTTTTCATCATAGCAACGGAGCACAGTACCGAAGCTACCCTTCCCAAGTACCTCCTGAACAGTATATCGGTTAAGTATTTCCTCACCGGATAGAACAAGATAATGACCCTCTTTGTCATCAAAACCATTATTATACTTTGGTCCTGGTATTTCCACTCGACGCTGACGACAGTACATCTCATTTATTCTCTTGTAGAGCGTAACTAAGTGGACACTTAGAGCCACAGCAGGACGAACGTAATTCATCATAGTAGATCCACCAGCTGTAGAAGCAGTGGGACCCAAAGAGGCGGTAGTATTATTAGTATTAGCTGTTGCTGTTGCAGTACTACTGTCATTAGAGAGATGCATGGAGTGTCCTTTGGCAGATGTACTATTGGGGTGTCCTTCTCTGTTAGGATCTACATACATTGACTGTTGATACTGTGGATGCTTTTGTTGTTGTTGTTGTTCTGTTGCTACACCTAATGATGATGTCGTTGCGGGCGCTGCTATTTTTCTTGGTGCTGCTGCTACTACTGCTGTTATTGTTGTTTGGGAATTATCTTCTCGTGTCTTATTCTCGTTGTTTTCCATCCTAGTCATATCTTTAGTTTCAACTGAGATGTTTCTGGAATCCCCAACCCGAACCTCACGAAAAATATCTCTTACGCTTGTAGGACTTGTTGTAACCGCCTTGACAAGTGAGGCGGGAGGTATTGCGTTACGTTCCTTATTCCCTAATAGATACTCCTCACTTGTAGTCATCCTTGTATTATCTATATTAGACACAGTCTCAGTCACCGCGGCTGTACCCACCATTGTTGTTATTGTTGTTACTTCCGCTGCAACTCCTGTTGGGGGATCTGATCCCCCCTCGTGGGTTCTATTCGCCTTTATACATGGAGGAGGGGTAACTCTACCCGTACTAACATGACCATTCGCATAGGGATCTCGATACACATTGTGATCCCCACCACCCCCATAATTCCTACCAGTATTAGAAACGGGTTTGGTGCTTGTTCGCGGTACTGACGAGAATAGATCACCTGTTTGAAGTTTACTACCTACATTAGATGCGTCAGTCACATTTGAGGCAGTTGAACTCTGAACATTCGACTGTTGATACTGGCCCCTCACTGGCGGTGGGGATTTCCCGCGTGGAACGTGTCTCCCTGATCCTTCAAGCTCTCGTCTATCCGTCTCCCTGTGGTGATCAAAGGAAGGAGCCACAGTGGCGTTGGTATTCATTACCTCCTAATGTGCGTGTGGGAGGGAACCCAGCGAAAGATACGGAGACGTTATGTTAGAGAAGTAATGTACCAACAACAAGATCTCCTGCAAGGAACAAGAGGAGTATAAAAGAGAAGCACACACACACAAACACACGGACAGATGGTAATTAATATGTCAAGGGTCCGTTGTGAGAGCGTCACACGAAATAAATAAAAAAAAAATGACGAAGAGCAATAAAAAACAGAAATAAAGAAAAAATGAAAATAGAAGAGAGCGATCACGGACGATATGCTGATAGCGTGCTTAAAATCGAAGCAGTCCTATCAATGGTGTAGCAACAATTCGTAACTATCAAATAAGTACACCTTTCGAAACAAAAAGAGAAGTGCGTCAAAATAGGTGCAGTGCGGGAGAGGAGATGGTATAAAGACAATTTCCTCCTCTGTTTGCTTCCCCAATCCAGGCAGAAGTTTCTTTTTTTTTTCTTCGCACCCTAACGATATCTGTGGACCCTTCTACTAACTACCTTTTTGTACAAACTTTTCACATTTAATTTCAACACGTAAATAATTACGATGATAAATGAGAAATAAAGACAAAAAAGGAGAAAAAAACAGAAGCAGCGTACAAAGATGAGAAAAATAGCAATTACACACGCACAAAACAAAAAATACACTCAGCAGAAAAAAAAAAATAATAATAATAACCGCCGTCATACATGAAATTTGTTTTTTTCTTTTTGTTTTCATTGTAGGAGAAGTGTCTAATTCACTCCATTTTCTACAAGATAAATTTTTTTTTTGCTGGCCCACACTCACCCGTGTAGGCCGGGTACGCATGTCTACATATTATATGTGATACAATACATTCAGTGAAGTTGAGTAGTGACAATAATAAATAGTGATGGTAAATCTAAAGAGTATAATTAAAACAATGTAGTCCGACCCCTGCAACTCTTTGGACTCCGTGATCCCGTGATACTTTGATGACGATTGGGACTACGTCCCCTGTTTTCAAACAAGGAAGAGACACTTCCGTCACATTGAGGAACTGCAGAGATACCCAATGGAGGTTTCCCTAACTATGTATAGCGCGATTTTGTATGCTGTGTCAATCGCCTTTGTGAATTTTCCATCGATCCTAATGCAGATGCAAGGCGGGACGGTGCACGTCGCTTGTTTCTCACTTGAGACTGAGACGTACGTGAAACAGATGGATCAGACCTGTTAAATACATCTTTCTCTTGTGATGCTCTACGCATGTCGTTCGTATTGGTGATCTTGACATTATTGGAGCTACTGCTAATTTCAGTCGAGGAAGACTGTGCTTCCTTCTGCTCTAGTCGTACTCGATACTCTGATAGCAGTGTACGACAGCGTCTGTTTTCCTCATGTAAACGTTGCCTCTCATCGTTGAGGAACGCAATCTCTTCCACCGCACTGGATAGTTTGTCGCTGTCCTTTTTTAGTTCTGAGAACCGCATGAGTACTCGAAGTCGTTGTAGTTCGCGCTCTTTTTGACTCCACTCACGCAATTCTGCTTCTAGGCGTCGTACTTCTTTCCATGCCGCCTCGGCATCACGCCGTGCCTCCTCATACTCCTCACGTGCAACTTTATTGCTGGCATTGATGGACTCCATCATAGTTTTTGTTTCCTCCACCTTCGCATCGGAGAGACGCGCTAATTTCATCGACTCATCATGTTGATGTTGCAGTTCTGCGCAATCCCTTTTAATATTGGCATTACACTGGGAAAGTTGATCCACACGATTTTGTAGTTCTTCCAGTTGTCCCTTTTGTACGCGAATTTCTTCACTTCTAGTGTCTAGTTCTTGCTTCGCCTCAGCGTACATCTCACGCAATTTAACGTTTTCTGAAGTCACTCGTTTTATTTCCTCGGATACCGTATTCTCTTCGATACAACGATTGCACGCTTTAGAGAGAGAATTCTGCTCATGTTCCTGCTTCTGCTTCTGCTTTTGCTCCTGCCTGTTCATAGTGGCAGTTATATCAACAAGGATAACAGGATCCACAAAAATATTATTTACATTGGAAGAATTCTCGAATTCTTCAGCTGTAGGGTAACTAGAAACTACAACATGTTCAAATTCTTCACTCTTCTCTGCTTGTTTTCCACCTTTATGGATCCCATATTCCTGAGAAGTACCGCTTTCTTTCGTGTTAACATTATCAAGTAAAGAAACCTTTGAATATTTCTTCCATCTATCAAAATCATCTGGATGAATACTAGAGGAAACTTGATGCAGTAAATGCATAGCATCGTTCGCATCCACCGCTTGAGACCATTCTGTTCGTCGTCGACGTGTACTGTGTCCTTTTATGCGAAAAGTCTTATCTTGTATGGTCTCATTTGTCGTCAACGACTCCCCGGTGTGTTCGGTCGCTCGTGACAGTACGGAGCATTGGTTGGTGGTAAGCAGTGCCTTTTGCAAAGTATGCAACTTCTCTTGAAAAGAGCTTATGATTGATATGTATGTGGTGGTATCAGATTCCTTTCCCTCCTTCACACTGTCATGCTCAGCAAAGGCGCAGCAGCACTTCTCACAGAGGGTGGAGGAACTACATCCAGCGTCTCTAGACGATGATGTCTTATCACGACTGCTCTCAGTGTCTCCTGCTATTGAGACCACGCAGTTGTTTCCGCCGAATAAGTTATTAACAGGCTCCAATCGATCTAAAGTCAACACAATACCCGCCATATGTGCGGCGGAATGATCCTTTTCTGCAAGTGATTTAAAGAGTCAGAAAGAAACAAAAAAAAAAAGAGTAAGGAAAACACATATAAAAAAGGAAAAAATCTTTTTTTTTGTTGCGCTGCAAAGCAGGAAATCGAAAAAAAAAATAGGGGCGTCTTTTTTTTTTCTGTTTTGTTTTTGTGCCCCTTTTGCTTTTGTTTTTGTTTGGGATCAAAAAAAAAAAAGAACGGATCCACTTTTCGCACAAGAAATACAAACGAGCCAAAAAGTGATATTTAAAAGGCCAGCAAATGCAACTACACTATCAACAAGGAGAATAACTTAAGTGATAAAAAAAATAATAATAAAACCAGTTCTTGCCATCACTACCCATCACCTACTCACCTCTCCAAAAAAAAAGAAAAAAAACTTTGCTAGGTTGAATGCAGAGAATGAAGCTCTTGTCTATCAAATAGAGTGATGTAAGAGAAGAGGACCTCAGTTAGTTGAGAACTGACCATCCCCATACGTGTTTTTTTTTCTTTTTTCCTTCTTCCTTTTGGTTATCATTTGGTCTATGAATCAAACGCTTCTGCCCGTTTGGAGAAATCATCGGGAGGAATAATCCATCCCACTGCTTCGTACTTGCTTCGAAGTCTTTCCTCCCATTCATTTAGTGTAATCACATGATCCAAAGACAGCGTGGTCCAATCAGCGTTAGACTCCTCGCGACCAACCTTCATTTTACCCAATTGCCGTGAGCTATCACGGCCTGCAAATGCATTATAGGGTCCATTGGCGCCGTAGAACTCATTGGAGCAGTTGTAAATAACACCACGAACACCAACAAAAGACATTGGCTTCTTCACGCCATCGTATTCGCTCAACTCTTCTAATGTGTAGGCACGTGGAACCAAAATTGATTTAGGAACCACTTCTACAAGATACTGACGTCTGCGAAGAAATGATTTGGCAAATATTAGAACCATGACACCAATAACAAAAGAAAGGAGAACCTGAAAGAAATTAAGATTCCCTATAATATCCAGTGTCATGTTTTCCTGTGTATTTTCTATTTACCTCTTCGTTCTTTTTTCTCGTCTGTCGTGTATTTTTTCTTCCTCTGTTAATTCTTTGTTATTGGAGAAGCCTTAAAAGTCAATATGTCAAACCGTCAATGCTTTTTTTTTGTATTTTTATCCGATACTAAAGATATGAATAAATCCTTCTACCTCTTGCGTTCCTTTTCCTACTTGAGAGAAAAGATTAAAAACAGAAAAAAAAAAGAGCGGTGTTACAGAAAAATAACACACTCTTCTGTTATAACAGCTTTTCATCTGACACGATGAAAGGAAAAAGAAAAAAAAAGGTGGCAGTTTACATGGGCTTTTCTTTTTTTGTCACTTTGTTATTTTCAGCATTCAGCATATGAAGCAAGCCATTGTCAATCAGGGTCTCTGCATAGAGCGCACATGGGTTTCTGTGTAACAATCTTCCAATTCAAGGAGGTGCCAGTCCTCCAGTCAACCTTTTATAACATTTTTCTGTAGCTAATCCTGATGCGGGTGAGGTTCAATAATGCCATCAGCTGCCAACTCGGCCTCCAGTTGTTCAACCGAATAGGTTGGAGACATACTTAAAAAAAATGAGGTAATGCAACGCGTCACTATGTATAATGATTTGCGCATCAATGACACTCGCTGGTGTCGGTGAATAGTTGGTGCAGTTGCAGTTCCATTTGTTCCTCCTGTTCTGTGCGTTGTGCCTCGGTTACCATCCGGTCTTTCACGTTCTACCTTTACCGATCCCAAGATGCGTTTAAGAAGAATCCATGCGCAAAACGCCAAAAATACACCAAGGAAATAGGTCAACTGGAGAGATCTAAATAACAAAACGGTTGCTACAAATACCTGCCAAAATACGCGGGGAATCTCAGGAATTATGTTGCGGATAGGTTCAACAAGGTTCCACATGCCATTAGGAGGTGCCACTGCTGGCTGTGGTGCCTGTGCAGCAGCATTCTGATTACGTTGATTAATGCCATTGAATGAACCAGGAGACGGTGTCTGCATGCCATGTGGTCCAAAATTATTCGCCCTGTATAACATCCGGTGCTGTATATTGTGTTCCATGATGTAGCGGCGACGAAACTCCTCCCATGGCATAAGATCTACATTTTCCTCCGATTCACCTTCACCGCTTTTCTGGTTACTTGAGTTGACTTCACCCGACATGAAATTTTTCTAGAGTATATATACTTCACCCACTATGCCACTTTGTCCTTAATGGAACCTCAATTTACTGAACGCCAAATATATATATATATATATATATATATATATCACTACTTTTGTGTTATTGTGTGACCTGTGTATTCCTTTCCTTTTTGAGCACTGAGTAGAATGTGAGAGTAGAAAAAAAAGGGATGCATAAACCATCAGCCTTCCCCATTGCGCTGAAAATCAAGATCGAATACAAATAAACACATCCACAACAACTGATGGAAGCACCAGGGGGAAAAAAGCATCTAAAATAAAGAAAAACAACGTGAAATCAAAAAGGGATGAATCGAGTAAGCGTAGTCCTGCTTCGACTATCACCACATACAGAATTCCAATTATGCGTAGCCAAACTTCTTCAGCACCTCCACGTTCTTCTTAGGCATCTTTGACAAAGCCTCCTTGCGGGCAGACTTCCAGGCGCTGCGCAGCTTCTCTGTCTTCTTGTGGTGGCGTGTTGCCTTCTCCACACGCGCCTTCTCAAGGTTCTCCACAACCTCGCTGTACTTCCACCCCACATGCTTGCACATGTTGCCCAACACAGTGTAGGGACGCTCGCTGCGGAAGCAGTAGTGGCGCTGCGCCTTTGGGATCACCACACGGCCGCCGGTGCGCACAACGTTGACGGGAACGCCTTCGTAGGCGACGAGGGCGCGGAGGGCCTTCTGTCCACGCTTGGTGTAGCGTGGGAGCATCGAGCGGACGGTGCGGACAAAAATGTCTGAGGGGCTGCGGTGGTGGAATGGTCCGAGCTTCGGGTTTGACAGCTTGCGCTTGCGGAGGAACTGGAGGTACTTGATCTTGTTGCGGATCTCCGTTCCGGCAATGTTGAGCTGTTCGCAGCGCACGGCGGTGATCTTCTTTCCGAGCAGCAGCTGCTTCGCCACGATGGCCGCGGCGCGACCGAGGACGTGGTTCTTCAGATCAACAACCACCACGTCGGGGCGGTGTTTCCCGGCGCCCTTGCGACTGCGGCGGTCTACATTCTTTCGGCTAGGCAATACCATTCTGCAGGATTACTCGCTTCTGCAATGAAAGCAAACACACATTATATATATATATATATATATATATATATATATAGAGAGAGAGAGAGAGAGAGAGAGAGAGAAAAGAAAGAAAGAAAGAGAGAGAGAAAGAAGGAAGAAGAGAGTATATTGATGATGGAGGAAAAGAAGAGTAGGTGAAGGAGCAACTGCGAGTGTGAGTACATGAGTTAGTATGTGAGAACGAGCAAAAAGAAAAAGAAAAAACAACAACAACAAAAAAGCGATGGAATGCGCACTAGACAGGAAATCGAAGAAAATAAAAAAAAAAGGAAAAGTATAAAAAGGACAGAGTAGAAACAATTTTATAAAATAGTAAAACGTCCATCCTTGCACCATTTTCTTTTTTTCGACGAGTAACCCTACCTATTTGTAGCACATCTAACCCACAGGCGTTCTAAGAACAGAATCAGGTAAACAAACATAGGACGAATGAAGGGGGTAATAATAGTAGTAATGAACAAAAGCCATTTGCGTCTACTTCATTTCCCTCATGCATTCAAAGGTGGTCAAGGAACGGTAAGCGAAGACATGACACGTGCGCAAAGACAGGTCTACGTAAAGATACTCTCATGCGAAACGCATTTATAGATATGCATCCATATTACGGGTAAATGCGAATGTATATATTTGTATACAAGCATCAACAGAAATATGTTATGTATATCTCTTTGTTCTTTGGTTAATGCTCTGAGAATACACCTTAGTTTATATCTTTCCACCGAGATATTTCACGAACGTGCGCATAGACACACAGGAAAAAAAACCCCGTTGCAAAGGTTTGTCTACATTAACATGGAGCAATGATAATAAAACATCAAAAACAAAAAAAAAACTATAGAAATATTTGTCTCTGAGTGAACAAGGCAGAGAAAAATAATTTCGCATTCAATGGATCCGTACACAGCTGAGTATGTCTACGGTGGAATTAAAAAAAAAAAAAGAATTGTGCACCTCAGAAATAAAGACTATCGAGGGACTGAAAAGGAATGTATGCATGAAAAGCCGAATCCCAGTAGCAACCATAATCCATTTACAGAATCACACAGAAACGAAGAAAAAAAAAGCTTTGTAAGAAAAAGAAAAAAAAGATATTGCACGAATCGCCTTCCCATTTTCTTGTTCGTTTCCTCAATCCTTCTTATCACCCTTTATTATCTCTCATTTCTTTTTCCTTTTTTCCTTTCTTACTCCTCTATATTTCTGTGTTTCGGCTCGAGAAAATTACTCTCTCATATTGCTGCTGTCGTCCCATTTATCCATCCTCGTCGTCTTCATCTTCATCCTCTTCCTTCTCTTCCTCCTCCTCTTCTTCTCCGGAGATATCTGGCAACTCTAGCGTAAGTGCACCCTTCAATTTTGTATCGGCCCCCTCATCCGTCTCAAATCCCCCACCCTCGTGCAGGACTCCAAGGTATCCGAATCCATAACCACACCTCGGTTCCTTCAATACGTCCACTGTCTCTTCTCCTACCATCATTAGTGCTTCCTCCTGTGGATCTATTGGCATTTCTGATGCCGGAAACTTCTTTATCTCGTGTATGCGGCGAACACTCAACTGTGCTTCCCTGAGAAGTTTTATTCGCTTTCGTATACGTGTACGTCGCAGAATGAGACCTTTTCGCTTTGCACTATTTGCTGAGGCAGCACCGTTATCATTGTCAGCAGCGGATTGACCGTCTGCTCCTACCGTTTTTCGAGACCTACTAGGGAAGTGAATAACATGTTTTCGCACCCCCGTCACCTTTTTCGGATGCTGTGTTCTAAGATTTGAATTATCTGTACCACTAGTGTTGCTATTCGATTTAGTGTTCCCACCACCAGCACTCTGTTCAGACCCAGATTCATGATTCTGGGATATTCGACCCTTCCCAGATAATTCAACAGGAGATGTGGATATGAGACTAGAAACGCCACCGATATCTATAGTCTCTTTCCAACCTGTAATACTATATAACGCATCAGCGGCAGGAGAAGAATGCGCCGAAGCAGAAACAACAGCTGATGACGGTGATGGTGATGCCGCCACGGGATTCCCAATATTCTCCTTCCCTGATACATTGCTTGATCGCAGGCGCATCAATGCAATGGGGTTTCTCTGCTGTGAAACGTTCGTTTCATCTACAAGCCTAATGTATGTCATTGAATCACCTTTTCTTACAGAAACTGACTTGCGTGGTAGTTGCTCTTGTTCTTTTTCTTGCTGTGGAGGAGTCTCTGGTTGTTGTTGTGGTGCTGGTAATTGTGGTCGTGTATTTAGAGGTGGTGCTGTTGATGGCGGTTTTGGAGGAGTACGATTTCTTAATGCCTCCCCTTGTTTCCCAAAGGCGCCCGCAGAACGTATTTCTGTCAATGTCTCCTTTACCACTGGAAGGTGCTCATTAGACAAACTAAGTGTGGCACTGTCGGCACCTCCTGTATACCTATTATTCGTTATAGTAGATGAAATAACCCCAGCAGCAGTCTGCCAAATAGGCGGAGCGTATGCTGGAACAGCGAAGAGAGCCATTGTAGCAGGGGTAGCATTAATTGCCTCATCCTCGTCATTTGCTAACATAATCCGAGAAGCTTTACATGTGCCACTCAGTGATATTGAATCAATGAATTTAATGGGTGGCAAGTTAAGAATCTGGGTTACTATACCAGATACGTGAATAACTACCTGTACCCAACGATTACGTGGAAGTATCAAAGGCATTTTAGCAATAACAACACCATTATTTGGATTTTCTGCAGAGGGTTTATTAAATTGTGTCCCAATAGTAAGTTTTACGCTTAACTGCCTGCTGATACCCACGCTAACTTCTAATGCAAAGGAATCGAACGAACTAAGGTACGTTTGAAGAACAATAAGAGAATAAGGGAGCTGCAAAAACGAAAGTGGAGAATCCTCACGTGGAATCCGTATCTTAGTGGTTGAGAGACTACCCTTCATCACCAGTACAGGCGAACGTAAAATGCGGTCATACTTTATTGCACAGCATGATTCATTTTGAACTCTAGCAGTACTTAGGCAACCAGAATTACGTGGTACTAAAATGTCTTGAAGAGCAGGATAATCTGCCATCAATAGTTATTCAACCCCCAAAAACGTTTAGAAAATCTTTTTCAAGGGATTTTTCCAAGGTGTACGTCCGTTTGCAAATGTAGGAAGGGAGGTGAAATGAGGTGAATAGTAATGATACGGTTAGGATTATTTCTCCTATTGTAGTAGTATCACCAAAAAAGAAAATAATATACAGAATTTACAAACTTTTTAGTTTGTGGAAACTAAGAAAAAAAAAAAATAATGAAGGGGAATTCCTTCCACTCTCTTCTCTTCCCCCCTCTGACTCCCAATAAATCAGAGATATTCTTTCTATTTTACTATCAATATAAACACAGAAGAAAAAAATCAATAAAAAAAAGGAAATAATAATAATAATAATAATAATAATAATAATAATAATAATAATAATAATAATAATAATAATAATAATAATAATAATAATATCGCCATTATATGTAAACATAAAAAAAAAAAAAAGAAAATCAAGGAAACACACTGCTTATGAGGACAGATTGTATTGTTTCAATTTCTTCTTTAGCCATCGATTTCTGAAGAATTTTGTTGACTATTAGGTATAGCCTCTTGTTTCATCATTATTACCCGTTGTTGCTGAAAATTTGGTGGTTCCAGAATTAAAAGGCTACAAGTGCCCTCCGCATCCACACATAAAACTCCACCACGATTACCAAACTCATTACAGTAGTTTGTTGCTGAAAAAATGGTAAGCAAATGACGTTTCTTGTTATTAGGAAAAAATTGAAAACCCTCTTCTACCACTTGATGGGCTCGACAAATCATATCAAGGTCATTTTCTTTTAAAAATTTCTCCAACGCTCTTGCTGAGAAAACATATGATATCCTGCGGGAACTGGGTGACCAATCTACATTTGGTGGCAGTTCAGCTTCTGGATCCGCCCACAACAAATCACAAATAATTCCACTATGAGGAACATTGCATGGTCGGATATCTGGTACATCCTTAATATATCTCAACTCTGATGATAGTCCTCCATGCATACAAAATATGCTGCCATTAATTACTGCAGCAACAGGGAGAACACGAAAAAGGTCAGCAAAGATACGGAACAATTTTACTCCATACCTTCTTTTGCATTCATCGAAAAAACCGTACAAAAGCATAATTTGTTCATCTTCATGGTTTCCACGTAGAAGAGTTATTTTTGACGGTTCCATAATTTTTAGTGCCAAAAGAGTAACTACAACTTCAATAGATCGACTACCACGATCAACATAATCACCCAAAAAAAGATATCCATATGGAGTTACATTGGTAACATTTAATTCTTGTGAATGTGATAAAGAAGATTCTTGGCTATGACTCCTTCTTCGTTTTTGTCTATGAAGTGATTGTGTATTATTTATTGAACCAAAAACCCTACCCCTCAAAGGCGGCCTTCGTCCAAAAATATTTACAAGATCATAATACTGTCCGTGTAAATCCCCACATACACAAACAGGGGACTCAACATTAACAACAATAGGCTCACTAGCAATAATAGAATGGGCCTCACGAATAATACGCACTATAAGCCCCTCAGGTAGACGTTGTTCGTTTATATTTGAAGACATATATTTTTCAGGCAGAAGTTCAAGTAGACGATAAAGAACATCGTGTTTTTCGTGTAAGGAAAGAGTATCGGTGGGCAACGTACTTAACGAACACTGCGCAAGATCCGATTTACCACTCGAATTTTCATTTTTATTACGTTGTCCCATTTACCCAGCAATTTAAAACCTCTCACTATCTATTTCTCTATTCCAGCTCTTGCCGCAAAAGGTGTTAGAGTAGGGTCTAGGATCAACTGAGAACCCCCCCCCCCCAAAAAAAAAAAAAGAAATAGTAAGTAAAAAAAAAAAAAAAACACTAAAACCAGATAATACTCAAACCAAAATAAAAAGTCCCCCCCGAAAAAAAAAAAACCAACAACGAGTATAATGCAGCACTGTCTCAAATGGAAATGCACATACACACACACAGATATATATACCTTTAGCTTTCATTATTTCCTCCTGGAACAAAGGCATATATGAGCTGCGGTGGTTCATCATCATCATTCTCAGGTTTCCTTGTTATGTTTTGATTTCCTTCGGCACGTGACGAACTCGTCAAAGATTTTTTCCTTTCCTCTATGGGACGCTGAGGGGATTCACGATGCCGCTTTTGACCCGAGGGCTTTTTCCCATCACTATCTGGTTCGAACTTTAACGCTTTCTGCATAAATGTCTGAATCTGCTTTAGTGATTTATTCGATTTAAGATAGGCTCCACCCGACACCAATTGTATATTTCCAGTAAAACGTACACCTCCTATTCGTGTAGCTATTCCTGTTGATTCATCATTTGATTTGTTTTTTTGAACCAAGTAGAATCTCACACGTTGATCAGCCTGAAAAGGTAATTTCACACACGAATAAACTCCTCTGCCAGTTGATGTATCGCAACACATGACTGCAAAGGGATGGCTACTGGGACGACCCTGGCTATCAAGGAGTTGTGCGAATAAATAACCCAATACGCCATCACTGGAAGAAGAATGACTGGTTTTGCACGAGTCATTTTTTGATTCGTCAAAAAGAAACTCCACATTTCTTATTTCCATCCCCGCAATACGGCGACCCGATGGTACACCAATTTCCAAACGATGTTGGAAACCCTTGTCGTCTACATCTGCGGTAAAAGAGAGAGGAATACCTAGGGCGGTCTTTTCCTCAAAAAGAGGAGGGTGAAGTGTTAGTTTAAACGGAACACTATTATCCAGGACCATAAAATGGAGCTACGACAGTCAGCAAATAAAACTATCACCATTCGAACAATAAAACATTAGAACCAAGACGGGAAAAAATAATAGTAAGCATAATGATAATAATAATAATAATAATAATAATAATAATAATAATAATAATAATAATAATAATAATAATAATAATAATAATAATAATAATAATAATAATCATTATTATTATTATCACAAAAATTAAAAGTATTTCAATAATATTAAAAAAGGATAAAGTAATAATAAAAAAATAAAATAAGCACGGTAAAAAGAAAAAAAAGGAAGTCAAAAACAAACAAAAGGAGCCACAATCAGTGCAAACATTTTTTCTTTCTTTCAAGAAAAAAAAACTCTCCGTTATTCTATGTATTCCCTTTTTTATGTGAAATCTGGTTTTTTCCAAAAAAAAAAATAAAATAAAATAAATGGATAACGATAACTATAAAAATATGGCTGGATGACCCTCTAATTATTCATGGTTAGAGATCACTTGAGTGTCAATAGAAGAAAAAAAAAACTCATTCAACTGGGTCAAAAATGTCGATAAATAGATAGAAAGCAAAAAAAAGCAGTTACGAGAAATCGTAATAGCTCAAACACTTTTTTCTAATATATACTTCCAAAACTATGTAGATTGTTCTTGCCATCGCCTGACAGTTTTTGTCGCTTTGAGATATGAAAAAGGGTCATCAGAAGGCTGAAAATTAACAATATGTTTAGGAAGATCTTTAGGTGGATCCCACCGGAGTGTTGAATTGATCATTACTTGGATAAGAGAGGGTGAAACATATGAAACTTTCCCCTTAACAGAAGAGCTTTCCTCTTGCTTTAAAGAATCCCCGTTCCCCGCCATAAGACAACGACTCACATTAATTAGACTATCAAGATCTTCAAAGCTATATTCTTCAGAAGTATTTGAAACCCTTTCCGTTCTTTCACTTTTTTCAACATTTTTGGCGTGCTCCTTTAAGTTTTTACTAGGTATCTTTTTCATATATCTAGTCATATGCGCGGAATTATGTATTTTTTCCATGCTTTGCCTTCTTCTTACTACGGTAGGAGAAGGAAGGGGAGGGGGTGCATCATATTCTTCACTTTTTAGATCAGATTCCCCCTTTCTTCCCTGATGATATCCAGGAAATTTACGTTTACGAAATTCGGGATACAAAATATCATTTTTCCTTTCCAACGATGATACTTTATCCTGCAAAATATATGTATCTAATTTAATAAAGGATCCCATATTATGAGTATTATGATCATTATCATGGGGTTAAAGCTTTTTAAATGTTGAGTTAAAAGATAGAAAACTTTTTCCCA
Organism: Trypanosoma melophagium; assembly: GCF_022059095.1. Classification (NCBI taxonomy): domain Eukaryota; phylum Euglenozoa; class Kinetoplastea; order Trypanosomatida; family Trypanosomatidae; genus Trypanosoma; species Trypanosoma melophagium. The sequence continues at coordinate 42,160 of NW_027125138.1, read as the reverse complement.
CCTAGGGCTCACGACTTCCGCGTATTGTTTTTTCAAGCAAATGACTTTTATCCATTATTAGGGAAATCTTTTTTCAAGACCTCGTCCCCAGTTGAAAAATATACAAATTATTGTCTTGAACAAGATTTTCTTGTAGGGTTATTACACCACCAAACATTAAAATAGTATTTATATCATAAGTAAGTAATGTATGTCCTACCCGTCCAAGGGGAATATCACCTTTAGCAGATATAAATTTCCAAATTCCTTTTTCTAAATCGAATTCCCTTAATTTCGGAACAGAATTTTCTGATGAAAACTGCACCCCACCAATTACAAACATTCACGTCGGTTCTTGGGTATTAGTATTTGCATTTCGCACGGTTATTGATTGATGCATAGCGGATGCAAAAGAAGAATTACAATTCACCCTTTGCCAGGTTTCTTTTCGAATGTTCCAAAGCACAATATCTCCAACCTCCTTTTTTTTTATATACATCAACTCCACCAAATACAAGAATAATTTCTGAAAAAGTTACAGCTGAATGTCCCCAAAGAAGAGGCTTACATGAACCCCTTGATGTTACCCTACGCCAAATCATTGTTTCTAGGTTGAGTATAAAAGTATCAAAAAGAAGAGTTCCCATATCAAGTATATGAGCTGAGGTAAATTCTCTTGATATACCCTTGTCATCAAGTATTAAAGGGTAACCACCATGAATAAAAAGGTTATCTTCATAAATAGAGGATGCGTGATGAATACGACTTGTAGGTGCATCACCTTGTGCATTAACGTGATACCAACGACGTTCAACGGTATCAAGAATATCCATACAGCGCATACAATTATTTTGTTCCTCGATATTTTCCAATATTCTTCCGACTACCACCATGTACTTTTTCCTGTAAGCATATGCCATGTGATAAGCACGACCCTGAGGTGAGGGCTTTGAAATCATTTCCTGAATATGGCAAAAATTTTTATCATTGCTGGCAACTTGGGAAATATCAGGCCTTACTCTTACCATATTAGAGTAAGGCCTCGCATTGGGAGAGCTTGTTGCATTTTTTTTCCACCAAATAATACCAATGATAACCCAATAATACAAGATGTATGTCCTTCCATTTACCACGCCTCCCTTAAAAAAAAAAAAATCACCAAAAGAAAAAAATTCCACATCAACGAGAAAAGAAAAATAAAAAAAAAATAAATAAAACAAGGATTCCCCTAAAAGCGGAGAAAATAAAACAATTCCAAAGAAATAAAAAACAAAATAAAAATACATAATTTAGAGATACAGAACAAAATAAACCACAAGTAACCAAAAAAAGAGAAGACGAAGTAAATAATGCATGAAGTTTCCGAAAACCAACCGCAACCCGGAAACCTGAGCCAACATCACCCTTTAACAATACTGCGCCTTCAGTGCGCAAAAATCACTCTTAAAAAGAAAACAATAGCAATAATAGTAATAATAACAAATGAGCCTCCTCAGCCACAGAAACTCAAAAAGCAAAACCAAAAACACCAACCACACATACGAAAAAAAAAAAAAAACGACGCGAGCCAAACACACCGGCGATAACCGCCCCAAGAGCCCGAACCGGAGAGACGATAAACGACGCCAACAAGGCTCCCGTCCCTCCTTCAGAAGCGAAAAGCGCACGGGCCGATCGCAGGCCTGGGGGGCTGAGGCGTGCCTTCCTCTCCGCCCGCCGGTCTTTTTCCCGCCCCTCCCGGCGGCGGCGCCCGAAGAAAAATGCGGGAAAAAACGGAGGCTGGGTTGCAGGTGGTTGTCGCGGTTTTATTTTTTTTTATTTTTTTTTCTGGGATGCACCGCTTTCCCCCGCTTGTTCCACGGGGCCTGCGCGGTTTAGAAGCGATCTTCTCGACAAAATCTTTTTGTTTCAAGTTGCGTGTCATTCGTGAAGGCCCGATGGCAAATATCACCTTCCAGACCCTGAAGGTCTTTTTTTTATTAGCTTGTGTGATCTTTGTTGTGGGTGCTGAACACCGTTCATTCTACAACGTTGGTGGCTATCTTTTTTTTGTTCCAAGTTGGAATTAGGGTTTCTAAAACGTTATATTAACGTTGCTTTAAGTGTTAGTGCTATTTATTGTAATTATCTCCCATTTTTTTTTATTGGACCTGTACACTGAGTATCGCTGGACCGTTATATTATTTTTTTTTCGTGATGGATAAGCGATGTGGATTCCAAGGAAGGATTTTTTTTCTATGAAAAAAAAATCCGGATACGTGATCATTGTTCCTATTCAGACGTTGAAGGCTTGAAAATTATCCTTTTGAATGTGCTCTGTAGTTTCTCTCACACGTGCCTACCTCTTTTTATTGTAATTTTTTTTTTGCTTGAATTAAATGCTCTAATTTGATAATGGTCTCTCTCTGTGTTTTTCTTTCGTTGGAAGTTTTAATTGTTTGTCCTTTGGGTAGAGCAGTTATTATTATTATTATTATTATTATTATTATTATTATTATTATTATTATTATTATTATTATTATTATTATTATTATTATTATTATTATTATTATTATTATTATTATTATTATTATTATTATTATTATTATTATTATTATTATTACTATTATTATTATTATTATTAATGGGAAACAGATGGCATTTGTGTTTGAATTCAGAGGATGTTCACTCAATTTACTCGTTTCCTTTTTACCTAATAAGAAAATATAGCAAAAATATTAACGGACTTTGTTACGTTTTTACTGCGAGTTTCAGGCCTATTTTTCCCATTCCGGCTTTTTATTTCTCTACTGTTCTCGGTATTTGTTAACTAAAACGAGCAACCAGATCCAATTTTCTTATTTTATCTAATAAGCAAGGGGTAGGAATACCGGCAACTAAAAAAACACGGTTGGCTTCTACTGTTTTTTTTCTTTTTGCTGGGCGTAGCCTGGGTAGTGAAGGAAATAGAAGATAGGTAATTTGATCAAGAAAAAAGAATTTATAGTGGAGGGGGGGAAAAAGGTAATCTAGTGGATTATATGGGACGAAATCGCAAACGTGACATTGTGAAGTCATCTAAGTACAAAACTTCTATTTGTTCTTTCTATATTACTCCTGAAGGTTGCCCATTTGGGGACCATTGCGCCTTTGCACACGGAGCTGATGAATTGCGTTCCGAAATAGAAAATACAAAAATATTAGGAAGCGGAGGTAACCTGGAATCAGTTAAGGAGGCTACAGGATCGGATTCTGTTTTGGATGGTTGTAATGCTACAACGAAAGTTATTCCGTTATGTTGTAAGGGGAATGATATTGATATTGGTATGAATCCTGAGTCATGTTTCTTTTTAAAGGATACAGTAAAGTGTAGTAATTTGGAAAAAACGTTGCGTCCTGAATCTTGTGAAAATACAGAGATACCGGGGGGGTGTCCAATTAAGAAAGAGAATGCACAGAATGAGCCTGTTTCTGTAATGGAAGAAGGAGGTGTAAAATGCTCTAAACCTCCCCCAAAAGTCACTAAAAGGGCATGTGTAGGACAAAAACGTTCCACTTTGAAGAACTATTGTAACAAGACAAAGACATCAGAGCATAATAATAGCAATAAGCGAGTAACTTCTCATAATCAGTGTTCTCAGAAGTGTGGATTTACACGTATAATGGATATTAAAAAAGATTTAACTCAAGCCTTTCATTCGTATTCGTCTCCAGTACCGTTTCCCAATTCAGCAGATATGACGCATTTTGGAACTTCCATGGGATTGCATTCAGGAGGTTTACATCTTATGTGTCTTTCTCAATGTGATTTGCAAATGGCTGGTAATTCAGTTGTAGCTCCATTTGCAGCAACTTCAGTTGTCGATACGGAAGGGATCTCCTCAGCTCCTGCGCATCCCTTTAATAATATTTCAACATCTTATATTCCATACAGTAATTCGAGCTACAGTGCTGATCATAACCATATTTCTTCTAATCAAATATTTTCGACGTTGATGCCTTCTTCAATTCCACCAATGACGACAAATGTTCCATTTTCTGCTGTCCCTTTGCATTACAGTACCATTTGGTCGAATTTACAAAACAATCCAGTATTATCACCAGCAATTAATAGTCTAGAGGTAGAAGGTAGTACGAACCACCAATTTCTCCACAACCACCTGTCGAAAGTTGAAGCTGGTCACCTTCCTCCTGCTGCTAGGGAAACTGATAATGATGGGGAGCAGACCGTTTCTCAAACTTCATTTGAATGGGATCATTTTATTCGAAAATGGTTAGATAATCAAAATGAAGTTGTTGGTACTGGTTTTACTGAACAACAATCACCAAAAAGCACACATGGTAAACGCTTTACTGGGTGTTGCATACCAAGTGAAATACAACCTGATGAGGATGACTTGCGAGCGTTTGATGTATTATCATTCAATGGGTCGCCATGTCAGTCTGCAGATAATGGTACTAGTGATGAGTTGGATCGAAAGAGTAAGGAATTTGAGGAGGCGAAATCTGCAAGGGAAGGATTGTCACCTGTTATTTTTAATCGCAACGAGGGGTCTTTGACAAATTCAGAGGCTTGTAGCGCTAACGGAAGGCTGGAAAATGTTGATGAAGGAGAAGAAGGCAATACAAGCAGCAATACAAGCGAAAAAAGTAGTAATGAAGCAAAGAATGATGTGGTGCTTGAGAAGAAAAAAACATGTCCAGGATGCGAAAAATGTATGCCTCATCTCTTTAAAAGGCGCCGTCCTGTTTTGGTAAATCACTTTCGTTCATCATGTGTTGCTGCTAGACGCATGGTGTTTCTCTACTGTGAGGAGTGCCACACTCTGAGGAGTCTGGGGAATGAGAGAGAGGGGGCCTTATGTTCTAACAGTACGAACACTCCCACCGAATTAGAGAGATCTCTTGAGTACTGCATATAAAAGATTCTGGCTGTTTTTCTTTTTATTTCCTTTTTTATTTCTGTTCTTTTTTTTTCTTTCCTTTTCAGCAGTTACTGTGACTGTGAAGGGGCTGCGTGTTTTGGTTGTTTTCATCATCTGATAAATGAGTAAAAAAAAAAAAAAAAAAGAAAAAATGACGCATTCGAGGTGTTTTTTTTTTTTTTTTTGGGAGGGGGGTCTGGTGTGGAAAAGAGAAGGAAAACAGAGAGGAGCAAACATAGTGTAGGGACTGACGATCTAAAGAACTTGTTGATTTGTGGGTATGTTCTTGTATTTCATTTCTATCTTTATCATTTCTGTAAGGTAGAATAAACACCAGCGATTAAGATAGTAATAAGACCGTTAAGGTAGACAAATCTGCTATACTTATTATCTATTACTGAAGGGGGAAAAAAGGTGACCCTTCAGTGTGTTGTTGGGGAAAAAAGCTGAAAAATTTATAAGTTGTCATTGCGCGGGAAGTAGTTAGGGGGAAAAAATAACGACAATAAAAAATAGAGAGAAATGGGAATAACACACCATATATATGACGCTAATTTACAGAGAAAAGAAGTAAAAAATACTATCTGTTTATCTTTTTTATCTGGGTCATGGTTCGGAGCAAGACCACGGGTGGTGCGGAGAGGAAAATGGTGTTCTATACGATCGGTGAGACTGTCGTGGGTTTTGGTGGTTTTTTTTAATTGTTTTTTGTTTTTAGCCTTGGATCTTTTTTTTTTACGTTATTGTTAATGGAGTTGTCAGAGTCGGGTGTCCTTCTCTCAAGACTATTAACTTTGTGCTGCAGTCTGTTTTTGCATATACAAACCCATACGATTCTAGGAAATAAGGGAATAAACAAGTATAACTCGTTTCTTTTTTTTTTTGGTTATATATTTACCCTCTTACTGTTTTTTTTTCACTTCGCTTCGTCTCTTTTTTCTCTCGTATAGAGTCGTGTGGCTGCGTTAATACGTACGTCTTTCCCTGTTTTTAAAGCTTTGATATTTGTGTCTATGAACGCCGGTTGAAAACAAATTGCGCCTGAATGCTTTCACAACACTGACTCACGTTATTTCCCCCTTACCCTCCCCACCACCGTTTCTCTACTTTCAGTAGGCTCGGGTTTTTGTGTGACATTCTTTCTATCTGCTGTATGTATGAATATATTTACTATTTAAAACTCCCCTGGTCCCAAGAATTTATATCCTTCTACACATGCCTTTCTATTCCCTTTGTTTGCGTTGTTGCAGCATTAACACAAGAGTTGGAAGTAGGGAAAGAGGAAAAAAAAAAAAAACAGGTGGTTTTTTTGAGTATCTGCGTATAGGAAAAGAACAATAAGAAATAAAGACTTACTTGAAGAATAAACATAAGAAAAAAAAACAAGAAAAATTGCGATATGCCCAAGGCCAACAAACACGCAGAAGTAAAGCCATCTAAGTTTAGAACGGCGCTTTGCGAATTTTATCTTCGTCAAGAGGAATGTCCTTTTGGCACCCGCTGTGCCTTCGCCCACGGTGAACACGAACTCCAGACAGAAGAACGCAACGTAGAACTACTGAGGGCTACTGGTCTGCAGCGACTTGACGGTGTTCCTTTACCATCTCAATCACTATGTAGCGCGACTTCTGCGGAGAGTTCACTCCTTGCTGTACTTCCGGCAATGACGCCACACTCACGGCGGCGGCCTGTTATTGTTTCACTACCCAGCTGGAGCGAATCACGTGCGGTGGGATGTGAACAGCATGAAGTGGAGTGCAGTGCCGCATTTCGTCCGTCCTCACCAGTTGCCTCGTCGTTACATACGCACCGTGGACGTTGCTGCAACAGTTTTTCTGCCACCTGTTCCACAGAGTCTCCGTTGATGTACCGACACAATCCATATGGTCTCTCAAATCAATACCACTGAGCAGAGGTTTTTCCTTTACGAAATGGGGTATTGCGTTCGTATGATTAGGCAAAAAGGTGAGATTAAAAAAAAAAAAAAAATGACGTGGCAGCTCTTTGGATGTTCGTCTTCTAGTAGTACTACACCTGAGCTGACCGTGGTAGCGGATACAACACAATGTTTTGACGGTAGTAATTTTTTTTTTTGGTTTTGATGCCTTCTCATTTACTCTAGGTGTCTGCTTTCGACTTTGGTAACAATATCGTCAGACACTGTAGTGCTAAAAAGAGAAAGAGAACAAGAGGTACTGTTAGAAAAAAAAAAAATATATATATATATATCGTACACAGGAGGTGTACAGGAAAGCTACGAAGGGAATAAGGAAAGGAGTATACATATACTTGGGAGAAAATGAGAAAAAAACGACAACAGCAAAAGGAAAACAGGACGTAATTGGACGTTCCAAAGGGGAAATGAAAACAAAAAAATAAAATAGTGATAATAAACAAGAGGGTCTCACAAAGAAAAAAGGAGACTACGGCCGTTTCTCTCTTTTCTTAACAGTTCAGGACGGGGCTCCGTCCAATTTGCAGTTTCATGGTGTTTACTCATTTGATCCATGCGTTTAGAACGGCCGTGGGAAATTATCACGACAGCTTTTTTTTTTTTTTCTGGGGGTAACAAAGTAGAGGAAGAGGAGGGTAACATAAACCATCACCATCACCAAAACAACAAAACAAGCATTATAAATATCACCAATGACTTCTTTCTCTCTCTCTCTCTCTCTCTCTGTTACTGATTTGCTAGACCGCATCAAGGAAGGGGGGAGAGAGAGAGAGAGGAAGGGAGAAGCAATACTGGAACGGAGAGAAGGAAAGTGTGTTGCGGGGTGCAGTGAAAAGCAAAAAAAAAGTAAAGAAAAAGGAGACTCCCAGTGGAAATGGTGGACAGAAGAAGCAACATACAATGGTACACAAAAGAAGAGAAGAAAAAAGCTGAAAGAAGAAACTACAACCTTTCCGGGTGTCTGACTTCCTTTATTTGTATGTTTTTTTCTTCTATACTTTCCTTCACCTCCATTCACTTACATACTTTTTTTTTTCTAACTGTTTACACAAGTTGTTTATCTCCATGGTTTCAGGTAATATGAGGGATAACAGGCCTTCTATGTTGAAAAGGAAAGAAGAAAAAAAAGAGCTATGAGAATGCGTTACGAAAAGAGGATATCCTCAAGAATAGAAGGTGATAGCAAATGAAGCAAGAAAAAAAAATCACAGTCAGATGCATTTAATAGTGCACGTGGCATTAAAAATACCACTACACCACTACCTTTTTTATACTTTTATTTTTCTTCTTTACTGTGACGGTTGGGAAAGAAAAGTACGAGAAAAATCCCGTGCTTTTCCCCCCATTACATATGTGAGTTTATGTGTCCTAGATAAACTTTTTTTTTGTTTTTTATTCTTGAGTTTTAGCCCATGTGTAGATGACGTGACATATTAAACTTTGCAACATATGTTGTTGTTATTGCTGTTATTGTTATTGTTGGTGGTGTGGATAATATTTCAAGTAGTGAATGTAGCATTTTGCAGGCAAAAATGAGGATTACCGTGTGGGATACAAAATGCACTTTCCACTTTCTTTCCCTTTTTGATCTTTGTTTTTTTTTTTCTTAATTCTTACCTCTGATATTCATTCACGTTTATTTATTTCTCCCTCTTCTTTCTACTGGTATACCCTTTTTCCTTTTCGCTCTTTTTCCCTTGTTGCCTGGTGTTGCCAATAAGGGAGAAGGGAGGCAACATGTGTCATGACAAACGAGAGAAGGATCAAATAAACAAGAAAAAAAGAAAATACAGAGTGTAAAATTAAAGAGGAGGTTAGGAAGAAAAACACGGAAAATATAAAACAATGTAATAATGAGAGAGATAGAGTGTTATCTTATTAATATTATTTCTAGTATTTCTCACTTGCTCTTTCAAAATTTACAGGTTTTCTTTCATCTACAAACTTTCCTTTTTCTTGATCCTGCTTTTTCCTGTTGTAATCTTCACCCCCCTCCCCCTTTTTTTTCGCGAGTATTTATATGTTTGTTTCTCCAACGTGCATATCGCCGTATATGCCTTTTTTTTACATTCCTTTTGCTACCATATATTGTCTAGCAACAAGGAGAACAATATAGGTGCTAAAAGTTATTATTTCCGAAATTGACCTTGGTATAAAAATGGTTGTTGCTTTTTTTTGGGTGTAATTCTTGTAGGAATGCAAGAATTTTTTTCTCTTATTCTTTTTTTTTTCTCTTGAAAATGATTAGCACCAAGTAGTAGTTCCTGAAGACAAGGTGTCGTATAGTCGACTGAAGTCTCAGTGATTGAGGAAAACAAGTTGGTTGAGAGAAATAAAAAAAAAAACGAAAAATAAAAAGATAAAGTTAAGTGAGTACATAAGAAGCAAAAAAAAAAAAAAATAGAATAAGGGAAAAGAAGAAAAAAACGAAACTGCAATTGATTTTGCATGTCTGCAGCAAATTTTCGTTTTCAAAACCGCTCTATGAGTGGAAGGGGTGAATACAATAGCACATCCACAGGTGGGGAGGTGATGCTTGAGGACACACCTGTATTTTTTTCTGGACTTACAGGTTTGAAAAGTTCTAGCAGACGTTTTGCCACACATGCGGAACGTAACACAGAAGTTATGCCAGGTGAAACTATTTCTTTAAGAGGAAGTAACAAGGAATCGGGTAAACAAACACAAGATCAGGTAATGTGGATTGAGCTGGGTCTTTGTAAAGCACTCGTTCGTGCTGTAACACATGCCGGATTTCTCTCTCCAACACCTGTTCAGACGCAAGCTATTCCTGCCGTCCTTAGCGGCAGTGATGTTTGTGCACGAGCTGTGACAGGATCAGGAAAAACAGGAGCCTTTTTACTGCCCTTATTACATCTTCTTTTAACACGAGCCCCGATGAAAGAAGTACGTTTAGGTGGTAAACGACGTTTTATTCGTGCTGTTGTCTTGGTTCCCACCAGGGAATTAGGTATGCAGTGTCAGCAGATGCTGGAACAGTTTCTTGTATTTACCTCCGGCCTTACTGTGGCGTTGGCAATTGGTGGCGTGGCACAAAGTGCACAAGAAGCTGCACTTGAATCAATTCCAGATATTCTCATTGCAACTCCTGGGCGATTAGTTGATCTTTTACATAATTACAAGGGCTCACATGGCTCTTTTGATTTCACTGGTGTGGAAATAGTTGTGCTTGACGAATGTGACAAAATGTTAACTGTGACACTTAAAGATCAAGTGGTGGATATTCTTAAACATGTACCCGAAGAATTTAGACAGGTATTAATGTTTTCTGCGACCATGACGACGGAAGTCGATGAGTTCGCGAAAGAACATCTCTTTGAAGCAAAGAATGTTGACGTTGGTCATGTGGCACTTCAATCAAAGTTGCGACAGCAATTTGTGCGAATTCGTATGACTCCCCTCAGTACTACTAGTACGTCAACAAAAGACACAGAGTCTGATAATGACAAGAGAGACGACGGGGATGCATCACAAGAAAATGTAGACAAATCAAGTAAAAAACGTATTCGCTCAAAACGGCTTCGTGATGCTTCAAAAGCTGAGGCGGCTAAAATCACCACTGCAGATGATAGCGCAGAACATATCACAAAAGTTAAGTCACGCTATCTTGTTGCCCTTTGTCTAGAATACTTTAAAGAAAAGACGATGGTTTTTACTCGATATCGCACTACAGCGCATCGACTTCATCTTCTCTTTACTGCTTTGGGACTTGCAAGTGCAGAATTACAGGGAAACCAAATTCAAGAAGAGCGTTTCGCATCCCTTCAGAAATTTGCGTCCGGTGAAGTACGTTACCTTTTTTCTACTGATGTTGCATCACGTGGGCTTGATATCAAAGGTGTATCAACTGTTGTTAACTTTGATTTACCCCCCACATTGACGGCGTACATTCACCGTGTTGGTCGTACGGCGCGCATTGGAAGTATTGGGACCGCGGTTTCACTTGTAGATGAGTCGAGTGATGGGGATATTATGCGTAAGATCCTCGCCGTGAGTGGGGTGGTGAACAACCACCAGGCCTCCTCTGTGAAGCGGCGGGATGTGCCGGAGGCGTTGCTGCGGCGGGCAACGGCGCGGGTGGATGCGGTGTTTCCGGAGGTGCGGAGGCAGTTGGCCGCGGAGGCGCTCGAGGCGAAGATCGCCCAGGCGGAGCGCCGCTACGGGGCCCGGGCCGGTGGCCAGAAGGAGCACCAACTCCTCGCCGAGAGCGCCACCCCGCAGCCGACAAAGACGTGGTGCCTGAGCCGCGCCGAGCGGAAGCGGCGGGAGGAGGAGGCCCGGCAGGTGTACGAGAAGGAGGCGGAGGTGACGGTGAATCATTTCCAGAACGAATTGGCGGGGTGGGACCGCGAGGAGACGGCGTTCCTCCGCAAGCAGAAACAGACACGGCGGCAGCAGCGCGAGGGGAAGGTGCGGGCAGCAGAGAAGGCAAAGAATATCACAAAGGAACTACGACGCAAGTCTCAACAGAAACTTCAGGCAGGTGCCATCAAGAAAATGAAGAAGAAGAAGATCAGAGATGCACGGAAGGCAAGACGTGCAGAGAGCCGCGAAAAGAGTGGCAAGGCCGCCTTTAAACATCACGACGGTGCGAAAAGCAAGAAAAAGTCGCGCCATAAGAAGCGTATGGCGAAACACTGAGAGTACGGATATTTAACAGGCTAAATGTCTCTCTCTTTCTCTCCCTTCTGCCTCATCTTCTTTCCCTCTCCTCCCTGCGTCTGTGTTTATCTGCTTCTTTGTATTCGAAGAAGGAAGAAAAAAAAAAAAGAAAGAATAACTAAAAAAAGTTCGCTGCGAAGGAAGAGACAGGGGCAAAGGGGGGAAGAAAATTATTAAACGGTTAATATTCATGAGAGGAAAAGAAAGAAAAAAAGGATAAAAAGAATACCATTGAAAGAAAACAAAAACAACAATTATTTCTTACGTGTATGCATTTACACATGGGTGTTCTTTTCTCTGCAAATATATTTTAATCCATTTCCTTGTGTGTGTGTGTGTTTATTTTTTCTGTCTTTTATGTTTTTGTTGTATTATTCACTCTTTTCCTTTTTCCCCCCTTTTTCTGTTTATATATACTTGCTTGTACCTCCCACAGTGCACGCGTGCGTTCTGTAGTGAATGACTACTACACATATTGTTTTCTTGGAGCGCCGAGACTGGGATTACGCTGTCTCTTTTTTGGGTGGATGTTTCGCTGGTGCATGCTCTACCATTGTTACGAATCCCCTCGATACTGTTCGTGTTCGCCTATCGGCAAGTCGTACAGCCACCGGCAAGGCACACAAAAGCCTGCTTTATACCGTAAAGGATCTTTTCGGCGATGGCCTTAAACATGCCTTTTCACGCGGTCTTGGTGCAAACATGATGGCATCGCTTCCCTCAAACGGCATTTATTTGCCGACATATAGGTTGCTTCAACGGGAACTCTCTTACGTGGGTGTTGATGAGCGTATACGTCCTGCGTTGAGTGCTTTTGGTGGTGTATGCGCAACCAATTTAACGCTAGCTCCTCTTTTTTTGGTGCGCACACGGGTACAAGTCGATGACAACCTGACGATACGACAAGTGTTTAAAGAAGTACTACGTCGCGATGGTTTTACCGGATTCTATCGTGGTACATTAACAAATGTATGTGGTCGTTTTGTGGAAGAAGGCCTCTTTTGGAGTGTTTATGAGTTGCTTAAGCGTATAACGAAAGAAGGTACTTTCACAGGAGGGAATAGTTTTGCTATGGCCTCAGCGGCCATGGTGTCGCTGACAATGATTTCAAAACTCACTGCTACCAGCATAGCTTACCCATACAATGTTGTCATGACACATCTGCGTACTGTTAACCGATTTACAGGAAAGTATGAACATACGCAATTCTTTCCTACTGTGCGGCATATATATCGTGCGGACGGTATAATTGGCTTCTACAAGGGACTTTCCCCGCAATTGCTGCGTAGTGTTATAAGTAAGGCGACACAAATATACGCTTTTGAAGTTGCTATGTATGCGTATTACTGTTTTAGTAGAGATAGTGCAAAAATTGGCTCATCTCCTTCAGTTGTTGCGTCTACAACTGCAGCAACAGTATCAGAGGCAGAATGATTGCCAAACATTTTGAGAGGAATGAAATGAAAAGAAAAAAAAGAGGAAGTAGTTTTTTTTTCCTTTATGGTTAAACTCTGACGGTATGCACAACGAAAGTATGAAGAAATTGAATTTTGTGTGTGCTCTTTCTTTTCCTTTGTCATGGGCTTGTAGAAAGGAAAATAAAGGAAAAAAAAAACAATAATGAGAGTTTTCGCTAAAGTAATTCATTGATAGATGACACGGATTTTTGAGATGACTGTTGGGGGTGCATTCTCTTGCATTTTCTTTCTTGTCTTTTTATTCTTAATGAATGGGTGAAACATTCATTTTTTCCCCCCTGATATTTTTTCATCCTCTTGTTTCCCTTTCATCCTGTTTTTTTCACAATTTCTTCTTTTTTCCTCCCAGAATATGCAGCGTTGGCTATACTCTGGTCGGGTGATTTGGGCTGCGGGAGGAAATATCTTTGATGGAAGGTATTCTTGTGTGTCTGCGTGGGTCTCTCTCTCTCGCACCCTTTTTTTTCTCTCCATGTGTATGTGTCTACGCGTGTTTCTGAACGGAGGGGATATATGAAAATAAATGGAGAGATAAATACCCCATCATAGTTATTTCTTTTCTTATTTTGGCCTATTACAAGAATGCAGAGTGTCAATACAAAGTGGATACAATGTTAAAGCCAAACAAAACACAAAGGGCAATAATAATAATAATAATAATAATAATAATAATATTGTACGGAGACGTACTATCTTCCACATGGTAGAGTGCTCCTAACAGATGTGCATTGGTAAAGGTAGGTCGTTGCAATTTACCCCGAGGAACGAATAAGCCCTCTCTTAAGTTCTGAGTATATGAGAGAGAAAGAGAGAGAGAGAGCGAGAAAAAAAAGAGGAGGATCAAGATAGATAAAGTTAGAAAAAAAAAGAGACAAGAATGGAAAGAGAAAGCAATGAAGAGGGAGTACTGTTCTGAGTTGCTGAATGGTGCAAAAGGAAAAGAGTAATACAAAAAAAAAACTACATTTCAGTCAGTTCTCTTTATTTGCTACTAACTATAGTTTTTCTCTTACTTATTTCTCATACTATGTTCCTTTGTAGTCGTATGAGGTGCTCTAATTCTGTTTGTGTTCCTTGTTTTTTATTCTATTTCTTTCTTTGATTGCTTCTTTGTGCGTGTATGTGTGCGTCTGCGGGATCGTGGCGTGTCATAGGTCTTTTTTTTTCTGCTTCATCCCAGTAGAATGAGCAACCGGGCAAAAGCAACACCACCGCCTTTGGTGGAGAGCGAAGAGGTACAAATAAAGAGTTTTGGTCGACACCTCTTCGATATGTTTGACAAAACCGTTCGCCCCTCTATCTTTGACCTTCAACTACGGTACTATGGCGACTATTTACATCATTTTGGGTTTTCCATTGAGAAAGAAATGAGACGAGAGCAGCCCTCGTTTGCGCTCAGCCTAACGCCTGGAAGTGGGGTGCCACATTTACACTCATCTCACAACTGTCACGGCAACAATGCTCTGTCTTCAGGAATGTATGATGTCGGTGCGTCAGTTGACGATCTTGTTGCAGATGCTGGATGGGGCATTAATGAGGCGGAACGGGAGGAGGCGGATGCGCAGGCCCGATCGGTTGGACCGATGGAGGGATGTGCAAAGGTAGAGGAGCTGGTAGCGCGAATTGTGGAACCATATATGCAAACCTCATGGCGACAAAATGCCACCCAGTGTGCGATGAAAAAGATGCGGGCGCTATACTACTGGTTGTGTGAGAATATGACGGTAGAAGTGCCCCTTCCCAATGCTGCTGAGGAAGGGATCATCCACGCCAATACCAATACCAATGCCAACAACAATAATGTTAATACCAAAGCGGGTGCGGCTAATTCTAGTGGTGGTGGGAGGCGGGCCGGAGGACGGGGAGGACGGCGGACCGCAGGGGGGGACCCACCGCCACCGGCAGCCCCGCCGGTCGATCCCAACGTCGCCGCCCTCGAACGCCGCACGGCCGATCCCACAACCATCGCACGGCTTTATGCCGCTTTTCTGCGCGCCGCGGGTGTGGCAGCCGACGTTGTCGAGGGTCATCTCCGCGGCCGCGCCCCGGGCGAAGTAATCGAATGGGCGTGGAACGTTGTTCACATCCCACACAGCGAGCCGGCGGTACGACGCTACCTTGTTGATGTTGCTATTTCAGTCTATACTGGACCGGGGCGCCCCGTCCCGCTCGCGAAGGACACTGTTGAGGAACCGGAGCAGGTAAAGACAACCGCCCAGAGAGAGACACCACCACCAAGGTCTAAGCGAACCGGTACTGTTCAGGAGGAGAAGCCAAAGCTGGGTTTGTTAGAGGGACCCACCCTCTATTCATCCGTATCCCAGGCAAAGCATATAGAGAGCTTTTATTTTAACACTCATCCCCAGCAGTTCTGTGCCTCACACTTGCCCAAAGATGGACGTCATACTTTGTTAATGTCAGCACCAAGAAAAGTTCAGTGGGAAAACGCACCTTGCCTTACTCACACCTTCTTTCGTTTCCCATTGGCTTTGTCATCCCATCGCCGTCGCTGCACTTTCACCGCGCGTTCTACGCCCTTTTACATTAGTCTTGTTAATAATCAACCAGATGGGACAGAACTGTGTTGCATCCTTTTTCAGGGTCCTCTCGAGGAGCTACCAGAGGACTGTAGCACGGCTACATCAATTGGACCACAGTGGGTTTGGCATCAGCGTGAGGAGGCGACCGGATGTGAAACTTTTACAATGATGGTACCGGAAGCTGGATACTACAGTATAATTATTGGTGCGAGACGTATACGCAAAGATCCATACAGTAGTGTCATATCTGATGAAAAATTTCTACCTGTTGTGGCATATCAAGTATTGGTGACGTTCGTACCTTGTCAAGTTCCACAGCTTCCTAGACAAATTTTTAGTCCCTCTGTTTGTAAACTTTTCTCTCCTCTTACTCATCAAGTTTCAGAGGGTACAACTCGATTTATCGTGATGCCATCTTGTGCGAATGTGGCGAGTATAGCAGTGGTCTCTAAACGCCTAAGTGATGGTTCTCGGGAATTGCTTGGGTTTCTACCTTTTGCTAATAAATTTGTTGCATATATTGGTGATGTAACAGTAGTTAGCGGCACAGAGGTGGAACTATGGATGCTATACGCTGCCCCAGACCACAACTACGTTAACGCCACAGATCTTCCTCATATGGTGACGACCTTTCAACAAAATGTTTCACCTGCTCATTCCGATGATGATAGCAATCGTGATGCAGCGCATCAATTAACACCCCCACGGACCTTACGATGTGATTTATCGTTTCTGCCTTTTGTAATGAAAATCGAAGTGAAAAAGATGATTGTGGCACCCAAAGGACCACCTTGTATTCAGCCACAGCCATCCCTGGAGGAGGAACAGCGGCTAACACTCCGACGCCTTGTTGGTGTTACACCCGAGCTTTACCATGAGGCGACTGATATCGCAATGAAAAAATCGAATCCTGTTGGCTCTTATTTCGCGGAGAAGGGTTTGCTACAGAGATGTCCAAAGAATGTATGATGTTTTAGGGGTACAGGTTGTTGCACCATACCTGGTTATTATGTAAATAAATTGAAGGCGAGAAGTTTGGTGATTTTTTTTTTTTAGTAAAAAAAAGTATTTTTTTTTCCTGGTTGAATATTATTAACCATTCGTCTTTTTTTCGTATATCTTGGTTTTGGTTATCCCTGATCTTGTCTGTTATGGTGTTAATGAAGTAAGTTTTTTCTTTGTTTTTACTCCTACATTCATCTTTACTTCTACTTATTCACTGGACTGACCCTGGTGTATCGGGAACAGCGAAACGAGAAGAGTAAAAAAAAAAAACTGATACAGATGCAATCATGTGCAGTTATTGGCTGTGGCGCTGCTGGGATGGCTGCGACTACGGCGCTTCGCCAAAGTGGACTACTTGTCACTTGTTTTGAACTTTCTGCAGATCCTGGTGGAGTTTGGAATAGTGATACACGCAGACCGTTTTCTTCACGGGGACTAGTGTCACCTATTCATCCTACGATGCGGTGTATCTTGCCAAAGGATCTCCTTAGTTTTAGCGATGTTCGATTTGATTTCACTGTGCCGCAGTTTCCACATCACTCTTCAGTGCGTCGCTATTTGGAGCTCTATGCGGAGAAAAAAGGTGTAAGGGGGCTTGTTCGATTTAACACGAAGGTTCAATCAGTGCGGTACGACTCTAAAGATGCACTATGGCGTGTGATAACAGTAAACGTAGTGAACGGCGACGTGTTTGAATGGTCTTTTGACAAGGTATGCGTTTGTACAGGTCAAACACATGAACCACGGTATCCTTCTAGTATAAAGAGTCTTTTAGAGCCCTACGTAAGTGCCGGTGGTGAGCTTCATCACGCTTCTCATGTGAAAGATTTTCGTCAGTTCAAAAACAAGCGTGTTGTAGTTGTAGGTGATGGGGCAACCGCGTGGGATTATTGCATGGAGTTACGTCGCAGTGGCGCTGATGTATATCATAGCAGCTACAATCCTTCTGGTCAGGAGCAGGGGGAACTGTGGAATCGGGTTTTACGACGTGATTCTTCAAAGGTTTTTAATCGCAATGGGGCCATGCGTGATGCGGCAAGTGCGGCAGTACAACTGTTGTGTTGTATGCCCTGTTGGAGAAATGATCATACAAAGGGTAGTCGTATTGTTTCTCGTTGGATGAGGTTTAGCAGTGCCGAACTTTTTGGCAAGATACCAAGTGTTAGCCATGTCATTTCCTGCGAGGGAAGAGGAATTCTCTTTGCAGAGCAGCGTAAGCAAACGGTGGAAATAGTTGATGAAGCTAAAGCTCGGTCCATGGTGCGGAGAAAACAAGGCAACATGACACTCAAATCTAGAAATACTGTTGCTAATAATAATAATAATAATAATAATAATAATAATAATAATAATAATAATAATAATAATAATAATAATAATAATAATAATAATAATAATAATAATAATAATAATAATAAATCCTGCGGGATTTTTATCGACAACGTTGATGCGGTGATTTGTGCTACAGGGTACCACTTACGGTATCCATTTTTGCACCCCGACCTTAGAAAAGATCTCGAAGATCCTCTACTCTTACTTCAAGAGAGAGGAAATTATAGTCAAAAAGAGGAAAAACAACAGTATGAAATGCATCCCCATGGGAATAGTGGTACAAGATCACTGGAGCGTCGGGGTTTGTATCTGGGTACACTGTATGCTCGTGACCCATCTATTGCTTTCGTGGGAGTACAAAGAGAATTACTTCCACCTTTTATGCTCTTTGAAGCGCAGTCAAAGTTTATTGCATATGCTTTCACTGGGCGATTGAAACTTCCAGATGGTACGTTGAATATGTTGGCATATGAGTCGGATTTAATGCAACGTTACCCAACATTGACCCACTTATACAGTCCAGAAGGTCTAGGACTCTACTCAGCGGTCTATTTCAATGTTTTGCAGGAGGAACTCCAGGTTGGCTCTCGCAGTACTTACACTGCTGGTATCATGGAGCGACAGAAGTGGGTCCTACTGACAAGTTTGTTGCGCCTTGTGCATAAGATTCGTTCAATGGCTCCTTTAAAGCGAAAGAAACAACATGTGCTTTTCAGCAATAATGTATGAATAAAGCTCCAGTATATATATATATATATATATATATATGTCTGCTAGACATCTTCAAATATCGTTAGATCAGTATCAGAGTAAATATATATTTTTCTTACATACTTCTTTCCATTAATTGTCTCCCTTTTGTTTTCGCATGCATCTATTGTAGGACTTGCTGAATCAAGAGAACTTCGATTCTTTTTTTTCTATTTGCTATTCTTTTTATAATCTTTCCTTGTAAATGCAAAAAAAAAAAAAACGAAACAAAAACTTAGAGAAAGAAGGAAAAACGAACAGAAAAAAAAAGACACAAGACCACATTCTGATATCTAACACACAACTCGTCTTAATTTCTTTTTCACCAGATCAAGAAAATAAAAAGAAAAGCAAGGTTACAGGAAAACAACAGCATCAAAGAAAGCACAAATAATACAAAATTACAGCAGTAATGCGTCGTGCAATTTCCTTTTCCTTCCCAGCTGGGGTGACTACGAGCATTATTGCTACTAATGCTTCTACTGTTGCTGCTCGCCACTGTAGTGCTGCGGCCTCTGCGTCAGCCGCCCCGTCAACTCCACCTACTCCACCTTCTCGTCAAACCCTTATTCGCAACATGAGGCCACGGGAGCTGATGCGGGAGTTGGATAATTTTATTATTGGACAAAGCGATGCAAAAAAGGCAGTGGCGGTGGCTTTACGCAATCGGTGGCGTCGTCATCAGGTGGATCCGGATATACGCGAGGAGATTGCGCCAAAGAACATATTGATGATAGGACCCACTGGTGTTGGCAAAACAGAGATCGCGCGACGTTTGGCAAAGTTGGTAGATGCCCCTTTTGTGAAGGTGGAGGCAACAAAGTTCACTGAGGTTGGATTTCACGG
The DNA here is from genome assembly GCF_022059095.1 of Trypanosoma melophagium. Taxonomy (NCBI): domain Eukaryota; phylum Euglenozoa; class Kinetoplastea; order Trypanosomatida; family Trypanosomatidae; genus Trypanosoma; species Trypanosoma melophagium. The sequence continues at coordinate 22,689 of NW_027125138.1, read as the reverse complement.
GCGAGATGTGGAGAGCATTATTGAAGACCTTTACAAAGCTTCACTTTCTCAGACGAAGCAAAATATCATGCGACAGCACGAGGAGGCTGCACGGCAGAAAGCGGAAGATCGCATTTTAAAAGCACTAGCGGGAGTCTCCGACGGTTTCCGCGAGCACCTCCGCAGTGGCGCTCTGGACGATATTGAGGTGATGGTGGAGTTGCAGGAGAAGAAGGAGAAGCCGCGGTCATCGGCCGGGGGCGAGGGACTCTTCATATCACTTGACGTCTCCGGCTCGCTCGGCGGGCAGCGGCCGCAGACCGTAAAGAAGGTGCTGAAGATTAAAGACGCCCTGCCGGCAGTACTGCAGGAGGAAATTGAAAAGATGGTAGAGACAGAGGACGTTTCGGCGGAGGCGCTGCGGGCGTGTGAGGAGGACGGTATTGTTGTAATTGATGAAATTGACAAAATTGTTACGGCAGCAGGGGGATATAAGGGACATCAGGCTTCTGCGGAGGGAGTACAGCAGGATTTACTCCCTCTTGTAGAGGGTACTACGGTCTCTACGAAGTTTAATGTGCAAATCAAGACAGACAAGATTTTATTTATTTGCAGCGGTGCTTTTCACAGCGTAAAACCATCTGATATGTTGGCAGAATTACAGGGACGTCTCCCAATTCGTGTAGAACTTAAACCACTCACTACAGAGGATTTTCACCGTATCATCACAGAGCCAAAGTATAACCTCATCAAACAGCATATTGCAATGATGGAAACGGAGGGTGTCAAACTCGTTTTTACAGAAGATGCATTGTGGGAAATAGCTTCTATTGCCGCACACATTAACTCTACCGTACAGAATATAGGCGCCCGCCGCCTCATCACTATAACAGAGAAGGTGGTTGAGGAAGTCAGCTTTGATGGTCCAGATAGAAAGGGAGAAACATTTGTCATTGACGCTGCGTATGTGAAGAGGGCGGTGGAAGGTATGGTGAAGAAGGTGGATATCAAGAAGTTCATCTTGTAGAAGGCAATCTAGGAAACGGAAAGGAGAGGCAAGAATGTTAAGAGGAGGAGAAAGAAAGAAAGAAAGAGAGAGAGAGAGAGAGAGAGAGAGAGAGAGAGAGAGAGAGAGAGAGAGAGAGAGAGAGAGAGAGAGAGAGAGAGATGGAACAAGAAATGGGTGACTATTGTTTCACTAGTTCATTGCTGCCCCTATCCTATTATTGCAAGGTTGGAGAGGGTCTATGGGAAGAGTGAACCCCTCCCCACAGAGAGAGAAAGGAACAAAAACAACGGCGATAAATTGTTTTTTTCTTCTGTATACACACTCGTTATTTTATCAATGAGGCACTGTCTATATATATATGTTATTTATTTATATTCCCATCTTTATACCTATCTATGCTTAAAAAAGAGATAGAGACGTACGTGCGTATGGGTGAATGGAGAACGAATGGATGACATATGAGGGAGAAGTGGGATTGAAGAAAGTGGTTGGGGCCAGAGACAAGCGAAAGTAAAGGCAAGAGTGAAGAGTGGGGGGGATGCACAAAAAAAAAGTCAATAAATCAACAACCAAAAAAAAAAAAATGTTTTACCTCCCCGAGCAAAAACAAAAAAAAACAGAATAGAAAAAGAAGACAAGTATGAAGAAAACAACAACAACAGCCACAACAGCAGCAGCAGCAAGATCATCTGATGACCCAAAACGTTGAAAAAAAAAAAAAAACGAAAAGGGAAAGAAATACAAGGTTGATATCAGCAAGAAACTGAGGGAAAATATGTAAGACAAGAGGGACTGAAAGAAGAATGTGAGGCAAAAAGAAAAAAAAACCCGGTGCTATTATAAATAAATAAATAAATAAATATAAATAAATAAATAATATACATATATGTATATATATATATATATATATATATATATTTAAGTTTATATATGCATATACTGCACTTGGCTATTCTACTCTCTTTTTTTCCTTTTCACCTTTTTTTGTTCTCTTTTTTTTTCTGGTAGTCACTTGCTTATCTATTTTTTCAGTCTTTGTATGCCTGTTGATTTCTCTGACTATATCTTTTCTGGGTATATGTTCCCATTAGTTTTCTGTTTTTCTTTTATTCTTTATGGTTCATCTATGCCTGAGAATACTGCTGACACAATTTTGAGCTGTAGCTGTGACTTTGTTTTCCTCTTACAAGATGTTTTTGCTCTTTTCACCAATATTAGCTCTCACCGGTACTGCAGCTGCTTCTTATTGTTATTTTCGTTGTTGTAGTTGTTGACTTTTTTTCTTTTTTGTTTTGTGTTCTGAGAGTGACGTCAATATTTGCGTTCGTGGGCATCTCCTTTTTTCCCCTTTTTATTCTACCCCCGTTCTAGAGAAAAAAAAGGCTGTATTTGCTCTGTCCTTGCATCTGACGCTTGTAGGGCGTGAGATTTTCCCACTTTTTCTTTTCTTTCTTTTCCTCTGATGTTGTCGTCGCTCTAGTTCTGCCTCTTTTTTTTTTCTTGTATTTTTCTTTCCTGTTTATCTTGTTCTGGGTGAGCAGAATACACACACACAAGTATATATATATATATATATATATATATATAACCCTATTTGTGCGGGTGCGTTATAGAGAGCGGTTTAAATCAGCTGGTATCTTAGAGGTTCATATAGTGTGGTGAGGAAAGCAAAATATTAACAGGAAGCAAATAAACGTAAGGAGATTTTTAAACTATAATGCGGCAGACAGTACTTCAACGGTATAAGATGCCCAAAAACATGGGTGTGGCTCCGCGCTTTGATGTATGGAATGAACAATACGAGCCTTGGCAACACATGCGCCGTATGGCCCGTCTCGTTGGTACTGGCTTTTACATCCCACCAGCGTGGTACAGTCACTTTCGCATGTTTCCGCCTATCCAGCACAATTTCCAACAAGAGAAAACACTTAACCCACACAATGCCAGCGAACCTACGCAGGACGGGACTGATACTCTCAGTCAAGAGCGGGTAGCTCTTCGTGATGAATTGGCTCGTAAGAGCAGACTGGTAGCATCGGAGGGAATGCGGTATTATAACATTTTTTGGGTCCGCAAGCCGCTGGACAAAATGGAAAAGGAATACTACGACCTCAAGCGGAAAGGTGTAGCCCATAGTGTAGCTATAAAGAAAGTGTTGCAAAGCTTTTACGACGATCTATCTGTTAAAAAGCGAGTAGCATCTATTCAGGCGGAGGAGGCGAAACTGTCGGGCCGATTCATTACTATGCGGGAGGCTACTGTGGTGCTTAATGTGTTGGCACAACTGCACCGTGAACAGCTCACGCCTCACCAGGTGACCCTTCTCGCAAGGGAGCAGGAGCAGGCTACAGAGGCGGGAAGTGGACTCACCGCTAATGTGTCGCGTGCAAGCACTCCATCTTCAGGTGCAGAAGCAGGAGGAAAAGGCGGAGTAACGGGAACCACTGAGGAAGCGTTTTCAGCGGATTCACTCTCGAATATGTTATCAGGAGACCGCACTGACGATACAGAGAATGTTAACAGAGGAACTCGGTATCAGGTGGAGGTAAAACCCAGCGGACATGACAGTGTACGACAATTGCAGGAAAAAGCAACTGACCACACTGGTACCACAGGGTGGTACACAGGTGCCTCACCTATGTACCACGATAATGCATAATTTAAGATGCCGTGTTCTTGTTGCTGTTCTTATGCTTATATTGCTCTGTGTAATTTTTACTGTTAACGGAGGATCGAAAAAATTCCCGTGCTGCTTTTTTTTTTTGTTCCGTCGCACATTAGAGTCTTCTCTTTTTTTTTGGCTTTACTTTTTACCTTTGTTTTCTTATTTTTCCTTTGTATTTAACTCTATTTTCTTTTCCTTGTTTTGATATTTTTTTTTCAGTTCGGTGTACATATATATATATATATATATATATATTATTTGTTTATATATAGTGGTATCTGAAATGTCTGAAAGGCTTGGTAGACGTTGATCCTTCTACCGGGATTCCCTATGCGATGGTACCTGATGCGCTGCAGACCAACTATGATTTTCTTAATTCTTGTGCCATCTACTTCTGCGGAGTGGTGGAGCAGCAACTGTTGATTCCGCCAAAAAATGAGGAGAAGCGTGAGTCTGTGGTGCTTTTTGTGACAAATGACAGCATTTACACAGGCAGTGAGGCGGACGAACTGTACCGTCGCGTGGATTTTAATGCTATTCTTGGTACTGTAACCGATTCTGATCACCTCTCACGCACAGTGATAAAGGACAGAAAGTCTTTATTTACAGCCTTTCTACTCAGCCGATTGCAGTAGAATGAGGATCTGGTCATTGTAGCTGAATTGGGCTACACCGTTGCAGTGATTGTGGAGCGATTGTTGTTAGCCCGCGGCTGTCCGGTGGCAACGCGAAAGGTTGCCGTTGATAACACCAGACAACTAACTGAGGTTACTGTGCAACTTCCACCAAACCCCAAACCTAATTCTACTACTACTACTATGGATTCTGACGCTAACAGAGAATTAACGCGGATTGAACGGCACCGTCAACAGATATTACGCGATTCCATTCCACGACGACGTTTGGCAATAATGCGGCACAATTGGCAAATGTTACCATGTCACGGGAGCATCTCGTGACGACACTTGCGCGCGTAGCGGATGCAGAACGGAGATCTTCTGTAGTTTCTGATGAGATGCCTATTTCTCCTATAATTCAATCTTGTTTCCCACCCTTCAAAGATGTGTCACTCTTCTGGGGAGGAACAGTACTGTTCTTCGCTGAGCCAAAGCAGCAGCCTCAACATGCTGTACTCTTTGTTTCTCTAACACAGGTTGTTGTGGTACAAGAGAAGCAACCTTTTCGAGTATTGCCACTGAATGACATTTCATTTATTGCAGTACTTACTGTTGATCCCGCAGAAAAACGACGATCTATTGCATTTATGTCCAAGTCAAGAAACGTAGATATATGCGTAATGACAGTGGGTCAAGGTATTGACACACTTCTCAAACAACTACATCTGGCATTCTGTACAAATGACCCCACATATTCACCACCCTTTAGAAGTATAGAGCCAACCAAAGAATTGGATCTGCATGTAAAACCAAGGAAACACTATCAACAACCCACTGTTGCTTTACCTCCAACATCAGAAGCGTACGATATCGTAATTATGTCTATTTCTCGTGTTGTTGACGTTTTACGTCTGTGTGAACCATCAAGTGTGGATAACGCGACATCGTTAACTGAACAATACTTGGGAAGAAAACTGAACTTGCTTAGTATGCTTTACAATATTTATCCAGAGTACAACGTACTACAAGAGAAGAGAGAGATAACTTCAAAAATGACAGGTTCAGAGACGAAGCAAACGTACCGAGAACGTCTTCTATTGTTCTGTACAAAATATATTCCTGACAGTACTGGTATTGTTGATGAGGTCTTAAACCGTTACGAAAATCGTGAGGAAGAACTTTTTTACCACCTCATTCAACGTTACGGTCCAGAACCTCGAGAAACAGAAGCACAATTTGGTAATTACAGTACTAATTTATCTCCGAAGGAAGTACGAGAGCGTCTCGTACAATTTTATCGTAAGTATGAGCCAAATAAAATTGCAGATGTTGATGCCATTATGTCCGTTTATTAGGGACGTGAACAATTACTTTTTGACGGACTAACATTACTTTACGGACCTATGCCACCAAACACAAATGTTTCTCCTTTAGAACCCTCTCTGAACGATGGAGAAATAGCAACAGCAACATCATCAGATCGACCTTCATGGCGCAATCGTCTAGATGCTTTTCTTGCACAATATGCACCTGATCGTAGTGGGAAGTCGGAGGAGTTGCTTAAGAAGTACGCCGGTCATGAGGATGCACTTTTCTGCGCGCTTGAAGCGAAGTATGGCCAAGAACCTGTATGGGTTAAACAGTGTAACCGCGCCAGAGTTGTCGCCTTCTTTGTTCGTGTTGATTTGCCACTACTGGAGGAGAAAAAAGTGGATACGATGATACAATCCTTTCGCGGCACTGAAGAGAATTTATTCTTTCATCTGCAACAAAAATACGGCGCGGAGCACCCCTTGCAGTTTCCACAAGAACCAGATGATATCTCTACTGAAACATTTGAAAAAGTTGATATCTTGACAGATATTCCTTTTGTGGAAGGACCCGAGTTAATTCAGCCACTCTTTCCCAGTTTTGTCGGAAGGGCTGCGTTATTATGGTTTGGTCGTGTACTTCACTGGGAACAACCACAACCGCCTACCCTACGCTGTGCGTATCTCACATCTTCGCACGTGTATGTTGGCAACTCAGAGTCTGACACTGTACGCTGCACTGCACTTGAGAAGGTGGAATCAGTGTACATTAACTCAAAGCGTGACAGCAGCGATCTACAGTCTTGCCTACTTTTAAAAGTACAACGAGAGCATGACTTATTCTTTGCTTTTTCTTCAGATGCTGAGGCGCAACATCTTGTAATGACTTTGGCAAGTGCACTCACGCAGTATCATTTTGGTCGAAGATGTCGTGTTTTAGCATGTTCGAACTTTACAGATCCAGGAACTAATATTAACTGCTGGCGTCCACCAACGTATATGAGCCGAGTTGTGTCGGTGGCGCAGCGACCGCGTATCAGGAAACGGTCAGAGGGCAGTTTAAGCGTTAATGGAAACAGAGAACACTAACGCTGCTGGTCTCTCTTTGAGCTTGGAACAGCAAGAATGTAAGTTGCGAAGTCGTCTTCACGATGCTTTAGTGCTGCAAAACACGACGGAAAAAAATATGTATTTGGTTAAAGATGCTGTCTTAACGAATCGCAGCTGGGATCCTATTCACCAGTTGGTAGCTAAAGAGAAAAAAATATACGGCTCTGTGCCTCTGCACTCAAGAAGTAGTGCTGTCATTACTAGTAACACTGGTCACCCACCTTTACTTCAGAGCGAGAAATCATTATCAAATAATTTTTTAACGGTTGCTAATGTCTCATTACAAATGAACAGACTCAATCCACTTCAGCGAGCACAATTTTTAAAACATTCTCCGAATGCCACTTACAGTCTTGGAGTAAACAGAAACACCTATAATAACGTTAATACTATGCGACAGCAGTAGTCGTCACAACAACTGATGATTAGAGGAAGAGTAGGAGAGAATACTACACGAACCCTTAACTCCCCTGGTTCGGAAGCGTACCAATCTTTGAACGAAACTCCGTACAGACCTTCTATTACTTTAAATGATAGCAACAGTTATTATTGAGTGCATAGGGAACTGGCATGTTACATACTTTATCTTCGTATTTATTTTCTTTCTTCACCCTCACCCTCACCCCTCATTCATTCTTATCGTATTTATGATAGTTATTGTATGCTTTCTTCCTTTCTTTCTTATTGATCGTACTATATTGAGCATATATAAACTATTTTCTTTAAAAGGAAAATCATTTGTTACTGCGTTATTATTCACTGGACTATGTGTTGGTTTATTTTATTTTATTTCCCATAGCTCCACTTTATCTAATTTCATTTTTTTTTTCTCCCTGTAGGGTATATGAATCCAAGGTATGATACACCTACCCCCTCAAGCCAGAGTGGCCATGTCGAGAAGAACGACGACGGCTCTAATTCTGCCTCCTCAGTACACAATATTGCTTCAACTGAGGGGGGTGAAACTGTTTTAAGTTCACTGGCTTCTCGCGCCTTTATGCAGGTTCTCTCTGCCCGTGTTCTGGGGACACAACTCGACGGTAACGCAATGGTGACAGTGGATGAACTTGACAGTCAGGGTGAAAATGAGATGGGCGGGAATGATGATCTACTCAGCCTAATCTCATCTTCAACAGCAGGAACAACAACAAATTCATTGGCTCCATCGCTCTCTATATCATCTATTGCTCGGGCAGAGCAGATCCTACATAAGAGTGTACCTCTTGTTAATGGTGGTCGACATGTTGCACTGACAAAAGAAGATGTGAGTCGTATTCGAGACGGTGAATTGCTACGTTTTTTGGAGACAAACTCCGCCATGTTTGTTAAATATCTCCAACGACGGAGTGACAGTACCCCAGTACCAGAAACCATTGATACGAATGTTACAGATGATGCTGATGTTGAACAGGAGATTGAAAACCTAGCAAATAAGATTGAGACCTTCATAACTGCTTTTGATGATGAAGGGCAACAGTACCATATTTGTGTGGATAATGAGGGGAAACTCCTCGTCCCAGTAGCACCTGAAGATGTATTAGATGATATTATAGATAGTGATGCTGCTGATATTTATGAGGTTCAAGATGAAGAAACTGTTGTGGGTGAGCATCTTGTAGAATCTAGTATCACACCTCTGAATGCAGGGCTGCTGGAGAAAGAAGAAAACCAAGAGGAGGAAAAAGAAGAATCTGCGACATCAACGAAAGAAGCGAACGATGTTGCTGAACCGTCTGGAGTTTCACGTACCAAAAGAACGATGGAACGTGGCACACCATTGGGCCGTCGTCGTTTCGGGCGTCCAGTACACGTCAGCTCGGCCCTTACTGCGTTGGCTAAAGATGTACCATCACCATCATTATCATTATCACAACAAGGGCAGGAGGATGGTAAAAAAGGGATAAGACCGAAGAAGAAGCCGGGGAAAATGTCAAAGAATAGATCAGCGGGACGGAAGGCTCCGTTGTCAACTGCAAGAGGACCACTGGTGCCACCGCGTGGTGTGGGCCTTACTGCTGAACAGGACCGGCGAGTTGAAGAATTAATGCAGACTGATTTTAGTACGCAGCCATCACCGTACGTTGGTTTATCGAATCTTCTTGCAGGAGTGGAAGAGCGCCTTCGTTGGTTCCAAGAAATACGTGGCCCGCTTGGAAATGATAATGATGACATTTATGGCTACGGTGAGGAGGAGGAGGAGGAGAAGAATAAAGGCAAAAACCGTAAGGAAGAAGATGGTAAAGAGGAAATTGCTGACGATGCGACAGTGTCCCGTCGTGAAACTCACCGCAGCAATCCACGAGAACAGCAGGGAGAGAAACCAACAGCAAAGATGCTTGGTGACGCCTATATGCGTGAGGGGCGTGAGCGTCGTTTGCGTGGGGAACGCATGCGGTCCATCAACACACGGCTGGCGCAGTTGCATTACTTGCAACAACTCGAACCCCTGCGCCCGGCGGATGACGCGGAGAAAATTGCTCGAGTGCCGCGGCCGTCGTGGTCGCACGATGTGCCACTACCACCATCTGCATCAGAGATCGCCGCTCTCGTTGAGGACGCACGCCGCGAGAATGAACTGGCGGTGTCTCGGGGAGAGAAGATTCCACTGTCTGTGGGTGATAGAACCATCACATATTTACAGGAGAAACTACGGGCAGCGCGAGAGCGAGCTGAGTCTCTTGTGGAACCGGCGAACTCTGGTAATTCTTCTTCCCCATCCTCTACTCCGCATGTATCGTAGTGGCTGGTGGGGAAGGATAAAGGAAAAAAAAAAAGGTATTGCTTCCCGTATCTGTCTCCGACACTTCATCCTTTTTTTCCTTTTTTTATCTTTGTTGCTGCTATTGTTTTTTTTTCCCTCAAAAATATATTTATTTGATCGCTAGCATTTTTTTTCTTCTTTTCTTTTTCGCGTCTGCAGATTTTTTTTCTTTTGTAATTCATTCATCCAGTGTGGCTACTGTCGTTTCTTTTTTTGTTTATTTGTTCGCTTGCTTCCTAGCTCATACTTTACTCATACCCATAATATATATAATCTGTATTCCAATATTGAGGTAAATACATATATTACCGAAGAATCATACCGAAAAACAATATTCACAGTTACAGTCAAGAATGCTTACCGCCACACCTGGCCCTCTCACGCTTGCCACCAATGAGGCGTGGATGCCGTCGGTGTTTCGCCCACCAGAACGGCCAGTGAAGTGTGTGCCGCCACCCAAAGCCGCATTGACCGCCATGGCGCGACCGTGGTACCCGGGCAGTGGGATCAATAATAATAATAATAATAATAATAATAATAATAATAATAATAATAACAGTACAGTGCGCGAAGCACCGGTGAAAAATCACCGTCTGGTGCCGCCACCAGCACTTGGACAGTCACCAATTCTGAAACCAGCGTTGGGCGAAGCTCAACTGCCACCTGTGAGCAGCTGTGGCAGTATATCGCCATTGAGTACACCTGTCACTACATGCTTCCACACTTTTACGCGGTTAGCAAGTGAGGAGCGGGTGTACCCCTTGGAAATGTTTATGTCTGTCCGTCGTGATGCGGCACATACCCCTTATGGAGTACTGCGATGGGCAGTAAAACAGTACCTACATATCCCATCACTAAAGGTTCCTCCCCATTTGCAGCTATCACTACATGAAGCAGTAGACACGGAAGACGGTGTTGTGCGTGGAGCGCTTGGTTGCTCTCTCAGAGTGAAATCACGGGTGAAACCTGTACGTCTTACCCGACATAAGATGATGTCTATTCTAAGCCGTCTCACACCTGTAAAGTACGATGCACTCCGTGAGGAAATGTTATTGTTGCCACTGCGTCAGGTGGACGATACGGAATTAATGGAGATATGTAAGGTGGTATTTGAAAAGGCAGTGCAGGAGCCTTCCTACAGCGGACTCTACGCACGCCTTGTACATGACATCTGTGCTATGCCATCTATGAGTCCTGCCAACACTAACACTATTGCCAGCAGCAGCAGTATTAACGAGAATGAAGCACGCGATCGGGCTTTTTCACAGCGCTTCCGCCGCATGTTAATCGCCTCATGTGAGGTACAGTTCCGCCAACCGCTGCAACTCGCCGCGGATGAGTTGGTGGACCGTGCCACTGGCGTTCCACTGAGGGCAGAAGAAGCGGAGCTGAAACGTGACCGTCTAAAACAGCGACTCGTGGGCAACATCCGCTTTGTGGCAGAATTGTTTAAGATGGGTCTTGTCACAGATCGAGTGATTGCAGATATTGTGCGCATTCTTGTCAGTGACTATGACCCTGATGAACCCATGGTAAAGGAGGAGTACGTGTTTGAGGTATTCGTTACACTCATAAGGCACACTGGGGCAATGTTGAAGGAGATGCTGCCGAGACTCCTCACGCAGGCTCTGGGTATTGCAAAGACGATTGAGCGTTCACATCCTAAACCACGTGTAGGGTTTCTTATGATGGACTTGGGTGATCTTAACAAGAAAAACGGCTGGATAGCCCCTGATCTTGTGCAACAGTACGTGCGGGAGCCAAAGGTAAGCACAGCTGCACCAGCTGTTGCTGCCGCTGCTGCTGCTGCTGCTGCTTCCTCTACACAGAAAAATCGTATTACCGCTTCACCACTATCCGTTTCATCCCTCATTTCACCCTATCTGGAAAGGTCAGTAAATTCTAATACACAGACTCACGAAACACCAGCGTTACATGGTTCTTCCAATGAAGGCTCTGAAGCTATTATCAACAAAAAACAGGCAAGTAACAATACCATTAATAGCAATGGAAATGGCACCAGTAAGATCAATGGAGGTCTTAACGTCACCAATACTACTAGTGGCGGTCACACCACGTATAATAATAATAATAATAATAATAATAATAATAATAATAATAATAATAATAATAATAATAATAATAATAATAATAATAACAATAATAATGGTAAGAATTATAACAATATCAGTGATTCAACTGAATCTCCTTTGACCCTGGCAGAACGACGAGGGCCTGGAAAGCAACATGCATGCAGCAATCTTTACATCACACGTCCTAATGCTGGCAGTGAAAACCAGTTGAATATCAGCATTAATTCTTTGCAACTAAACAGTCCAGTAACTCCTGCGTGTACTATATCTGAATGTATTATTCCTTGTTCTCCATCGTTGGTAAGAAACGACAGCGATATGGGGAACTCACGTACAACCAGTGAGGGACTCGGATCACCGTGGATTAATGGTGGTAAAACCCCCGTGATCGATACTACTGTAAACATTAAGGAAATTACAAAAAAACTGATGGGACTCTTTCGCAGCGGTGAAGAGGAGGCAGCCACCACAATGTTGCGAGAAATGGGATTGAAGAATATGGTGGTATGTCTTACATGGTGGTTGCGTCTTGCAGCCACAAATACAACATTTTTCGAGGACCGCAGTAAGGTGGCAACATTGCTTTCCTCGTTGTTGCGCACATGCAGTGGTGCCTATGATGCCTGTACTGTTTTCTCTACAGTATTGGAATGGATTCGCTTTGATTTGGAGAAGGGTGAGTACGATCATTGCCCACGAATGTTTGATAACGTTGCGCAGATGATTTTACAATGTCATCTGCCCTGCAATGACTCTTTACCAAATGCTGAGGTTGTACGTAATATGATGCACTGTGGGATATTTAACATACTGCTGCACGAGCTTGCTGTGAGTGGAGGAACAGACCAAATGGTAACAGTTGTGAAGAACTGTTACCCTGTCAGTTTGCAGGTACTCAACTACTTGCAGGATCCTGAGGATGAGCGACAAATATTGCGCATTGCGGTACAAAATCGGTTTAGGTTGCTGCCCTACCTCTTCAGTGTGAGTTCTGTGACAAGTAACACCACACCAGGTACACCTTCATCACGGCCACAAATTTTGTCTTCGCCGTCACTTCGTAGTAGTTCACTTGATGACTCTTTCACCAGTACAGGACGCTACGACCCACTCACGCAGTGCCTCGCACTTCAACGCATTTCTGATGATCCCGAGTTTGTCCTCTTTCAAAAGATGCGAGACGCTGCATCAGTATCACTTGGTGGGAATACTACTACTACTACTACTACTACTACTACTACTACTACTACTACTACAAGTGGTGGTAGTAGTAGTAGTAGTAGTAGTAGTAGTAGTAGTAGTAGTAGTAGTAGTAGTAGTAGTAGTAACAACAATAACAACAGCTCCCTACGTTGGCGTGATGAGGCGGTTCAGCTTGCGCTATTCCCACTTGGAAACAACTCTACTGTGTGTGAGCTGATTGCAGTGATGCGCGTGGTGGGTGCCATTCTCGCCTGCTCTGGTGTTTGTGGGAAGAATGGCCGCATGTTGGCCACTGCCGCAGATGTGGATTACATCATTGGCGCCGTTCTCCACCGGCGGCCGGGTATTCTCCACCAGGGCGCCGTCGTGATGGAACTCGTCATGCACTACACGCAATACACAACAGACTGCACGGCACAAACACAACACAACGCGGGGCGACTGCGGGCGATGCGGCGGGTGTTTGACCGCTGGTGTGCGGCAGACGTGATGAACCGCAGGGCGGTGTTGAAACTGTTAAACACACTGGAGAACGGGGCGACGGAGAACTTCACCGTGTACACCGCCTACCACGATCACGTGGCCGGTGTGGCGTGGGAACACACACTGCAGGAGCTCTCGGGGGGTTGAGCGGGACTTTCCCATCGCTCATACGCGTGAAAACAAACAGACATTATATCTTTTAACTAAAATAAACATATATATATATATATATATATATTATTGGTATGTGTGTATATACGGATGTATACATATACGTCCCGATTTGATATTGCAAATACAAGTAGTAATACTAATTTATATTGTTACCAAATGAAGAATAAAAAAAAGTGCAAAGATCAGCGCGTATACATTTTTGTGCTGTTGCAGGACCTTCATGCCCTTTTTCTTTTTTTACTCTCCATTATGTTCTCTCGTTAATCACTCACCGAGAAACTGTGGGGTAGAAAAGGAAAAAGTACTAATACGAAGAAAAAAAACGAAAACGATCAAAAAAAAAAATGAGCGTACGGAGTTGAGGGAGGTGAAAAGGAAGAGAGAAGGTATTCAAGCGAAACCCAGAAAAAAAAAGGAGAGAAAAAAAAGAAAGGTTTCTTTCTCCGAAAAGGTATTACGATGTTTAAATGAAATAAAAACGAATGTATGTATGTGGCTTTGTAGGCACTCATACACACATGGATACATATATACGCAAAAAGTAAAAACGAAAAGAATCTTAAAGTGTAAACCGCAATTCATTATCTTCTTTTCCCTCCAATTTTTTCATTTGTTCTTTGGTTCTATCAAACACGGACGCAAAGAAGATGTATCAACCAACACATTCACACACTAACACATAAATGGTACACGAAAGAAAAATGTTAGCAAATATCAATCAATCACCAAGTGAATTCAGCACCAAATAAAAAACAAAAATGATTAGTGAAGGGGATAATATGAATGCATATCGCAGAAACTAATACCGGTCTGAAAAACGAGAGGAAGGAGCGATAGGAAACATGAAAATGGTGATTAAATAGTTGATCCTTTTTTTTTATTGATTTCTTCAATATTTCTGTATTATTACCTTTTTTTTCTTATTTCAACATGTATTTCCACCCTTCTCACAATGAAGTACTTTTTTTTTTTTACAGCTATCTGTTTGCTGAAGCCGCGGCAGAAGCAACAACAACACCGTTTTTAACTACTGTAGGCTCATCCTTGACTTGTTGACACTTTTTTTTTCTCCCCTTTTTCCCGTTTTTCTTATTTATAACACACTTTTGTTTTGTAAACGTGTCGGGTTTTTTTTTTCTTGTGTACCACTTTTGTTTTCGATATTCAAGGGGAGGATAATGGAGAATGGGGGGTTACATTCATTTTCATGTCACCACGTTTTCTACTGTTGTTTGCCGTTTTTGTTCGTTGGTGTTGCTGGTTTTTGTGTTTTTTTTTTCCTGACTAAAACCAAATCCATTTTGTTTTGTTTGTATGTTGTCCTCTTATATTTTGTTTGCGTTTGCCTGTTTTCTGTCATTTTTCGATACCTCCTCTTTTCTTTCCTTTTCCGTATTTTATATCTTGTTCTACTCATTATGTTCGGTCTTTGACGCACCCGAAACGAACTATTACAAGCAGACATACACTGTATTTTCTTGCATTGTGGTTTCTGCAGGTGCAGTTTGGCACATAGTACTAACAACATCTTTCCTGCTTGCTGTTTGTTGCTACTTTTTGTTCCTATTGTAATTGCCTTTACTGTTTTACTTTTGTTCGTTAATAACTCGCGGTGTCGAAGAAACAAAAATATGGTGGGGAGTTGTTTCTTCTGTGAGTTATTCGGTACACGGCAAGAGAAAATGAAATGAAATCCAAAAACAAAAAAAAAGAATGGCAGAGGAGTTTAATTTTACTGCATGCTTCCAAGAGAAAAGAGAAAGGATAAAACACCAAATGCCAAAACAAGAAGATGATGGTAGAGGAATAGTGGTAGAAATCAAACTGATATATATATATATATATATATATATATAAGAATTGATCTGGTTAACGTAAAGAAAGAATGGAATAGCAAGAAAATTGTGGATGTCGGTAAAAGTGTGCGTTTTCAGGAAGTTTAGGCTTTCGCAATGAATCGTAACAGTTGATCCCCTTCATCATTGACTCCATTTTCGTTTTTTTTCGTTTGGCCTGTACAGGGGGTTCTTTTTCTTTCTTCCCCTCTCTCTATCTGCTCTTCTTTCTCTTCATTTTTGTTTCCCCAAAATATGCTATATATATATATATATATATATATATATATATATATATCTAACAATTTTAAATAATGTCTAGTCTGTGTTTTAGTGAACCTCCTACATGGTCCGATTTCTTGCTGGCTTCGCCTCCGGTCTTTTTGGCGGAAGTTATGTGTGCGCGGTTTCTTCTGCGTGGCAATCGCCGCACTATGTGGTGGAGTGTGCCGCGCGTAAGTCAACATTTGCCCCGGATGAATTCCGTCCATTTAAACTCCTTTCATCGCGGTATGAGTCACACGATACGCGGAGGTTGTACTTTGGCCTTGAAAGCGCCGAAACCCCTTTTGCGATGCCTGTAGCTTCATGTATCGTTGCGAAGGTGACGGACGCGGAAGGAAAGAACGTGCTGCACCCCTTTACGCCCATCACTGCGAACAACACAAAGGGACACTTTGAGGTTATCGTGAAGAAACGTCCAAAGGACAAGATGAGTGCACATCTCTTTCAGATGCAGCCTGGTGAGGAGCTGTTGGTGAAGGGACCATTCGAGAAGTTTGTGTACAAAACAAACATGTGGGACAGCGTGGGCATGCTTGCAGAAAGTACAGGTATAGCGCCTATGTACCAACTGTTACAGGAGATCCTGGCAAATACAAAGGACAAGACGCACGTCTCTCTGGTCTATGCAAATAACCAACGCCGTGATATATTGCTAGCAAACGAACTCACAACCCTGCAGAAAACCCACAACAACTTCAATCTCTATCTAACTTTACTGGAAGTACCACACCGGTGGTTGGGCGGTATTGGAGCAATCAATGAGGCGATGATCCGCACTTATATGCCAAAACCAGGGCAAAAACGTACAAAAATCCTTGTGGCAGGTTCACCTGCAATGTTGGCGGAGTTAGCAGGCGATAAAGTCTTCGCAGAAGGCAAAGTCCCTGAACAAGGTCCACTACTTGGACTTTTAAAGAACATGGGCTATACTGAAGATCAAGTGTTCAAATACTGAGAAAATCTTTCTATAACGCGTATTTTAATCTGCCAAAATGGCAAAAATGAGGAGAGAAAGCAAAGCAAGATGGAGGAGGAACAGAAATAAATACGTGTTTACATATATATCATACAAACATGTGATCATATGGCGAGATATCCTAGAGAAAAAAAAAAAGAAAACATGAAACTTTAGAAGGAAACACATTGTTTTTGTAGTTGCTATTCCTTTACCTTATGGAGGATGGCAAAAAGAGGTATTGGGAAAAACTGTTTTTTTCTTTTTTTTACTTTGAGTTCAATTCTGATTTTGAAGAAGTGTGGGCAAATGAAGAATTCTCGGGTCATAGGGCTCTTAGGCATCTCGAGGGGGGAGTGATTTGGGTAACGTGAATTGATAGAGATGGGTGTAGTTGTTGGGAGAAGGCGTATATGTATTCGTAGACGAGTGCATTCGTTTTTTTTTTCAGCAGAGTGGCTGAAGGCACAGGGAAGGAAAAAAGTAATGGGGGTATTGATGAGAAATTAAGAATAGACTGGATAGCGAATATCAATAGGGAGAGGGATAACAACAATGACGCGAAGTTTCTCTTTCTCATATATATATATATATATATATATATATATATATATGTTTTTCTTAGTCCTCTCGCTGTTTTTTTTTTGTTTTTGCTTCATTTACCTATTTTATGCTTCTATCTCTAGCGTTTTGATCCCTTGGTTATTTCCTATATTTTTGCTTTTGCATACTTTTATCCCATCCCTCATCCCTCCGCTGTACTTTTCAATGAAGCATCAATGGTGCAGATGAAGCTAAAAACCATAAAAAGAGGGGTATGGACACAAATATCTTTCTTCGTATATATATAACGCAATAGGCGTCGAAAAAATATGTGGTGCACAAATCAGACGCATCAATTAGCACTGGTGTTTTGGTGTGGTGTTATGTAATGAGCTGTATGTATGTGTGTCTCTGTGTATTTCTATCTCAGTTAGACTTCTTTGCATATGCGCATGTGTTTTTCTTTTTTGACAATAATTGTACTCTTTCTTTCTCTCTTTCTTTCTTCATATGTTTGTCCTTTTATGGCTTGCTTTCTCCTTTATTCCTTCGACACATGCGTCTGATAATGTTCAAGAGACGTTGAATCGTTGTTATCATTGTTTTTTTCCGTGCGTGTGAGTAATTAAAAATGTCAGTGGGAGAGGCAAAGGAATCTGTGGCATCGCCGTACGTTCAGAAGACGGAGGATGTTCACGGGGACAACTTCACACCGACAGTGAAATCGTACAACAACACACACTTTCTGCAGAGCCCACAGGGACGCCTTGTTCGCATTCTGTGCGAGTTCGAGGAGCCTGCGGTGCGGCTGCGGCAGCATCACATTCGCTCGACGGTTCTTGTCTTTGGGAGTGCGCGGGCGATGACGGCGGAGGAACACGCGCGGGCGGTGCGGCAGTGCGAGCAGCGAGTCGCGGAGGCCACAAGCGGCGAGACAAAGGCAAAAAGTGAGGGGGAACTGCAGCGACTGCGCAGCACGGCGTGGATGTGTGAGTGGATGGACACGGTGTATGAGATCTCGCGCCGAGTCGCACAGTTCGCCGTACAGGAGAGGAAGCTGATCAATGACTCCTTCACCCACATACCGGATTACTTCCGCCATGGCCCCAGTATGCTGAACAAGACCTCATCTACAGACTTCATGGAGGAGCTGAAGGATTTGATTGTCACGACCGGTGGTGGTCCCGGGTTTATGGAAGCAGCAAACAAGGGTGCCGCATCTGTGGAGGGTGTTTTTACAATGGGAATGGGGATCTCACTACCATTTGAGAAGGGGCTCAATCCTTACGTCAGTGATGATCTTGCTTTTGAATTTCACTACTTCTTCACACGTAAATTTTGGATGATGTATTCTTGTCGTGCCATTATTGTCGCGCCTGGTGGATTTGGAACAATGGACGAAATGTTCGAGCTACTCACGCTGCGTCAGACAAAGAAAGTTCCTGAACTTCCTATTGTTCTCCTTTGTCGCAAATTCTGGAAAACAGTTGTTAACTGGCAAGCACTTGTGGAATTTGGGACGGTTTCACAAGAGGAAGTCGATTCCTTGTGCTTTGCCGACACAGCTGATGAGGCAATGCGCTTTATTAAGACCTTTTTTGAAGGCAAGATGGGACTTCCAAATTCATAACTTTATTATTATTATTATTATTATTATTATTATTATTATTATTATTATTATTATTATTATTATTATTTTCTTTATTCCAAACAGACATCGAGAAGAGAAGGGAAGGGTTGGGTAGGTGGTAGACACCACAAGAAAAAGTAATTTATATATGTGGAGAGGCAAAGCAAGAAAAAAAAAAAAACAAGGAGAAAGAAGTTGTATGTTGCGTCTCTGTTATGATCTAATTGATACTGTTATATACAATTAGTGTCATCGTGTCTCCGTTTCCACAGTTTTTACTTTCCACATTTACTAGCATTTTGTGATAGAAAGGCACGTGAAAAAAAAAAAAACATGATCAGATGGTAAGTATTTCTTGGGATGCCTTGGTTCCTTTTTTTTATTACTGCTTTTATTTCTACTTTAAATATTAAGGATACTTTCGTTGTGAATGTCCCCTTTTTTTTTCTTTATTATGTTTCTCATCTTTGTTGTCATTTTGTTGCTACACTCTCCTCGCTTGCGGCTGGTTTTTTGCTGGGATTTTCTGAGAGCATACATCCGTGGGGGGTACTACGGCAACTTTGTGTGGGTATCCAAATTGGTAGTATTGTGGGCCGTTTGGCGTTTTCTGAATCTGTTTATTTCTTGCATTCTTCTATGTTTTGTAGGTATTTCTTTCAAATATTGCATGTTTTCCTCTTTAAATTTTTCTTTATGGTATAAAATATTTACAACTCTATTTGAGGTGAGTCTTTTTCTTTTCTCCTTTGTCCTCACTTCACACTGCTCGTTTTGAGTATTTCTTAAAGGTAGTAGAATGAATGTATACCGTCATTTAGGTGGTAGGCGCGCATTACGCATGCGCCGAAAGAAACGCGCTCTTGCTCTTTTCACCATTATTGTGTTTCCCATCATTTTTATTCTTCTTACTGCTGTATGGAAGCTTGGTTCAAATCAAGAGCGTTTCTTGTGCGGAACTGGGACAACAGTGCTGTATGATATTGTGCTTGATGCAGGAAGTACTGGTACAAGAGTACATGTTTTTGAGTACAACGAACAACAACTGATAAGAGAGACGTTTCACAGCACACGTCCCGGTTTTTCAACTCTGGCCAAAACCAGTAATTTGCGTATTAACACTTTGCTAGACCCACTCATGGAGACGGCGCTTCAGGCGGTTCCTGCTCATTATCACGCCTGCACACGTGTGTCATTAAAGGCCACTGCGGGATTGCGACTGCTTGAAGCTAACAAGGGCGAACTGCTGCTGCGGGAGGCGAGGCAACACCTAACGCAATACCCCTTTGTGGTGGACACGGTATCCATAATTAGCGGGGATGAGGAGGGCATAGCAGCATGGATCACAGTATCATATCTCCTCGGAAAAATGCCAACCACAACAGCAGGCGGTAACAGTGGTGCCCTCGCAGGTCGAATTACGACAATTGACATGGGTGGAGGCT
Source organism: Trypanosoma melophagium (assembly GCF_022059095.1). Taxonomy (NCBI): domain Eukaryota; phylum Euglenozoa; class Kinetoplastea; order Trypanosomatida; family Trypanosomatidae; genus Trypanosoma; species Trypanosoma melophagium. The sequence continues at coordinate 2,592 of NW_027125138.1, read as the reverse complement.
CCGCGCAGATTGTCTTACCTCTCACACGACGTGATATTGTGCGGCCGCAATGCACATCACACATGCAGTTGGATGGGGTCCCGGTAAAGCTGTATCACTATAGCTTTCTAGGCTTGGGACTTAAGGAGGCCACACAGTTGGTTATGCGGCGATTTCCAAAGGAAAAACGAACAACATTTCCCTGCTTTCCGGTAGGACACAAACAAGTTATCGAATTGGTTGGTTTAACACCATTTACTTTGGAGAATATCAATGAATATACTCAGGATTTCAATGCATGCGCTGATATTTTTCGTTCACTTTTCCTTAGTCTTACAGAAGAGCAGCAGAAAGCGTTTGATGAAATTCGGCCTCTTCTATCTTCAGGGACATCATTGCCGCTATTGTATGCCTTTTCATACTTTCATGACCGAATGCGACACTTTGATGTGGGAGACACCATTACTGTTGGTTATTACAAAACAATTGCAAGAACACTATGTCGGAGTGGTGCGGAAAGCAATATGGGAACAATGTGTATGGACCTTACTTACTTGTACACTTTTCTCTCTCTGGGTCTCGGACTCTCTGATGAGATGAGGTTGACAGTCCCGAAGAAACTTCGAGATGTGGAGGTTTCATGGGCCCTAGGGACTTCCTTGCTCTCGATGAGAAATCAACCTTAGTATGGGGAGAAACTCTCTCGTTTTCTATATTCTTGTGCACACGGTATCCTTACATTTGCTGTTATTATTATTCTTGTTTTTTTTCTTTTACTTTCCATTAATCTGCATCCCTGAGGGTTTTATTATATTATTATTATTATTATTATTATTATTATTATTATTATTATTATTATTATTATTATTATTATTATTATTATTATTATTATTTCCCCCATTCTTATGTGAAGTTATCTGATCCGCTTTGTGCGCTTGTTTTATTTTATTTTGTATTTTTCTATTCGTCATCTATACATCGGTAGCAAACGCCTAAAGCTAATAAACGCACACAACAGTATGTCTCATACGTGCCTCTCAACAGTACCAAGAGTCTTGTTGCTGTTGTTTTTCCTTTTTGTGGTAAATGTTGCTTCTGCGGCGCTCGCAATGAAGTTGCGCCTTGTTCAGGTTGTACACCGACACGGTTCACGATCTTCTGATGCGAAGTGAAACAAGACTCTTATCTGCGGCAGTGTGCCCTGTGACTATTTAAATTCTGCAGGTGCTAAAATGCTCCAGAATACCGGTGCATTTTTGCGGCAGCGATACAATACCGACGTGAATGTCGTCGCAGAGCCTTTTTTCCCATCGGAAAAGTACGACGTGGATGTGTCATCAACGCATTGGACCAATGTGTACCACACGCTACAGATTGCAGAGGCTTTTTTACGGGGACTCTTCCCTGACACAACGTTCTACTATCCTGCTGTACACACAATACCTGAGCAGATGGACACTTTGCTGCGCTCCGAAAACGTTCCATTTGTGTGTACACAATTAAGAATCTCAAGAAGAGCTACTTAAGGAAGTTGTGCAGCCCCGTTGTGGATGCTCTTTTCAAGCGAAAGGAACTCCTTGCCATCGCTGCAGACGCCCATTACGACGGGTATTGTTCATCAAAGAAAAACCGATGCAAATGTGCACGGAAACTGGGTGATATTGCCGCCTCGTACCAAGCAGATGGACGTCTAAACAACTTCCCACTTCTGAAGGCAAACCTTGAAAAATGGCGGAGTGTCACCGCACATTACTATCTGCTGAAACACGGATACAACACCTCAGATGAAGTACATCTACGCATGGGAAGCCAGGGCCAGTCATTGGCTCAAGAATTGCTCTCAAACGCCAGGGCGGTTATGACAGGGACTTCGTCATTTAAACTTTATCACAAAGTGGACACGAGACCACACTCAGTCCATTGGCTGCCACACTCGGTGATAACTCCCCTTCTGCAGTAGCACCGCCCTTTAGTCAACTCTATGCTTTTGAACTGCTCCATGTAGAAGAATACAATAAATATCACATGCACGTACTGCCCACATCGCCCGGTCAAACAACAGAGAGTGACTACAATATTTTCATAGAAGGGTTTCAGCTACAATGCATGAATACTGATGTGGTGTACGCTAAAGCAACAAATAACACCACTCTTCTTGAAGACTTGGAGAGGTAAATACAAACTCTACTAAAGGAACTGATAATACTAGGCATTGCTATCTTAGCGATTATTTCAAGAGTCTCTTTAACTCTCCAGCAGTAGAAGAAGGGAGTATACCGAATGAATATTGTGGATTTTACCGAAAAGATGTCTCTTGCATCTGTATGCAACACCGCAGCAGGATGTACACTGGATGCTTTAACGCAAAGGTGTGTCTGCAATTAAAAAAATAATAATGAGGATTGCCAAAGGGTAGTGTAACACACTCTCCTGTCACGCAGTAGCACATGAAATTACACACACAAACAGATACAGGTTTATATGAGAAGGTTTCGACACAATAAGGTCCTATGATGGTGAAAAGGACACCGTCATTTTTTGCAGATGCAAGAAATCACATTGACATCAGTGCCAAATTTATTAAGCTACATCTTTGATTTACTTAACAACCAA